>NW_024884253.1:88602793-88812997 GCF_019232065.1 Centrocercus urophasianus | reverse complement strand
GAGGAGAGGAGAGGAGAGGAGAGGAGAGGAGAGGAGAGGAGAGGAGAGGAGAGGTGAAGGGAGGGGAGGTGAAGGGAGGAGAGGGGAGGGAAGAGGAACAGAATAGTTCTATTAGAAGGAAGCTACAAAGATCAACTGCTGGAGCCCAACTGCTGACCACTTCAGAGATAACCAGAAGTTGAAGCACATTCACGAGTTCATTGTCCAAATGTCTCTTGAACACTGTACGCATGGGAAATCAACCAGCCCTCTAGGAAGCCTATTCCAGTGTCTGATCACACTCATGGTACAGAAATGTTTCCCAGGGCCCAGCCTGATCCTCCCCTGGTGTAGCCATGTGCTACTCCCATCTTGCCATTGGTGCCCAGGAGCAGAGCCTGGCATTTCTCTCTGCTTCCCCTCCTCAGGAATCTGTAGAAGCAGTAGTTTCCCTTGTTTGCACTGTTGTTACTATTGTTCATACATATGAAATAAAGACGGTGTAAGTCAATTGAAACAACTGTAGGAGCTACCTGCCCACCTGGAAGAAACAGAGACTTACCTAGATTGGGTTTGTGAAGTCCCAAGCATTTCAGAAGTGAATGTGTGCAACAGGTGGAGCAATGAGGTCTCCATACTTCTGTTGCTTCTGAGCAGGAGCACCATACCTGCATGGCCATGCCTGAGAAATGTGTTGGTACCTACTGGGCTCATTCTTGGGGAACACAAGGCTGGGCCAGGAGCTGGGAGAGCAGCAGTACACCATGGTGAGGAGGATACGTTCCTGGAGCTGTGCTTGTTTTGACATGTAGGTCTGTTTCTGATGTTTCAATGAGGAGAACAGTGAGGTGATGTGGCAAGAAGAGGTGCTGTATATGGTGCTGTGTATGCTACGTGTCCTTTTAGAGTGCTTTAGATGAGGAGATGAAAGGCTGGTATAATCAAAATATGTAAATTAATAATATATGAGCAAGAAGAAAGATCACATTAGAGAGTGTGCAGAATGAAAACAAATAGCCAGCTCAGGCTCAGTACAAGCACAAAACAACAGCAGAAGATGGTATTGGATAGGAAAAACAAATATTGAAAGCTTTCATGCAGGTACTGGGGGCTGGGATTTAATGGATACAGACAGTGATGGGAGAATGTTACTTCAGTGACAGAGCTGGGCACACCATGGCGAGCACTCACTGAAGGCAACAAATGGAAGAGATAAGCCAAGACAAGACATGGAGTAGCCTAGAGGGCACAGATAAACTGGAATTCGACAAGGAGAGGAAGGAGGACTTGGGAGTAGCTGAGGAGAGAAGCACAATAAATAATGCACGGCTCTCCTTGTCTTTTTTAGCTTCCACATCACGTAAACATGCCTTTGTATGTATGCTAATAATTTGATTGACAGGCTTAGCTGCCAGGGAAAATTTCTAAGAAAAACCGTTTTTAAGAACTTGTGTCTGCACTTTTGCTTTTTAGTTAAAAACGGTTCACAGATATTTTTATTCTGGTTAAATCTGATTTAGTAATTCATAGGAGAATTCTTGGGCTGAATTTTCAGCTGCATGAAAAGATGCACTTTCTCAACAGGACCACTATAAAATCACTCTCTGACCTGTCGTCTACTGCAGCGTTCATGTAGTAAAATTAGGCAGAGCTGAGAAATGTTTAGGTACAGCTCCAAGTTTGTGTGTATGGATTTTCACGCTCGTAAGACAGTCTGCTCTTTTACAAGCGTTAGTGCCAAGAAGGAAACATGAGACTCCCACCCTCTGCAGAGGATGTTACTATTTCGCACCAAGAAGACTCCAGGGCCCACTCCACACATGCACAAAACCCAAGGCTGGAGGTATTTGCATGCTTAGTGTTCCTCACGTCTCAGGGCTAAGTGACACCGTTCCCTCACTTTCCCCTTCATGCACACACGCACAGAGAAAAGCTTGGCCACTACCCAGTGCTTTTTGCCTTTATGACAGGTCCGCTACCTACCCCCACACGGAGCCATGCTGTCTTTCCAATCTCTTAAGAAGTGCTTAGGGCAAATAGAGAAAGAAAAACCCTTGGTCTTTAAGCTGAAGTGATTGCTCTTCCCTGTTCTTAAACAACTGTGAGACCTCAGGGCTATGCGTTGTAGTCAGCAGGAATAGCATGCACTGAGAGAACTTAGTGAAGTGAGGTGCTCTTCGTACCTCTTCAGTGCTCCCTCCTGTCCTGGTGCCCCTTCAGAAAGCAGCACAGCAGTAAGTGCCACAGCCTGACTAGGAGTCCAGGTTTTGAGTCTGCCCTGAGAGCTGTTCCTGTGGGTCTGAGTTTTGGGTCTGCTCCGAAGCCCTTCCTGACAGCAGGTCCTTGCTGGTGCATCAATACGTATGGTAGTAAGAAGTCAGGAGATGTGGGTCATTTAGTGAAGAGTCAAAAGGTGTTTCACAAAGCAGATTTCTCATGTTTCCTAGGATGCTCCTGCATCCCAAAGAAGTGGAGGTGAGCAACAATTTCATAAACCAAGACTTCCTGCTACGAGGTTAGCCACAGCATTCCACTCACATCTACTCAGTTTTCAGGTTCCATTTCTCTCCTCTGCCTGTGCAGAGATAGGGTCTAGTGACCAGTGTACCAGAAATCCAAATGAGCACAGTTCTACTTCCAAACAAAAAGCAGGCTGAACGCCTCCTGTAGCGCCTCCCACAAGCCCCCACACAAGGTCCCCCAACACCACGAGGATCACAAAACAGGGGTTTTTAGAGCTACGTAAATAATTAAGTGTCCAATTAAGAATCGTCTGTGACGGGGCAGGAACGGCTGCAATCCCAGCAGTGTGATAGTGCTCCCTGAGGCCAGTGCATGCAGTGCTCACTGCTGGTTTTGGCTGAGCCCTCGCAGCAGAGCTGTCTCTGTGGGTAGCAGCCCCCTGGATGGATGCACTGCTCCAAGTTGGGAGGAGAGCCCTCACGTGGTGTTTACACACAAGGCCACACGGTACTGGGTTTAGCAGAGGGCTGACTGCTTTCAGGACTCTTGCCCAGACACATCTGATATGAGTTAAATCAAAAGTGGAAGGCACTAAATAAAACCAGGAACAGGATACAGCCTTTCACACCAAAAAGCTTTTCAAACTTTGCGTGTATGGAATCACTCCACTCAGTACTAAGAGACAGCTGTCTGCAAGGAACGTGGCATCCAGCAAGCAGCTTAAGCCAATATAGAACATTGCTCAAGCCATAGCAATCTACCCATTTTTGTTTGCTGGCTATTTACAGTCAGAGCTGTCTGACTGACAGAGATCATCAGCCAGAATAATTCCCTGCTGCAATTCATACTGTGAAATCATTTGCAGCATCACACCGACCTGAAAAACTGCCATTATTTCATATTATTTCAACTGTACTTAACTTGAGAAAACACTGAAAGGACCCACAAACACTGACATTTCACTGCTTCATTGCAAGGATGCTCATCCTCTTCTACACGAGGAGGCTGCACTGTATTTTGACTTCCTTTGTTGCACTTTTCTTTAGCCTTTTCTAAAGACTATTTATTTATTATTTATAAATTATTATATATTATTTATTTTGTTATGCAGTTCAGTCTCTTGGAGAAGTGCTGCTTGTTTTCATGGACAGCTCTAGAAAGCAGATCACTGCAGGATTCAGTTATGTGGTACCTGTATAGATGTCCTGTAAGGTCAGTATTTCTTATTGAGAACACTATCACAGATGATGGCATTGCATTCTGAATGGAAAAGCAGTAATAACAGTACTAACTGGAGAAGATTCTCCTGTTTTCTCACCCTTCCTTTTACTGCCGTTACTTACAAACTAGCCAGTTCTTTGTATAGCACCTGAGCACTAAAATCTTCTCTGATTTTACTGTTAGCAAACCTAAACATCCTGCACTAGAAAGTAATTTTAACCACAACATCTGAATTAATGAGTCTTCTTTCGTTAATGTGCTTTGGAAGAATCTCAGTCTGCAGTTGGTGGCAACTGAGAATAAATCTTAGTTCTAGCCTCAGAAATTCAATACTGCAGCAGTAATCAGTATCTTCACAGGTCAGCTAAGGAGAGAAAATGTGTATTTGGGAATGAAATAGCTCACACACTTCACACTTCAGCGTTTCTCTTCCCTTGCACAGTTAACTGCCTGAATCTCTAACTCTGCAGTTCTCAAAGTTTTTTCACTGTTTTCATGCAGAGAAAAGGAAAAACAAGATGGAAAGATGCCCTGTGTTTGACAGAAGCAAACAAACAGTTGTTGCAGACTTCCATGATACAGCAAAGGGAACCAAAATCTACAAAATGAATTTTTATTAAATGAAAGAAAATCTGTTTTGTGGGTCAAATATGAAATAGAATATACAAAAACTTTACATCAGATCTCTTTTCAAAGAAATTAAATCCTATCTAGACTGAAGTAGCACTCGTTCTTCCCAAGAACAACACAAATGGATGAATATGCTTCTTACGGCAGGACAGGATCACACAGTTTGCTGTGCTAAATTTCTGCTTACAGAGAAGAAAAGTTAAAAATCTAAACGGTGTCCCTAAAGAATCCAACTACTCCACAAAGCAACTTAAAAACATGACCTCTGATCATCATCTCAGAAGCAAATGACAAGTGAGTCAAGTGCAGAGTTCACAAAGCTTGCATATGATGTTCTCTGTTTCTATACAAATATAGACTGTTTTTTTTTTTTTTTAATTTTAAATTTTAAAAATCCTTTTATATTTGATAGCATTTGTTTGTGGAAAAGGATGATCAGTTCATCAGGTTCCTGCTGTACCACTCAAGCAATTCCATTTAGTTTACCTCATCCTGCTTTTTAGGATCGTTACCAATAAACCCCAGACTGCAGCGTTTTGAAAAGTTGCTGTATGCTGAAACACAGACCTTTGTATCACCGTCCTGCATACGGAGGTTCTGCAGAGCTCATAACATGTCTTTGGCATAGCACACCAAGTCCCATTTAATACTTTTTTTTTGCTTAAAAAAGTATATTTTCCTTTAGTAAAACACCTTAAAAACATCTATTTCTGATTTTGTAAAATAATGTGTCACCTCTTGTGTTGCTTTGCAAAATATACACACACGTTTTGGAAAAACATTGAGCACTGACATAAGGGACTCATCTGAAGTCTGATCTGCTTATGAGAAGTAAAATAATAAGAAATTCCATCTTCTGCATGAATGTCACATGAAGTCATTCAGTTCAGCTTCAAGTGCTGCTGCCATTTCGTCTGCTTCAGAACTGCTTCCTTCCTCATCTTCATTGCTGGATTCTTTACTGGATTCACTGGCAGCATCGTCTTCATCCAGTTTGCGCTTGTGGCCCCTGGAAGACACAGAGACAAAGCCCACGAATCAAGAACCAAGGCATCTGACTGCTTGTAACACAGACCACCGTTCTTGGTCAAAAAGAAAAGAACTAGGCCTAAGGACTCACGTTTTTTCAGCTCCAGACAAAAAAGAAAAGCACTTACTTTCACGTGGACAAACTACTGCCCCCACCGTTAATAACTGTTGTTGTTTCGTTCCAGCTGTGGGTGCAAAGTGCTGTTAATTTCATTTCTCCCATTCCTCTGAACAAGGAATGAAAACAAAGTTTAAAACAGTAAAAAAAAAACCAAAAAACAATTAATTTAACTTCTTCTCACATAACAAAAGAAAATGAAAGTCTGCCATGAGAATGAGAAACTAGCAGAATTCACTGTATTTTACCATATGATTATGAAATATCTAAGTACCTCCTAAGTTTGTGAAGATTAACTTAACTGCTCAACCACTCTCTCTGCACAGCTGCTCAACTTGCATGCTTCATTCTTCCTTGCTATGTCTCTCTGAAGCAGCACTGCAGGTCTGAACACCTTTCTGCATGTCTCCAGAGAATGAGCCACACTGCACAGGGAGGCTGTGGATTCTCCTTCTCTGGAGATGTTCAAGACCTGCCTGGATGCCGACCTGTGCGACCTGCTGTAGGGAACCTGCTTTGGCAGGGGTTGGACTCGATGATCTCTGGAGGTCCCTTCCAGCCCCTACAATTCTGTGATGCTGTGAAGCTGATGTGCACCATGCTCTGCCAGAAGAATCACATTCCTGGTTGTGAAAGATCTCCAAGGAAAATCTAACACCTCAACTGGGACAAAGCCATAAGCAGAAGAATTTGGATCTGTGGAACCCTAAAATCTCTTCTTCTCTTTGCCAAAACAGAATTTTATATCAGACATATACTTCTGGCAAAAATAAAGTTGAGATCTTGTACAGAATTCAAAATGAGCTGTAGAAATACCTCCAAAAATTACTCCTTGATCATTTGATCAAATTTCAGACAAATTTGCTCAAAGTGGGTCTCTCTTAAATATCCCTTCCAACATTAGGTAAGGTTTCATTAGGAGGAGAATGCATCCACTTGCTAGAATGAAAAATCAACAAAGTATCTTCAGCAAAAAAAGAGTAATGATTTAGCAAGGGCCGCTTTGTTTCTAAGAGTACAGACAAGAGTACATACAAGAGTATACAAGAGTATAGCAAGAAAGATCTTTGATAATTCTGACTTGAAATACGTATACCTAAAATAGACTGATAAAAAGATTAAAAGTCAAACTCATGAGCTTCCAAGCAAAACTGAAATACAAAGCAACTTCTACGCACACACAGACGTTCTTCTTGTCATTCTTCCAGAGCCATTAGCTCTCAGACCAGACTACTTGCTACCTGTAGGCCGGCTCAGTGACACCTGACCTTCCTCGTTTCACCTGATGGATCAGGGTGTGATGTCAGCAGCGGGTCTGAATCAAAATGCAGGAGAACAGCACTGTGTTCTCTGCCTTTCCATTGGGTTCCACTGGGCCCAAAAGATATGTTGCTGCTGCTGCTTACTGCTTACTTCCTCACAGTGATGTTAGATTTATTTTTCCTCCCGTACAGGGAAGGAAACAGGAACAAGTTTGCAGATGACACAAAACTTGAGGGGCAGCTGAGATACCAGAGTCACGATACCAGCCAGGGGGACTCAGGCTGAAGAACCGGGCTGACAGGAAGCTCCTGGAGTTACAAGAAAAGGTGCAGAACCCTACACGTGGGGAGGGACAGCCCAGGCATCAGACGTGCTGGGAGAGGGGCAGCTGGAAAGCAGCTTGGCAGGAAAGCACCTGGAGGGGCTGGTGGCACTGGCACAGAGCACTGCCCTCCTTACAGACTCTCAGAAGCTGTCTGGACATGATGCTGGGCAGCTTGCTGTAGGTGGTCCTGCTTGGAGCATGGAGTTGGACCAGATGACTTCCAGAGAGCCCTTCCGACTTCATTCAGTCTGTAATTCTGTGCTTTTGTGAGTGATAACCCTGCGAGGTGAGGCTGAAGCCCTGGTTTTCAATCTGGTGTCTGAATTCTTAAGGAAAAATGGGTTGAGGTGAAAGCACTTCCTGTGTATTTTGCTGTCTAAACTAAAACGTGCCAAGGGAGTTATGGGGCACTGAGTGCAGCTTAATACACAGGGAAAAGCAGCCTCTCAGGCATTGTAGTTGTTTCTATGGATCCTACATTAGAACCCTGCATTAGTGCACAGCTCAGATTAAGAAGCAGCCAGAGTAAAGACGCTCAGTTGGAAGAAATCTTAGTGCATTTCCATTAAATGTTATGCAAACGTATGGGGTTTGTGTTTTACCTGTTACATCATGATGATTTCAGCCTTGAGAGATACCACACAGTTCAGTTTTAGTCATTAATTACACTACTAGCTGGAGAAAAGCTAACTGCTGAATAAAGAAAGCAGAGCCTTACTCTGCAAAATCAGAAAATATTACTGTTGAACACGTAGTGAATTAGAAATACATGCTTGGTGCTGAGAGAGCAGTAAGATAAATAAAAACCCAGGAGGAATCTATAGAACAACGTTTGCAGTAGAAAACAATCACATTTATAACATTTCAGCTATGGAAACTGATTGAACCGGCTGAAAAATAGAATTCACTCTGACAGCACATACTGCAAGTCTGCAGGTATCCAACCCAATACCAAAGGAGCTGCAGGAAAACATCCAGTAACTCACTGCTAGTTCATTGCTCCTAAAAGAGAGGAGCTGTTTACTGAATAACCAAGTCAGAAGCCAGCAGGAAATGCAGCAACACCCCTTCCACTTAAATGTACTCCAGAGCAAATACATTTCAGGGAGGACAATCAACAAAAGGCAGCGGCCTGAAGTGCTCAGGGTGACTTGGCAATTCAAGAACGGGGTGCCCATCTACAAAAAGTCCTTCCAGAAAACCTTAAGGGAAAGTCCTGACCTGTTCCCCCCTCTCACCCAGCTGTATTGAGCAGCGCCTTCTGAAATACAAAAAAAACAAATGCCATCTGTTTTGTCACTTCTTGTTCTTTTGAAACAGAACAGCAGCTCTATTCTGCCCTAGACTTCCCCACTTAACAGAAAAAAATGTTAAAAAAACCAAAGAACACACAGGTACATGTTAATCCTCTGCTATAAAAAAGGAACAGTCTGAATGCTGCTTTTATTAAGATACAAAAACCTTTTGCTGTTTGTGTACTGTAAACTGCATCCTTGTGCATCCTAAGGATTTATATGCATGTACAGTGAAAACACATGCAGAGCTAACTTGGATAGAAATGTGCAAGGAGGACATCAATGGAACAATGCTGCGTTTTTTACTTGGGACTTCAGAAGACTGGTAGCAGATTAATCATTACTGTCTTAAGAGAAAAGCAGTATTTTCCCATATTTGTTAACAGAACAAACAATTTCAAACACGCATTCAAATTTTATGCCCACTCCTTGGCATTTCTAGTTTCTGTGACATGCTGCATAACAATTCTGAGTGGAAAAGTGATGCACATAAAGAATCCCTTCTCCATGTTTAGGGAGAACGATCCAGCAGCACGTTACAGGCTTCCATCAGCCTCATTTGCATTTTTAAAAGAAATTTTGATTGCCTGATATTAAACAGCAAGCAGAAGAACTGAGTGTCATTAACTTCATCGACAGACAAACTGTCCGTAAGACTTACAGCTGTAAATACCTGACAGCTCTGTGACTAATTTGTACCATTTACATTTCCAATGCATTACACATTTATCTGTTCTAACAGCCAGTCCTAAGAACCCCATCAGCTCTGTCATCCTAGCCTACAGCTTTCCTTCTCACAGCCAAGTTCGTCTCAAAGTCTTTGAAGCCATAATTCTAAAGCCTCTTCACTTTTTAAACCATATCAAAAGAAGCCTTTTTTTTTTTTTCATCTGAGACTTTTTATCTTTTTCATATCTGGGATGGGGAAATCATTTTAAAAAAAGAAAAAGAACTGCATTGTAGAAAAGCATTTAAATGAATTATCAACATACTGAAGTAAAATTTGGATGTAATTTGTGATGATATTAAAACAAGAAGCAGATGCAGTTGTACATACATAGAAGTTACCTACAGAAAAAATCTACAGAATGCTGGTGAGAAATTTACTTGGTGATATTGCAAATGCAGAGACAGGAACAGAAGACAAAACTAAGTTGTAATAGGGCATGGTACGTGTGTGTGAAAAATCCACCAGGAAAAAGTCTTCAAAATAAACACTTGTTCACTCCATCTATGAAAATGATCACTAAAATATGATTCCAAAATACAACTACAGGTCAAACAAAAATTCCTCTTTCATCATTTAATTATCAAATTTAGTTGTCTGAAAGAGCCATTGAGAACAAAGCAGTGAAAAGTAGTCCAGTGTCAGTTGCTTCTTCCCCTCCATGTCTGTTGTTTGTAATTTGTAGCTGAAAAAGAATAATAATGCTGGACTTTTTTCTTTATTAATGAAAAGCAGATTTTATCAGGCCTGTTTTGCATCTCAGTGGCATCCTTTTAAGAAATACAATGCAATATAAAAATAGAAACATCTAACAAGCAACACGAATGGAAGGGTAATGAAACCCTCATTTTCAATAAAACCAAAGAGAATCTTTTTTCTGTACCTTGTTTCAAACAACTGTAAAAGAGGTCATACCATAGAACCACAGAATGACTTGGGTTGGAAGGGACCAACCACAAATCCACGCTAGTATTTAAATAAGTCATCACTTGCACTCTTAAACTCCAAATGCCCACATCTTCCACTCCTACTTTGCTAAGCAGTGAACTTCTCAATCACTGACATGCAATTACAGCCCAGGCAGTATTGCTGTAAGACTATGCTGCCCAGGCATGCTTCTGAAATCCAGCATGAAAGGTCTGTGCTGGTTTCTGCACACACACGGTCCAGTGTTCTGCAAATTCCTGTAACACCAAGAAGGTGATGCCAAGTCCTGGAAAGAGACGGGAGTCTGACTGCCGCTCTGACTTCCACTCGGAGAAATGTACTGAGGTACCATGAACTGGAACTCATCTCAGCAAAACTGCTCTTTAACCAATTTTGAGGATGCCAGTCCAGTGCCTGGCTAACAAGATGAGAGGATGTGAGAGCTGAGAACATGTTAATTGAAAATCAATGCTGTGGGCATTAATATATTACATAGGGCAGGCGAGATGATTACGCTTTCATTCAGATGTTCCAAGCTGTGCTTGAAATAGCTTTTTCTTGACATGAGACACATCGTGTTTTATGCATGGTTGTAGTAGTAAGCAATTGCCTACAGCAGACCTATAAAACATAAGGCTCAGGTACAACCTGAGGCAATTTATCTCGTGCACCTGTGCAAGCATACTGAACTGTCCTGGCACAGCAGGCTGCCAAGCACATGGCTGAGCACAGCGAGCAGCGTCAGCTCCATTTTCACAGACTGGAGCCTATGTCTGTACCTCACCCTAATGCTATCACAGCAAAGACAACGCTTAGCAACACAGGAAAAACATTTCATGAACTCTTCCAGCATTCTCTGCAGCACTACATGATGAACCAGCAACCTGACACAGAGAAAAAAGCACAGGAGACGTTTATTGCATAGCACCGGGATGCAAGGAGGAATCGTGGAGTCGGATCTCACCCAACACCACTCTGTCAGTGCTGCTCACAAAGATGTCAGAGGAAGCCCACCAATTCCAACCAACAGCTGGATGACTTTGAACTTACCAACAGTGCACTGTGATCCAATTCACTGCTGTTGTAGCAATCCCAGAGGTAAAAAAAAAACTATTCTGAAAACTTCTAAAACTGTTTTAACAGCAGCTTTCCAGATCTGTGAAATACACGTGCTAATGTATGCCTGAAACGAAGTTTTTAAAGACAGAAAATCATAGAGAGTATAAAAGAATTTCAGGAATTATAATGATACATCAGTCGGAAGGCTTTGTAAATGTCACTAATATGGTCCATTGGCATGGCAGTGTTTTCCTGATGGTTGGGCCAATCTAGGAAAATCTCGTAACTCCCCCTCCACTGAAAATTGTTATTTCTTCACAATTTAATGTTTGTTCAGGTTATCTAACACACCGAACTAATAATAATAATTACACTGAATAAAGCAGAACTGGAAAGCTGGATCTACAGTTTTGCTCACCCTGTGAAATCACAGATGAGTAAACTATACCTATTCTCCATTATTTCATCAACTCCAAATTACTTGAAAATGATTCACGCAGTTGTTATAAGGAAATGATATAAAACTCACAACGTGGATTATTTCTTCCAAAGACAAACGAAAGCTTTCTATCACGTAACTGGCCCGTGTCATTACTTTGCAGAAGACAACAGAAAATTAAATACCCTGCTAAGTATGTGGAAAGCAGACTGCTACGTGACACTGCTGAGATGGAAAATGCTCGGATGCATTCTGGCGTGTAATCTCTCAATCTTATTCTAAAGTAACAGAAGCAGAATGATCTGCTCACTTTTCCTGAACAACCTCTTTCTAGACTGACTGCATTTGAAATGAAACCTCCCAACGTGGGAATCAGCCAATATTCAGGAAAAAAAAAGCACATCAGTCAAAATATGAGTACTTTAAAAAACTGAAGCAGACCTTTGTTATTTGATCCAAGTTCTCTCCCCAGCTTTATCTAGTTTGCAAACATTACTGTTTTGACAACAAATGTAATCAACTTGTGCTGCTAAACCAGTACTGGAAGTAGTCTGTATGCATGCACAAATATATAAAGCCCAGAGTCTTGTGCCACTCCAAGTTTCGTCACAGGAAACACTGAAGGAGGCAGGCAGTGAGGTCTCACAGCGTGATGAAGGATAGCCCTGCATGTTTATCTCTAATGATTAGAGATCTAAATGTGAGCGACTGCTTTTAAAAAAGGTAGCATAGAATAAAGCAAACAATTGGAAAAAAGTGTGAGATGTTTGAGCAAATGAGAATGTCCAGAAGCGTACACTGAAATACAAATTTTTATATGAAAAAGCACCTGATTCCTCTGGGGAAATAAAATGTCCTTCATTTTTTGTTTTCAAAGCAACACACTGAATATGAGGTGGAATACTTGCATCAAAGTAACAGAGAACACCTTAAGTTTAAAGATCAAATAATGCAAAGTCATGGTTAGAATTCTCCTTTCCTGTGATCTCACTTGGGTTTGTTCTGCCACCCAGACACTGAGGAGGAAACAAATTAGGTACCACTTGGCATCTTAATAACTGAACTCCTAACAGCTTATGACTCAGCAACTCGCAATAACCAGGGCCACTGCAAGTAGGATTTGGTGCCATTGGCTTAAATAATCATTTTGTGGATTTCATAAAAACTGAATAATGGTGTAGAGTTTTGTTAATTGAGGTTATATTGTAAATGTCAATTGAGGTTAATTAAACCTTAAGTTATATCTCAAGCTGCTGATTTTTTTTCCTGTACTTTGTAAAAAGTTCAATTATTACTGCTGTATCTCTATGGAGAGATAGGAACAACTTTGGGACGCAAAGATATTTTGAAGGAAGCATGGGAAATGCCTCTCTGTGAAAGAAATCTCTGCACAGAAGAAAAACGTGAAAAAGAGGAAGAAAACACTCTTCAAATGCACATGAAGTGATTGTTTACTCCTGTAAGAAGAATCACAACATTTTCCTTTGTACCTGACACGTTAAGTTCTATTTGAAAAACAGAGATGGACAAGCAGAAAATAAATGGCAGCTTACCTGCTTGACTGAACTGAATTTTTGTTGCTTGCAATTGCTAAATCTAAGTTTGTATTCCTTTTCTCACTGATTCAGCAGCTTTTTAAATTAGATATTCACAGATTACTTTAACATGTATGTTACTATGCATATGTTATGGGCGAAACTAGTTTACAGAGAATGCTAAGATGATTTTGTCAAAGTTTTTAACTCTAACTTTTACTTTCACTTTGTTTGTCATTGTTTTAAACAAATTACTGAGTTTAAATTGCAAATAGCTGAACATTGCATTATTTTAGAATGTTCATTCAATAAATAATGGCTGAAGGGCATCAACTAAAGATAACACAAAACACATTACCCACTCTGTATGGATAACAGAGCCATCTCAATGGGTGCACAGAAAAGACTTAAAATGTTGCTCTCGGTCCAAGGCAGGAACACGTGCATGCTCCCACCATGTAAGTATTCTGCTTCATGAAATGAAGATCCATTTCTACTAGCTTGCTCCTGACGAGAAAGGGAATCCTTCATCCTCCACATAACTGATGCTGGGCAGTCCCCGAATTTATTGTGTCTGCTGCCTGCCTAGCAGTGTGGTGAACCAGTTAATTTCTCCAACAGCAACAGAGCACAAGTTACCCACTCTTGCTATGTCAGAGTTAGCAGTTAGTTTTCAATGAGTAGGCCAGCTTAAGTACTTACTTATGTAGATGCTGCACCATGAGAGCTGTTACAAGTTGATGTTAGGGATGTGAGAGTGATGGTCCCTGGCAATGAGCTGCTAGACTTGTTCTTTGCTATCATCCTACTGGAATGCTTGTTCAACTAGTAGCTCTGTTTCTTTATCAGAAAAAATCTATCGCCCCCAAGGGCAAGGTATGCTACAGACGACTCAACACTTTCCTTCCCTCCATCTCTTCCTCACTCAAATTTACCTGCGCTGCCACATAATTTTTGCTTTATTTATTGACAGAAGTTTCACACAATAAATCTTTTCTCCCTGTAATAAAATTCATTTGGGAAGATTTTGTTTTGGACATAAAACAGCTGTGAAATACAAAGCTACAAAACATGGATCCTAGAAAATAATTTATCCCCATAAAAAGTTATATTTAAAGTTAACATATTACTTCAGACATTCCTTCAAGATGTTTTAGAAAAGCCAGTAAATTACAAGATGAAAGGCAGAAAGTCAATATACAGTGGAAAAAAATTTAAACATAAATTTGTTAAAAACTTGGGCTAGAAATTGTTGGCTTTCCATTGGAAAAAAAAAAAAAAAAGAGGGAAGCAGTGCCAAAGCTTGTTTTACAAATATAAATAAATTGAATTCAATTTGTAGAAGAGCTGCATCACTTTTCCATCATTTTTTAAAGACCTGTGTAAATGATATACACAGCCATCCATCAGTTAGATGAACAGCCATTGTCAGTTTGCTGATGGTACAAAGCTGGAATGAGTGGCTGGCATACCAGAAGGCTGAACTGCCATGCAGTGAGATTTAGGCAGGCAGAATTGGTACAGAGGAACTTTCTGAGGTTCAGCAAGGACAAATGCAGAGTCCTACACCTGTGGAGGAAGAACTGCATGCATCAGTACAGGACAGGGAATGATCTGCTGGCCTCTACTCTGTCCTGGTGAGATCAATTCCTGAAAAAAGACAGGGATCTTCCAGAGAGTCCAGTGGAGGACCAGAAAGAGGCACGGAGCATCTCCAGTACGAGGAGAAGCTGAGAGACCTGGGACTCTTGAGTCTGGAGAAAAGAAAGCTGAGAGGGGACCTCATCAGTGTTCATAAATATCTTAAGTGAGAGTCAGATGGACAGGGTCAGGTTCTTTTCAGTGACAGGACAAGGGGCGATGGGCAAAAACTGGAACACAGGAAGTTCCATACAAATGAGCTGCCCAGGAAGATCATGGAGTCTCTTTTTCTAGAGATATTCATATTTCCACTGGTTGCTTTCCTGTGCAACCTACAGAAGGAATGTGCTTTAGCAAGGAAGGTTGGGATGATGATCTCCAGAGGTCCCTTCCAGCCCCTAAGATTCTCTGTGATTCTGTGATATGCTACACCTTTTAGCCATTTTGTTATCCATCTTTAACTGTGCAGTAATAAGAAACTTTACATGTATTAAATCTGTATCTCTACACTACGGGGTCACTGACCATCAAAAATTCAATGTGGTTCAAAACACATATGCTAGCCTATCTGCCAAATCCAATCACACAGAGCATTCACTGTATCAGTTGTTTTTACACTAGCTGCCACATGACAAACTACCCAGTAAGCAGATCACAGCTCTGCAGACTAACAATACTTCATCCCATATATAGTCTACAACTTTCTTCTGTCAATATTTCTACAATTCTTATTATTAAGTATACTCAATATGTACCTTCTGTTGTGCAACTGCAATTTTTTATTGTGCTGTCCAGAAACTCAGATCCACTGTACTGTTCATCTGCAGCCTGCCCACGATTCTAGAGAAGATGTCAGCAGTAGAAAATGCTTCGTATTTATGTAGGTCACTCTGAAAGTAATGCCTCCTATCTACTTCCATGGAAGCTACAACAGATACAAAGAGCACAATAACACTATTTGTGAGAGCAATTTCTCAGCTATAAAACGCTGGTTTTCAACAGTCACCACCATTAGTGATGCATTTTTGCAGCCATAAACACGAGCCTGCATGCCATGCTTGTAAAATTCTGCACAGCAGAGGCGACCCACTGTCACTGTTGCCACAGTTGAAATGCAGCACCCACTGCCTCGCTATGCTCACATGCATTGTTTGGTCTCCATAAATGTTCAGTAAGCACACATGAATATCAATGGATGCCATTTCTTCCACATGGAAGAATTCAATAACATACTTTTGTTTCATCTGCATTTCCACGTCGGAAGCCATTTTGTCAGAATGCCACTCTGCTGCCATCGGTCACAAGACAAAAGCATGTAATGGAATATTGATGGGAAGCTTCAACCTCTACTGCCATACCACTAACAGATGCCTCTGACATCATGGGCCAACATAATAAAATAGGAGGCATTATTTTCAGAGCAGCCCTTGTATTATCAATCCAGAGCAAGAAGTTTCTGCTGAGCTTTGCCTTATGAATGCAGTGGTGCCAGCCACAGCTGCACAGGAATATGATTAGCAAGTTACATGGATATACAGATACACGCAAGAGAAATATGCGAAAAGTTATTTCTCTGCACCCCAAGCCCTACTAATTCTACTGAGAGAGCCTAGTACTTAAAGAACAAGTTAACAAAAGTTAGAACTGCAACAAATTGTCCTCTCTCTAGTGCTCCCCTAGAACAAGACAATAGCACTGGAACAGACTAGAGAAAGGTCTGACATGCTAACCAAACAGGGCTTGACTGGAGGGGAGACTGGATATTTGCCTCTATGTGACTACAGAAATAAAGTAGCTTTGCAGACCCTCTCTAAATGGTGAGCAGTATACAGCTGAACCGTCTGAAGCAAGGGCTCAGTACTTTGTGCAACTGCTCATCTCTTGTAGTCACTCTACCTGCCCAGCAATGGCAGAGGTAGAGGAGCCTGGCCACACAGTAAGGTTTTGCGAGCAGTTCTGGTTCCTTCAGCTCAGTTTTTCCTCTCTTGGTTAACACCTGGAGCCCTAAAAGTCTTCTTATCAGACTTTCAGATGTTATCATTTCAAGGCAAAGACACAGATGCCTGATGTGAACTACAGTATCAGTAGATACATCTGTCTTCCAATTTCTGTTGACTACATATGCAGGCTCTACAGCTTGTGTGCCTAACACAAACACAAACGTGTTTTCAGGAGATCTGGTTTATCTGATGGGTTATTTAAAACTGTCGTCTATTAAATTCTCTTTCTATACAGATATTCCCCAGGATAGCTAAAGGCACACTCAAGCCACACCAGCAAGTCTGAGAAGTGGCAAAATAAGTCTCTGAAAGGGAGATGTGAAATTCTGACTCTGAAAGCAAAGAGGAAATCCTTCTGTACAGTGTGGTGGCAATATGCACATGACACATGGCAAAAGATACTTTTTCCACTGGGACATCTTCTGTGAAATGGGTACTTACAACATCCATACTGTGCTTTTCACATGCTGAGCTGATAAAAATGCACAGGCACTTTCCCACGGTCAGCTTGACACAATGTACTTATCAAATACACTCACATTTTACACAAAATTTGATCTTTTCCAAATGGAAAAACCTACCAGGAGTTCAGATGATGGATGAAGAGCTCACAAGTGGAGTGACCTAACCATCTGTATTTGTTTTGTATCCCTTGCATTAAGAAGCAGCACTGCCCTTCCTCCATCAGTGTTCTCAGCACAGGCTTCAAGCAACCCTTTTAACTGTTGATATACAGTGCTGATTTGCAGCCATCACAGACTTGCAGAAGTCAAGATTTATGTGCATTAGTTGTGTGAAGTACACCTTTTTTTTTCTTCTTAATAGCAGTTTACAATGAAAGATTTAAAATCTTTCCTAATAGTTGTTAATGTACTTCTTGGTTTCCTTATTCTCAAGAGATATTTAAATATCCATATATTTTACTAAGGGAAAACTTCAATTGTTTAACAGCTTATGAACTGTACTGAAGATTCACTGATGGGAAAGACTCTGATTAAATTACTGCATGGCATATACTGGGCAATCCATCAGAGACTTCTGACTTTCTCACTGGTACATAAACTGAAGCAGCACGTTACCAGCTTTCCTCACCCTGAACTTCTACTTCTTTCTCCCTCACCATTCCTTTCAAGTCACAGTTGCAAAAGAGTACTAATATCTATAGATGGCTGAAATGGGGGTGGTGGTAATAAGAAGTGCTTAAATATTCACCAGTACTGGGGGAGCTGTTTCACTGATGAGAATGGGAACAGGGTATTAGGGCTGATTGCTCCTGTGGAGAAGCAGAAGCAACTCCAACTCCAAAACAATTCGATACCTAGAGCTTTTTACTTGAATTAAATCCTGCCAAAGAAAGGAATTGGAACCGCTCCCTGCTTGTAGCACAAGTGCTCTGAATTATAAGATAGAGTGAAATGGTTTTCCTACTGTTCCCCTCATGGGGAACACTAAGAACACAGGATGGGTTTTAAGGACTGGTCAGAAAAAACCACTTTGCTTCAGAAAAGGTGACATTTCTTGAGCATATAGCAGATCTTCACTGCCCTTGTCCTCCTGCCCAGCATGCCTCATCAGCTGCCTTTTTTCAAGTTTTTTTCAAGTTGTTCCAGCAAAGCTGAGTTGGAGCTGCAAATAATACAAGGTGGCAGAACAGTACACATCCTTAAAGCACATCCTTAAGCAGCTAAAGCTGGGAATTCTTCACTCATTTCTTAGTTACTTGCAGCCCTAATTTCTGCAAATATAATTTGTGCTTTTGGAACTTTTTTGATCCACATATGATATCAGAAGCACATCTCTCAGCTGGGCTACAGAGCCAGTGATCCCATGGGATACTCTAAACAAAGCAACAGACAAGAATCTGAAGAAGCAGCATTACGTATCAAGAACTCCCCCATCTGGGAGCTCAGACTGTGTCAGCATCCAGCTCCTGTTTCCCTGGGTTGGGGCTACGCTGGGATCTCATCAGCACAGGCCTGACTCCTCTTTCTTTCACCTCTTTTACAGGTTTTAAAGACTTACCCTGGGCTCTTCTGCCTCCCAGGTACCAACACTCCTTTCTTTCAACTCTGACCTCAGCAATGCTCATTTTACAGTCGACTTAACAGTGATATGCTACGAGGCAAACAAACATTTGCTCCTGATTCTGAGACAAACTCATCTTTACCCTGGAAGCACAAGAAAAACAGAGCTAGATAAAAAGTTCATTTAATTTTTTCCCCCTCTCATTAGTCTAGAACGCATCTTAAGCTCAATCTTGAGGTCCTGGGATCAATCCTCCCACTGCAGAAACACTGCTTTCAGTGCTTTGCACTTTCTTCTTCAGCTGGTCGCACAATCAGAAAGAATCCTCTGCTAAAAGGCCCATCTTTCTACTCTGTCCTTTCTCTCTGATTCTGTGAATCTCTCTCACTTTTCAGGCCTCATTGTTTCCAAAAGGACAGTAACAAATACTTGATTTCTGTAGTTGGCTTCTAAGAATCCCAGCTGTTGCAGCCTAGTGTTCTTGCAGATGTAAAATTATTTCTCCTCAGGTTCTAGATACTCCATCGTCCCAGGGTGAAAGCTATTAGTTAATGGCCCTTAGTGATGGAAGGCAATGACTGCAGAAAGATTTCTGCTTCAAATGCAGTGAAGCATTAAGGACAAATCAATTTAATTACTTCACACACAACTCCTAAGTTATACTGATGTACACCAAACCATTACAGATGGTAAGTCAGAAAAAGGAATGTTTAAGAATGAGATTCCTATATACACTTTAGTATTCATTAGGATGTTTGACAAGTAAAACAAGGTAAATGCTCTTATGCTTGATGGCCTACATTACAGTTCCAAACTTCTGCTGCTGCAGACTAGAGAAAAAGGGCTATGTTAGATTTCAGTGCATTTTGCAAACACCAGCACACTTCTTATAGAATGTATAAGTGAAGCCTATTTAGTGTTAAAGCAGTCAAGAAAATAAAGATCTTTTGTGACAACACTTCCCTAATTTTAGCAATATGTAGAAGACTTCTAATCATCTGTGCAGGCATTACAACAGAGAGTAAAAGAAGTCAAAGCACATGGTCATTTCAATCTGTATTTCAAAGCGTTTTGGAAATTCCCACCTGACGTAGCCCAACACACAAAGCAGTGATTTCAAATACCTGTATGAAAAGTACTGCTGTGTGGTTTACAAGTCCTTTAGCAATTCACAGTGATTTGAACTCTTTGCATTGAGGACAGAAATGTGAAGATACCGCAGAATCACGTCAAAATACCTCACGCAAGTTCAAATCACTACTCTTCAGCTTTTTTACTGAATAGTTTAAAAATGTTTAGAGAACTGTAATAACTTACATTGGTCCTAATGTAAGATTAAGTAGATTTGGAATTTAGGTCATCGTTAAGTGGGGAAAACCTTGCTTATTATATCACCAAATGCTAGAGAAACTTGGCAAAAGTAACATCATATCCATATGGAGAGAGAACTACTTTGAAAAAAAAAAATCCCAGAAAAATAAGAAAAGCTTTAAGAAAAATCCTACTGCTGTTTAAATTGGATAGGTTTGATTTGGAAAAAAAAACAAACCAACCAACCGAAAAAACCAACTATTTTAATATTATGTTACTTATTATGTTATTTACATTATAATGTCAATGAGGAACAATGTAAATTCAATTGCTTAGGAATACTATGTACAAATAGTAGTTGAGATGCTCTCTCCAAGAAGAACCACCCTGGGAGAAGCTACCAAAACTGAGTGACATACAGCCAGTCTCCTTAAACTTCAGCTATGGTACAGCCATATAAGATTTCTGGGGGGGAAAAAAAAGTACTAGTGATAATACTGAACTTTATAACATCATCACTGACCGCAGAATAATAATTAACAGCACATTCCCATGGTAACTACATTCTCCGGTCACAATTATTATTAGGCTACAAGCACCTGTGAAGGCCTAGGAAGCATTAATGCTGTGTGCTAAGCAGCACAGCCAGCTGTCACAGGTCAGGTGCTGTGCATGTAATGTGTAAATCACATCCACAAGTCACTTTTACACATGTAACTGCACCATTGTGCAGCTTCTGGAATTGCCCATCTACACTTTTCAAACGCTCTGCTTTTACACAACCAAAGCTGTAGGGCAGTTCCACAGTATAATCAAACTACTTGTTCTGTGCATTAATTCTGCACTAAGGTTTGCTTGGAAGAACCAGAGAACTTTCAGATCGTACAGCTGGTTTTCTAAGGGCCTTAAGGAGAATGAACATCTCTATTTTAGTGGTGAAAAAAACCTCTACGGAAACTCAGCAGCCTGACACTTCTTGCAAACATGCATAAGCTGTGCATTTAGGAAATAGAGAAGTAGGAGACCTGTTTCAGTCTCTTGATCTAAATGTGAAGCAGCACCTCGGTTAATTTTAGCTCGAGTTAATAGTCTAAATGTAATAGTATAAATGTGTGGAAAGTTTACACTCTTACTGTTCTGAAACTTTTTCTTACCCAGTTAATGATCTGATGCTTTCCAAAATGCATGTTCCTCTTTAATTAACAGATATTGTGCTGGGCTTTTGAAATAACTCATCAGTTAGCAGCTCAGAGTATTTCAGAATCTGTAAGCAGCACGTCCTTCTGTGATTTCCCAAGGCAGACTTTCTATCTCTTGAGCTACTTATCAGCAAAGTATGCTTGCAGTCTTGGAACAAAGACTTTTAGCTTAAACAGTTGAATAAGTACACGTTTGTTTCTCTACTGCCTGTGCCTCTCAGCATGTAACTAGGTGCATCTACATTTCTCAATAATCTTCCAGTATTATCTTTAATCTGAGAATCAGTAATTTCTACATGGAACTACTTCATGAAGGAAATAAATCAGGCTAAGAAAAGAAAAAAGAAAGAGACTTGTAGAATGTTAGCAAAAAATGCAGTTAGGAGATACACACACACATGTAAAATGTTTCTCCATTTTGACATGGTTAGTAACAAGTGCAATAACTGAAAACTAGAATTTCTGAAATTGCTGAGTTATTTCTTATTTGTAGCTTATATATAGCTTATATATATATTTATAGCTTATATATAAGCTTTACTCATATGCAATGACTTTTTTGTGACACAGAATTATCATTCAAATGCATTTTTGTTGAATGTTAAGATTCAAAAAAGTTGAGTGCCACGTCATAGAAGCATCACAGCACAGACAGTGACATTTCAGAGGGCTAATCATACATATACATGATTTGCATTGTTCTGATGCTATCTTACTTCCTAAGTAAGTATCTACATTTAAAGATTCGCCTGCTTTCCACACAATTAGTAGTATGCTTTGTGCAAAGGAGAAAAGAAATATATGAGTATGAGCAGCATTTACCTCTGGATAAGTTGTAGCTTGCCATCTCCTTTTAAAAGCATTGTATTTCTCCCTTGAAAACTGGTTGGAGAAACCTGATATAATTAAGAGGAATTAAAACTAGATGATGAAAAAGGGGCTTGGTGGACAGCAAGCTGAACATGAGTCACCACTGTACCCTTGCAGCAAAGACAGCTGCAAGGGTATCCTGGGCTGTGTTAAGCAAAATGTTTACCAGCAGATTGAGGGAAGTGATCCTTCCCCTTTGCTCAGCAATGGTAAAGGCACAGCAGTACTGTGTCCAGCTTTAGGGCCCCCGGTTCAACAGACATGCAGACATACTGGAGAGTCCAACAGTGGGCCACACAGCCAACAAAAGCACGGCAGTATCTCTCTACAGTATGCTGAAAGGTGGCGACAGCTGCATCTACAAGGCGTCTTGGGGATGATTTTATGTAGTATGTACATCTCTGAAAGGAGGGTGCAGCGAGGATGGAGCCAGGCTCTTCTCAGTGGTGACCAATAACAAGAGAAAAGGGAATCAAAACAAACTAGAACACAGGAGGCTTCATCTGAACACCACAAAGCACTTCTGTATGGTGTGAGCGACTGAGTACTGACACACAGGCTGCCCACAGAGGTGGCAGAGTCTCCCATACTTGGAGAAACCCTAAGCTATCTGGAGATGGTCATGGATAGCTTGCTGTAGGCAGCCCTGCTTGGGCAGGGGGTAACGGACTACAAGGGCTCTGGAGTAGTTTCAGAAGTCTGTCCTCAACTGGAATTTGGGAAGTCAAGCAGAAGCAGGGCTACCTGCAAAATTCTGGAAGTGAGAAAGTTTTTTCAGAGGCTCATGAAAGCTTCTGGAACAAAGTCCTACAGAAATTATGGAATACAAACTTCCACCAGGTTTCTTTCCAAGTGAAACATCCCCTTTGCTCGCCTGGGCTTCTTTAAGATCTCTCTAGTTTCATACCTACATTTCTGTATGTAGATACAACAGATTTTCAAACAGGAACATACAGTACTACATCACTGAAAATACCAAGCAGAACTACAACAACGCAGTGACAGAACTGAATAAATTGATCAATACATTTTCATCTTTCTGATTTTTTCAGTACTGCAGCATTTAAAAAATTACTCACGGATCTAAAACTGAAGATAATATGAATTGCCTTGCCCTTGGTCCTTGCTCTTGTCTTTCATGAAATCTTAAGCCACTGTGAGAGTCACCAGAGAGGCATACAGTCAGAAAAAAACCAACAAACCTCACTGTAAATGTCACAAGCAAGAAGTATTGTCTGTCTAAAACCCAAACCTAACTTTTTAGTAAAGATCCAAATTCTAGATCCCATCTGATTTGGGGCTAGAAATTGAATGCACCTTTGACAAAGTCAGATAGGTTTTTAAGATTACATAATACTAAAGCCTAATACGTATGAAATAATGAAGACAACATTTTACTCAAACAGTATCTCAGGATAAGTGAATGTTTATGCAGATTACAAATAGCTTGTCTAAAAGTGTAATTGAAAATAAAACCATGTTTTGTGCATCAAACTTCACATCAAAACTTCTGCTAGGCTGCTTGTTTTCCCAGGTAAACAAGGACTTACCTAAAAGTGAATTCTCTATAAAACATGGCAGCTTTTCTGAAAAGTTGGGGACTGGGTCACCTTTAAGTCTTTTTGAAGACTGCAAACGTGGTTCAGATAGACAGCAAATTTTCTAATGTCAATGTAATTTATTCTATGTAACTGGATGCTTTATGGCTAATAATTCTATCATTTTCTGAATACAGAGCATATTTTATTTATGCTACAACTATTATTTTATCTATGTGAAATCAAAATTAAGAAAAATAAACAGAAATAACATGCTTACATGCTTGAAAAACATTTCATTTAGAAAAATACTGTGTGCCTCTCCATCTAAATATTTTACAGTTTGTACTTTTCATTGCTTTAGGATCCCATAAAGAAAATATAGTAGGCAAGCTTCATTTCAGAACTGCAAAGCACTTAACTTCAGTCAGCTACAAGGTTAAAGAGGGTAATGCTATGGCATATTTTCAAGTACAAAGATTTGGGGTATATTTGATGTTGATGTTTTTCATACAACAAATTCTTACAAACAAAATATTGCAGGGGTAAAGCCAATTGTAATATCACAGAAAACAAAGCTATGAGGCCAGCTGTAACCCCTTCTAACCTCAACTTACTATTCAGATTCACTTCTTCAACTCTCTCTCACTATTTTCTTAACATCCAAATGCACACTGTTCCAACGTGATTAGCGAGCAGATGGAAACACAAGTGTAATGTAATGTGCAACATAACTAAATTTGTAGTAGATAGATTTTTAATAACAGCTTGAAAATTTAGGTCATTAAATTCATTAACAAGCTTGAAGATACGAATGTCTCATCTACTTAATTGAGTGCTCATGTAAAAAACTAACTGATGCATACATTTCACTATGCAGCTGATCTTACCATTCACCAGTGACACTCTTACAATTTAAGTAATTTCCCACATGAAATTTTAAAATAGAGCGGTGTACTGCAATGTGTCAACATTTAAATGACCAAAAAGAAATACAACGCCACGGTCTTTGATATAAGAGACTACCAGAAATGATAAAATTGGGTAAAACACTGAACACACAGCAAAGCTTAAGTGGAATATCTGCGTTGATTTACTTACAGTTGCCCTGTTGACACTGTATGTACTGAAGAAATTCATTCAGCATTGATGCAAACGAGCCTTATGACTGATTAAAGGCAGAAATAGCATTTTATTCTGGACTAGCTCTAATCTCATAGTGTGGCTTGAACATTCATTAGCAGCTTGAACAGAGCATGGAAGTTCTTGCAGCTGAATCCCAGCCTACATTCACGTAAAAGAACTGATTCATGTACTATATGGCCTCCCTGGGATGTGCACCAAACCATGGCAAGCACTGACAATCTCAAGAGTAGCTCCAAAGACACACTACTTCTGATCTGAGCTTAACAGCAACACAGACAGAACCTTTAAGTGCCAGAGCGCACTGCTGCCTGCTCCTCCTAAGGGCTGTGTGCCACATACACAGACATGGCTGCTTCCATTTTCACTTCTTTCAAACATTTACCATCACGTGTGCTAGTTTCCTCTGCAGGATGTTTCTGAAGAAATTTGAAAGAAATCATGTCTCTACACAACTCCAGTACTACTGGTTTACTCCATGACAGTTCTGTACACTGTCCTTGTTAACCCTTGTTGTGACTTACACCACTTTGGAAGAGGTTTGAGGTCATCCAAGCATAAAATGAAAGATGGCTAAGAGCTCCACAGAGAAAAGAACCTGCATTTCATTCAGTCCCTCACAAGAAGGTGGCTATTTTACGTAGGTTGCTTCTATTTATTTCCATGGAAACGACAACAAAGAGCACAGTAACATTACTTGATAGAGCAAATTCTCAGCTACAAAACATGATTTTTTCCGTGTAGTCATCACCATTAACTGTGCACTGCAACCAGCGAAGAACAAAAGCCTGCATGCAATGCTTGTAAAAATCTGCACCAGTGCAGGCAACTCACTATTTCCCAGTTGCTGTGACAGTGTCATTGCTGGGAAAGTGTTGCCCACACAGCAGACATTACTTTCAGAACAGTCCTCATAATTTTCTGAAGAAAACAATGTTTTTATATTATACTTGATTATAATACATGTTGGCAATGATCCTAGGACACTTGGAATATGGATTATTACACTGATGAAATCACAGCTGAACACGTGATGTGGTAGCATACAAAATGTCCAAATTCTGCACAGTAGAAGTGAAAGCAGATGAAGGAGCAGCAACAAAACTTTTCCTTTTTGGAGATGGATGACAGTTGGAGCATTTTAAACTATGAATTACTGATTTCTAGACTTGTCCAGGAGAGTTTTTCTATATGAGGTCATAAAATTTAATTACTTTAAATGAGGAATAGAATAGAAAAATTCTTTACCATAGCAGCAGAGAAAAAAATTAACCATAAAAGCTAAAACTGGAGGATGCACAGATCTGCTCTGAAGGTTCAAGATATTAATAGAAAGATAACTTCTCTCTAAAAACCAAACAGATTCAGATAGCTCGTATCTCAGAAATCCCCCTGTGGAACAGTTTGCTCAATTAGATAGCATGTAATAGCAAATAAAGAGGAAAAATATTTTTCACTGAGAACTTTGAGGTTTTTTTTTTTTTTAAAACTGGTGTTATCCACTCGGACTTACTGGAAAGAAATGCTTGGTTTCAACATCCTTTTACAAAACTACTGTCTTTTTTATGGCAAGTCACACACTGACTTCTATTTGTTGAGATTAATTATTTCAATTTTTTTATTTTTGTTTTAAAACACAAATTAATGCTCCTTCAGCAATCAGTTTAGTCAGGCATGCCTGACT
This sequence comes from Centrocercus urophasianus, assembly GCF_019232065.1. NCBI lineage: Eukaryota > Metazoa > Chordata > Aves > Galliformes > Phasianidae > Centrocercus > Centrocercus urophasianus. The sequence goes on along the minus strand of NW_024884253.1, from coordinate 88,786,576 downwards.
TTTTATTGACAAAAAGCTTTAATTTCAAATAAAACAACACACGAAAAATATCACCACACATTTATGCACCTTACACCTTGTCTACTTCTCTGCTTTCAGCATCTTGTCATCCACCTGCAGGTTTATGAAGGTGTTGAAAACCCCTCCTCTGTACCTTTACTTATTACTGGCAAAAACCAATGCTCCAACCCCGCTACCCTCCCCTCCCCCCAAAAAATAGTATTACATACCTATTTCTCAAACCAGCATTTTCAGAAGATCTAGATAACCCCTTAGATGTGACATACCATAGGTATACTTCCTAGCTTTTTTTTGGTGAATGGAAAAAGGAAAACATTACTCCCATTTTAAAGAAAGGTAGGAAGGAAGACCCAGGAAACTCCAGGCTGGTGAGCTTCACCTCTGTGCTTGGGAAGATCATGGAACACATTCCTCCTGGATGTTATGTTAAGGCACATGTGACGGAAGGAGTTGATGTGAGAGAGCTAGCATGGCTTCACCAAGGGCAGGTTGTGCCTGACCAATCTAGTAGCCTTCTAAGATGGAGTGACAGCATCAGTGGACAAAGGAAAAACAACTGATGTTGTCTACCCTAGTTTCTGTAAAGCCTCTGATGTGGTCCCATACCACGTTCTTATTTCTAAATTGCAGAGGTATGGATTTAAAGAGTTGATAACTCACAGGAATTGGCTGGATGGTTGCAGCCAGAGGGTTACAGTCAATGGATCTGTGTCCAGGTGGAGATCAGTAATGAATGGTGTTCGCCAGGAATCTGTCTTGGGATCAGAGCTCTTCAATATGTTCACCAATGACACAGACAATGGGATTTAGTGCACTCTCAGCAAGCGTGCTGTTAATGCTGAGTGGTGCAGCTGATTAAACAGAAGGAATAATAGAGTTTTTTGAATTAGAAGGGGCCTTTAAAGGTCATCTAGAATCCAACTCTCCTGCAATGAACAGGGACATCTACAGCTAGATCAGGTTGCTCAGAGCCTGGTCCAGCCTGACCTTGAATGCCTCCAACACCTCTGTGGGCAACCTGTTCCAGTGCCTCACCATCCCTACTATAAAAAACACTTCTTCCTTATGTGCAATGTTAATCTCCCCTCTTTTAGCTGGAAATTGCTTCCCACTGTCCTATTACCAAAGACCCTGCTAAAGAGTGTGTCTTCTTTCTTATAGCCCCCCTACAGATACTGAAAGGCCGCTATCAGGATGCCATGGAGCTTCTCCAGGCTGAACAGCCCCAGCTCTTTCAACCTGTCCTTGCAGGGGAGGTGTGTTCCATTCTTTGGACCATTTCTGTGGCTCTCCTCTGGACATGTTCTAATAGCTCCACGTCCAGGTGAGGTTACACCAGTACAGACTAGAGGGGCAGGATCACCTCCCTCGACCTGCGGGCCACACTTTTTCTGATGCAGTCCAGGATATGATTCGTTCTCTGGACTGTGAGGGCACACTGCTGCCTCATGTCCAGCTTGCCATTCACCAGTACCCCCAAGTCCTTTTCTGCAGAACTGTACTCCATCCTTAGATCCCCCAGCTTGCACTAATAGGTAGGGTTGTCACAACCCAGATGCAAGACCTCGCACACGGATTTACTGAACCTCATGAGGTTTACCTGATCCCTCTGCACAAGCCTGTCTAGGTCTCTCTGAATGACATCCAATGTCTTGGGTATTTCAACCATACCACAAACTAGCTGAGAGTGCACTTGATCCCAGTGTCAGCATCACTCACGAAGATGTCTAAGAGCACAAAGAAGGGAAGGTCAGGCTTGAAAAGTGGGCCCTTGAGAACCTAATGAGATTCAACAAGGCCAAGTGCAGGATGTTGCTTTTGGATTGGGGCAATCCCACATATATGTACAAACTGAGAGAAGAACTCATTGCGAGCAGCCCTGTGGAGAAGGATTTGAGGGTTCTGGTGAATGAAAAACTTGGCATGAGCCAAGAACACGCCTTCAGCCTGGAAGACCAGATCCTGGGCTGCACCAAAAGAGGGGTGGCCAGCAGCGTGAGAGAGGTGATTGTCCTCCGCTCTGTCTTCACGAAGCCCCATCTGAAGTGCTGTGTCTACACCTGGGGCCCCCCGCACAAGAAAGGTACAGAGCTGTTGGAGCAGGACCAGAGGATGGCCACAAAGATGATCAGAGGGCTGGAACACCTCTCCTACAAAGAAGGGTTGTGGGAACTGGGCTTGTTCAGCCTGGAGAAAACAAGGCTCTGGGGAATTCTCAATGTGGCCCTTCCAGTACATGGAAGGAACTCATAAGCAAGACAGAGACTGACTTTCTACGTGTTTTGACAGTGATAGAACAAGAGAAAATGGTTTTCAATTAAAAGAGGGGAGAATTAGGTTAGATGTTAGGAAGAAGTTCTTTACTCAGAGGTTGGTGAGGCACTGGAACAGGCTGCCCAGGGAAGTTGTGAATGCCCCAACCTTGGAGGTGTCCAAAGCCAGGCTGGATGGGGTCCTGGACAGCTTGATCTAGTGGATGGTAACTCTGCCCATGGCAGGGGTGCTTGAAACTAAATCATCTTTGAAGTCTTCTCCAACCAAAGTGATTCTGTGACTTCTTGAAGAGAAAAACTCCTCTACTTTTACAAGGCACTCATTATAGCAGATTGGAAATCTACTTTAATATTGAAAAAAAAAGCAGGAAAAACTAATATTTGTCAAAAGAAGACTTCCAGAGAATACTGCCTTTCTGTTACCAAAAGTTTGTAGGAAGATTATGAACAACACAGCACAGCTAATTTGGTATAATCTTTTCTCATAAATCAGTTTTGAATCCTTTGTAAAGAGATTTATGAAGCATTACAAATCCTTTTGTGTGTCTAACAAAGAAAGGAGAAACGAATGAGGTAAGTATAAGACATAGTCCAGGCATGACTACCAAGCAGAATATTGTTACTATTTTACAAATATTGTTATTGCAAATATGAGTGTGTAAAAGAGCTACATGATTCAATCTCGAAGGACAAAGAGATTTTTTAATTATTTTTTCATAGGACTTACAATCAGTGTAGTAGCTTTGAAATAGCAGAGTATTAAAACCTTTAACAAAAGCCTTTAACAAGCCTTTTTAAAGCCTTTAACAAAGACTGTTTTCAAACTAATTTCTGTATGCATTTATTTTGGATAATTTGAAAATTTGAAAGCGTACCCAGTTTGGGCAAACTGCCTCAGCACATACATTTTAGAAAGAGAAATTAAAGGGAATATTAAGTAGCAAGATCATTCATCGTTTCCATGGTGTGTGTGTATGGGGGAATTCTATAAATTGGGCATGGAAATACGCACTTAACTCACTAAGCCACCTGAAATTTCAATCTGAAGACAGAATACGTCACTGACTTTCACCAAATTTGTGTTCTTCATACTCCTTAAAAAACAAAACACACACCAAAACAAACCTAGAAACCTAGAAACAAACGAGAAAAAGCAAAACAGTTTTTCTGCCCAGATAAGGAAAGAAGGTGCAGAACAAAACCATACTTTAAACAGAAGTGCACAGAGCTCTAAAAACAGCCAGAGGCTGATTACTGCCTGAGTAGGTGGCAGGGATAGCACAGGGATGCAGTGAGTCAGGGGGATCTTTATGCCATCAACTCCCGCCATTGAGCCCAACAAACCTATTCAGAGTGAAAATTTTAGATAACTCTGCTCAAGATCTTTTTTAGATGACAGATATTTCCTAGTAGAAGAATGGAGGAATATTAGGCTGGCAAAGAAATTCCTGTAATCTGCTCCCAGAGGATGCACTCCTTTGCCTTCCTTAACTAAATTACTTGCCCTTACTAAGGCTTTCCTAGAACACAACGTATATTTTCTGTTATGAGACTACAAGAGCAGTGAGTGGTCAAGATATAACTTGTCTTCCCAGCCAGGTGTAATAAAAAATCCTTACATTTCTTCTTGTTGCTACAGAAGCAATGAGTAGTTTTGCTCTGACAGTATAATCTAACACCATGGTGAAAAATACACCCAAGGGTTGTTTTGAGTTCACTTCTGTCCCAGCCTTCTCCTCTGAGAAATACCCAGATTCACGCACTGCCTGCAGCTGACACTCTTCAGGGTAAAATTCACACTAGGATCTCCCATTTTTCTCCAGTAATCAGAAGGGACAGATTAAAAAACCTTAAATCACAGAATCCTGGAATCACAGAATGGCCTGGGTTGCAAAGGAGCTCCATGCTCACCCAGTTCCAACCCCTGCTGTGTGCAGGTCACCAACCAGCAGCCCAGGCTGCCCAGAGCCACATCCAGCCTGGCCTTGAGTGCCTGCAGGGATGGGGCATCCACAGCCTCCTTGGGCAACCTGTGCCAGTGCCTCACCACCCTCTGATGAAAAACTTCCTCCTAATATCCAAACCAAACCTCCCCTGTCTCAGTTTAAACCATTCCCCTTGTCCTATCACTGTGCACCCTTGTAAATGGCCATCCTCCCTCCTGTTTCTACACTCCCTTCAAGTACTGGAAGGCCACATGAGGTCTCCCCACAACGAGTTTTGGCATAACAGCATTTTGTAAGAAAAGACAGAAGTGCTTTACCTCATTACTGAGGAGACAAAACTCCTCAATCATTCTTGTTACACTGCTGTGGTACTAAAGAATTAAGCATACACAGAAAGATCAGATGTAAGAAACCACTGACATGTAAAACCAAGGAAAAGCTTTAAATGAGTTAAATCCAGAGAACAATCCTTCAAACTGATCTGGATTAGCAAACTGCAACACTGCTTACAGTTGCAATTGAAACATGAACAATTCTATACGGTTGCTAGTAAGAACACAGAATAAGTTTTCCTAAGTATATTTGTGGTTAAATGGCATCCTTAAAAGAAAGAAAAAAGTACCTAGTTTGGAGAGAGTGAGTGGGGTAGAGAACAGAAGTATGCTGCTAGGAGGAAATTTTAAGACTAGAATTTGCAGCTCGATTCTTTCTTCCATTTAAAAAAGAATTCTGCACTCACAATCATAAAATGAATCCAGTATAACTGATTTTGACAGTGATCTTCTAGACATTTTTAATTACTTTCCAAAACTGTTGAAACCCTCCTGCTAAAAAAAGAAAATAATTTTCAAATAAATGAGTAAATACACACCAATAAAGCAACCCACCAGTATATACTGGAGTTTTATCATAAAGATCTCTAATTAAAATCACTTAAAGGTTTGGACAGTGTTTCACTCCAATCAATTCTACTTTCCACAGAATAGAAGGACTAAAAAACACACATCTTTGATTCACAGGCCATGGCCACCCATTACCTGAGATCTAGTACCCTAAAATGAAGGGTAACCAAATAATTCTTTTCAAATAATGATACCCCATCATCTGATCCACTTCCCCCTCCTTTTTTCTTAACAGAATGTTTTCCCCCTAGCTTAAGTGGGGAAACCATTCTTACTGAACTAGCCCAGAAGCAAAGAAGTGTGAGGTGTGGAGCAAATCTGAAGTGTTTCAGCTCGAGCAGTTTGTCTGTCAAAGACACAAGCCACTGGAGTGGAGTTATGTAAGAAAGAATCATTGGGCAATTCAGTGTCACTGATTCTAACTGAAAATGTATACCTGAAGACCACTTCTGAAAAGAAAAATGTCTTCAATCAAAGTCCGAAGTCTCCCTTCTGTCCACTTAGCTTTTTAAATCTTTTAAGGTAGGTCTGGAAGGACCAGAAATCTAACGTGCTAGTAGGTATGACTGTATCATGACCTCTAGTTGATGCAACTGCAAAAAGTTTGGACAGGTATTTCAGGTCTTTGTATCAAATGAAAAAAATACTGTAACAGGCTGAAGTTAAATAATTATGCAGCAATCCTCCACTATCTACCTCCTCACATTACTCGAATTCATCATAACAAGACACAATTGCATGCAGACCAGGAAATATTTTGACAGTTTTATAGCTGTAGTATTTTACTACAAGCCTAATTAAGGATAATTAAGATTATTATTCCGAGAACAGTAGTCAAAAATAGTGTGAATAGCTGGGGTGAGGACAGTGATACCGTGCTCACCCTAGAAAACACTTATTACCCACAGCATTGATTTTGTCATGTAGAAATTTTGAACAACGTAAGAGCTTTCAAGTAAAAATATTCCCAAATGGAAGCAATGTTTACAGTGCATATTCATTCAATACTGAACACTAAGTATAGAAACAAATCATGTTTTGCATGCCCAGAGAGGCCTCTTCCTTCTTAGTCTTCACAATCACTTCCAAACAGAAGTGACCTTAAAACTCTGCAGAACATCCTGCTTGTGTGAAAAGAATAAGATACACTGCCAGTGAGAGACTTGTTTTAGAAGCTGATCCTGGATTTCAGTCTGGAATGTTTCATTGCATTTTCTAGAAAAAAGACTACATGAAGCTGCAGTAACTTTTAATTGCCTGTATCCACTATATACAAAGAACGTTTACTTCATAACTGTTACAAATGCAAAGGCATTCATTCCTGTAAATGTCCTCTTCGCATACCTGAATGATGAGAACTACTGTTATATTAATTTGTGCCACAAGGAAGCACGCATTATCTTCCAGGTGGGCACACACACAGTGCAATACACACCTGTGTCGAAGAAGAAGGTGGTAGAAGTTTCAATTCTTGATAACTGAGAATATCCTTTTGAATTTCTACTCTTAACAGAAGCACTCCACTGACTCAAAACACACTAGTTCACATGTTGCATTACCAGCATCAGTTAAGTGTGAAGCCAGAAAAGTACCTGTGATAAGCCTGAGAAACTTTTGAGCAATGTTTTCATTACATAAACAGTATTAACTGTTTTCTCATTACCTGAAACATGCTTTCTTCTTCTAGTTTTTGAAGTCTTCAGAAAATCAGACTGATCATGCTAGCAACTACATACACAAACCTGGCTGTTCTGTGTAAAATGAAAAGCTTTCCCAACAACTTTAAACTTTAGAAATACAACTACCTATAAAATTGGAGCCTTAGCATATAGAAGCACATGCTTCCTCTACTTGCCCTACCTTACGAATAGGAATTTCTAGGAAAATACATCCAAAATGACAAGTGCTAACAATGTAAATTTTCCAAATGAATCAACACTCCTGACAATGAGGAGAGGAGGTGGTTGCTTATCAGGGATCTTCAATTCTGTACAGCTTAGGACTGCATTTGTTTTTGTTTTTTGTTTTGTTTTTTTCTTTCCCTACTCAGTGACTACACCTTGCTTTCAGTGGTGGGTTTGGTGAGGAATCTTCTTAAAATGGATTAATGATCAGTGTGCCTTGTAGCACAATGCCGTACGGAAACGGCATTTCTTTACCAAACCATAGCAAGGAACAGTAGCAATGAATATTTTGCTTGATTGTGGATGCATGATCTCACTGGCAGTATCAACAAATGGGCTATATTTGCTTCCTGAAGCTTTCCAGCTCCCTTAATTCCATGCAGAGAATTCAAGGCATTGAAATAAGCTTCAAAATTCAGACTAATTCACAAGCATCTAACTGAAATGTTGTTTCTGCAATGCAAAGACAGATGTAACAGGGTGGTGGGAACACATTTTTTAAGCTGAAGCATTTTCCTCCATAATCCCACAGCCATTGCCATGAAAGGCCAACAGCCAAAAAAAGTGTAGTCTTAAAAATTCACTGATTGACCCAACTCCAATATTTAATTGCACTTCTCAAAGTGGGAAATCTGAACGCAAAACTTACAAAAGGGCTTACCTATTAGGTGTGACCTAACTCAATTCTGCAAGAAAAAGCTGTTGTTCAGAACAACCACACACCAAAAAGATTCAGGTTAGATGTCTGAAGGAATATATATAAATGAGAGCAAAACAACATTGAATTTTTCTTTCAACAATATGTTCCTATTACCTACAGTGGGGAATAATTGCTTACTTTATGCTTAATTCTAGAGAGAGAGAATCCTAATGTTTTCTTGAATGTTCAAGAGTTGACAGATGACAGGAGTACTGATTTTCATTTTGCAGTTACTTGCCCCTTTAAATAAAAAGCTAGGGCAAAGAAGCAATTAAAGATCATTCTTAAAAGTTAATATTATCCTTTTGTGTATCTCAGCAGGCAGGTTCTTTATCAAACTGCCTGATGATTAAGTGAGCTACGCTGATGCAGCAAATGATACAGGAGGCAAGAAAAGATGAACTGAAGGCACAAATATTTAAAAATTCATATCTTTTCCATATCATAAAGATTAAACCAACACTATATGCATCATTCAGAGAAGGATTCTGGAAGACTATACAGTGTAGTAACACTAAGACTTCACTTAATTCAGTGAGTTACACAGATGATAAAAACACAAGACTCACATTCCTTGGCAAAATGTTTAAAATCCCACAATTCATCAACTACATTTGAGACGTGCTGTTGAAAATACCTTAATTCTCAACAAGATTTACACCATATACTAATAACAGTTAGTCCTATAAAGCATTTTGAATACAAATAGAGCATTAAAAGAAAATAAATCAGAGAAGTATGAATTACTAACATAAGGATTACTGTCTGAGAAGCACTGATATGTGGAAGCTTAAGACCAAAGACTGTAAAAGTAGAATGTCTCCAGAATGGGAGCTGAAAGAAAGTTATAGGAACAGCAGCAAATACACTGGCTCAATTAGCATGAGATGTGTCAAACAAGACTTTTTAGAAGAGTTTGCAGGAAATTTTTTTTGGCAGCAAGAAAGAAAGCAAGCAAGAAAGTGTCATTTCCATCTTCTAGCACAGTGGCTATTAAAAGAAACTGCTTTTATAGTTGGAAAAAGAAATCATATAAAAGAAGCAAAGACATTCTGAAGGAAGTGTAAAAAAACCCTTTCCTTTTAGAAATCTAGACTCTCTTGGAAATACTTCAGATGACTACCATGCTAGCTAGCAAGTAACTTAAAATACGTATGTCACTCCAGAAGTAACGCTTCCTATTTATTGTCATGGAAACTACAGCAGATACAAAAGAGTACAATCATGCTATTTGAGAGCAAATTTCTATTTGAGAGCTATTTGAGCAAATTCTAAGCTAGAGAACATTTTTTCAGCATGGTCACCATCATTAGCTGTGCAATTTTGCCATTCTTGAACAACGGTATGCATGCTGCATTGTACAATTCTGCACCAGCAGAGGTGACCCACAGTTGCTGCCAGCACTGCAGAAACACACCACCCACCAGCTCCCTGTGCTCACATCCATCGTTTGGTCTCCATAAATGTTCAGCAAGTACTGATGAATGCCAATTGGTGCCATTTTTTCTGCATGGAGGAATTCAGGGACATGCCTTTGCTTCTTACATGCCAGATGCCATGTTGTCAGACTGTCCCTCTGCTGCCACCTGCTGCATTGCCACAGATTGTAACAGAATACTTATAGAAAGGTTCAACCTGTGGTGCCACGCTGCTAACGCTCACCTCTGATCTCACGGGTCAAAATAGTAACATAGGAGATTACTTTCAAGACAGCCCTTGCACTTTTTTCCTGAATTGTAACATAAGCACAGAAACTCATAATCTATATGCAAAATAGAAGAAAGCATTTCAGAAAATAAACTACTCTCAAAGCATAAAAAGTACTTGATTCTTAGATACTTGATTCTTAGAAGCATGTTTTCACTATCAGTCAGGAATATCAGCTACTCTGGACTGATGCAAAAATTACCAGCAAGAAATTTTGCTAAAGGAAACATTTCACTGATGTATGCTTCTATAAAGGAAGCTTAATTTTTGCAAGAAAGCAATTTTGCTAATGAATCAGATATTATTTCTGGTTATTAGAGTTCTTCTGTTTAGTTATCATACTTCCCTCTTAAGAAAAAAAAAAAAAGCATGTTCCAAACGCACAAAGTAGTGAATCTTCTATTCCAAAACCGAGTCAGCAGAACAATTAGACTTCACAGATGTTTTACAGAAGCTGAAATTACTTGAAGGAAACACTGTGGAAACACAGGCCTTGGTACTGTGATTTGACAACAACCAGAAGTTTTAAAAAAGACACGGCACAAAGCTCCTGCTAATGAACTGAGAAATCACAGGACCAACCTAGGTTTGAAGAGACCTTCAGATTATCAAGGCCAAGCATTAACCTGATCTCCTGAGTCTCATCACTGAACCACAGCTCTTGTACCACCTCAGTGAGTGTATTACAAAAGGTCTGATGCACGCTGAGTCTAAATAAAATCAGCTGCTTCATTGAAGCTTTTCATTAACTATTTCCAAAATTTAGTAGCACTAGTAGGAAGGCAAGCACATGGCAACAATTGTATTTGCTGTTCAGGGCATCACTTCCCATTGCAGATTTCCAGAATCTAGAAACTAAACCAGGCAAAAATCTCGCCATACACATTTCACTTGGCAAGTTTTCTTGACAAGACTGTTTCACACTCCTGTCCATTCTACCAAATATATTCTTCTGACATTGCTTGCTGAAGTCAGGCATCTGTCTGCTTCAACAAACAGTGGATCAAAGCTCTAAAAGCAGTTCCTCTATTACAGAATACCTTCTACAAGCAACAGCTCAGAATAACACAAACTACATAAAGATCAAGAAGATTTAAGAATAAAAACTCATTTAACTCACTTTGATTTTCTAAATAAAAGTAACTTGAAGATGTGTTTTATTGCTATGCAGTTCATAATTGCAAGAGGCAGATCAAACATGATTGATATGAGCTATGTTATTTTTAAATCAGACAACACGACTTCTTGGTCTATGCAGTATCCCTTTAACATGACCTTTGTGAGATAAATGCAAGCATTTCATGGACTTATATGAGAAGCAGGGACTAAAAGAAAACAAAAATCACCCCATTTGCCATCAATATGAGAACTTTCGATGTGTCATATGAGTGAGGGAAACTGTAATGATATTCTGTAGATTTCCAGACCAAAGCCTACCTAATGCCAGTCTAACAACAATAATAGAAGGGCTAGATTTCTATACTAAAATGCTACAGTCTCCATGTCAGTAACTACTGACAAGGTATAAGTGGAGCATTACTTACAAGAGATCTACAGTCTCTGCAGGCTGCATCTCTTGTAGGAACAAGATGAGCTACAATATGGAAGTATTGGATCATGGAAAATATTTTTCTTCATTTACAAATATAATTTTTATTTTATATATTCTGGAGACATTAATAGCTAAAATATGAACACAAGAGTGATCATGGGAGATGTGAAATAAAAGGCCAGTTCAAGGCCTTTAAATAATTGGGAATAGTTGGTACTGGCCCCTACAACATGAACCCTTCGTTTACTTAACATGGCAAGAGGTAACGATGCTCATAGCAACAAATAAGTTGCAACTCCAGGCTATGTAACTGAGCAGAAAAAAATGAAAATTACAGCCTCGCCCCCCAAGGACACCAGTTTTCAGAACAGAAGTTTTAAGCTTGCCAGAACTTGCATAGTGCTTCATTTTCAGCCAGGAGGTAGTATTTCTGTGCAGTGGACTAAGCTCTTGGGGGTTTTAATCCTACTCTATAACAACTGTTTTTACATTATCCCTCTTGCACAGTATATCATCAGCACCTACAACACCAATTGACCATGAAGACATCAATGTAAAACTTAAAACTAAAAATGTAACTAGGATGACAGAATCATGCAGTATTTCCTGACTTGTAGACACTGAGTCAGCATCTGAACTTGCACTTTGTGCATATGTTTGCTAGCACTCCATTCAGGTTCAATCTTGGATGCAACTTAACAAAATGACAGTGGTCTTCTTAAAAAGCAGAAAGGTCAAAAATAGAAAACCTACATAGGAAGCCTCTCAAAGACTTTATTCTAGCAGCAACACTACTAGATACACACATGGCTTTGCAAAGTTTTGAGTGCAGAAACGCTTCTTATCCATGCTCACTTACAAGCTGTCCTAAGTACAGCAGAAGTTAATTACAAATGTACTTGCTCTTTGTAAAGCAAACATGAGGAAAAGTATTAGAAAATAATCCTTAGCATGTTCTTTTTTTGCTTTTCAGATAAGTTAACAGAGATATGCCACCAAGTCTTGCTACTTCAAACAGAGTTCTAACAATATTCGTCGTTGGGTTGTCTTTCTTCTTCCAAACTCCACTCAGGAGGCAATTTTTTACAATTCCAATTTAACTATATGAAATGGACTGAACTTTTATACCTTTCTTATGCCCAACAGACTTTTTTTTTTTTTTAAACAATGTTCATTATTAGCAGTATCAATGATGAACTAAATGGTTTGTGCAAATTTCCCCACGTAGCTCATTTTCCGAGAACCCCTGACACTGTGCAACCAAAACTTCCTGATGAGTACTGCTGTAACAAATTATGTGGTATTTTTCTGTTTCTCTCACATATCATTTGTGTGGTAGAACATAACTGAAACTCATGACTAGCTCTTATTGTGTGGAATCCAATAACTTTTACTTGGATTGTGATGCTTGCTTTGATCTGTAAGCCAATGCCTCCGATTTATCACTGGATCACAAAAGTCAAAATAATATAAATCACTTAAGTCCTAACCTGAAAAGTTTTTAAAAGGTTTAATAAAAATGGACAAAGTGAATTCCTACTTGATGGATCCATAAATGATTGCTTGCTTGAAACCTATGGAATTTATTCTTAAGCCAAAGAAATCTACCCACAGACAATAGTGAGCAAAGTCTCTTTACCCACCAGTAAGGAAAGCTATCAGTTTATGTCAGGTATTCAGTTTCAATAAACAACTAGAAACAACTGTAAGTGAGCAGAAAAACTCCAGTGCACGTCTAAGTCATGTTTGCATTTTTAGTGCTTGGTGGTACAGGATGACAACCCTGCAGTTCTAAATTAAAACTAGTATGACCTTCCATCTTATATTGTCCTCTCTGCATTGTTTTTCTCTGTGTTCTTAGGCTTAAAAACTTGAGAGAGTGCAGACTGAGAACCATTAAACAATATAGTTAAAATAGACACTTAATTATCAAGTTTCGGATCACCTGCAAATTGGCTGACAGTCATTAGTCAACAATCCATAGTGGGACATACAAATCATTCTTGCAAAAGAGACTAGTATGTTTACTTTAGTTTTTAAGGGACTAAAGCATAAAACCATCTTAGCCTCATTTTTATCTATTTCCCATTGAAAAACTCTCCATAAGGCAGAACTAAAAAAATAGTTTCTCAAAACTGTTGGGAAAAAAAACCCTCACTCAAAGTAACACTGCAGATTACACTGTCTAACATCTGATTCGAGATTATGACTACTTAAAAATTGGCACAGTTTAGCGATCTTCAGTTCTTTCAAAACAGATGAGACTCTGGTTTTCAACAGTTATTACGACCATTTGTTTTAACCAATCCCAAAACACTGCAGGAACAAGCATGGCAATTTCACATACTTACAAAAAAAAGTTAGCTGCAAACTAGGGTTGACAACAAAGACTACGAGGTCAAGAAACATGCTGAATAATGCTGGAACACAATGAAACATCATTAACACTTCTCTTTATGTCTGACGAACTCATACCTGGGTACACTGCCTGTTAAGCTTTTTTCACTTGATGATGATGATAATGATGACGACGATGACCGAGGTCTCGGATCCGTTTTCACTCCTGTAGCCTCTGTTGCACTAATCTGAGGTTTTTCACCTTTCTCTTCTGGCTTTTTTTTTTCACTATCACTTTCATCACTGCCTTCTCCTAAGATGTCATCAACCTGCCAAAGAGCAAAGAGTCAGTGTGTCCTCTAACAGGCTTTAATACAGTCAATATTACATAATTATTAGACAGTTAAGTAAACATTAAGAGCATGCTTCCAGTTGTCTTGACTTTCTCCATGAAAATTCAAATTAAACACAAGCACACAAGTACCTTAAAGGCAACTTCTGAAACAGCTCCAGTAGCATTCTATTCAAATCAAATATATTTAGTCTGTTTAACTTGACAGATACATCTATATTCACATGCAGGATTCAGACACATACCCTTAATTATAGTAACACTGAAGCTGTAAATAAGCAGCATAATATGGAAAAAACGTTGTCTTTTATCCACAAAATGGACAGTATTTTGTAGTCACAGCATGTATTTATATGCCTAACACAAGTGCTTCTTTAAGACTCTGGCTAACGACTACGCACATACTTATCTATTTAGGAATATCTGGAAGTAACTTCAAAAAAGTGCATTTCTAAATATCTCACTATGAATGGAATTAAATGCAAAGAATCCTGCTGTAACCTATTTGTCTGCTCATGCTAATTAATAAAGGCAAGTCTATGAAAACATTTAGCCACTTCGTTAAGCAGTTGTTTCCTTTTCTGAAAACTCAGCACAAGATTTCAGACTCTCTCCAAATCACATCAATTAGCTCCATCATGTCCAGAACTAGTGAAATTAACATTAAAAGCAAATCATGCTCATGATCTGATCACAAGATGCCGAGCTTCTCTTTTAGTCAGCGTGAACACTGACTTCAGAAAAAGATGAAAACGTGAGAAAATGTGTGTGGATCCCATAGGAGAACATGGAAAGAAGCTGAGTGTACTTATCTATGGATATTGTTATTTTCCAGAAAGCAGTTTCTCCCTCAGCCTAAGTTGAAATATCTCTCTCAGTTCTCACTAATGCCATACCTGCTTTATCAAGACAAAAAACTCCATATATGAACATGCTCAGAAAGAGTTTACATTGGTTTGTAATAGATAATTCTAAAAGGCAAATAAAGGCTGAGAAATAAGAAGGCAAAAGAAAAAGAAAAAAAAAGCGAACTCTTGCAAATGCTCTACTGCAAATATTGCAGAACTAAATGAAATAATTTTTCATGGAAAAATCTCAAGAGACATCTTGCAAGCAAGGAGGGAGAGAAAACAGGAAATACAGAATTTTGTTAATAGCCAAAAGAAAATGCCGTTTCTTTTTCCAGCATTCAGAGCCAGGCAATATGCAGGACCCAGTAACAGTGAAGATGCTCAATAGCATCAAATGCAACTTCAACAAACACATAGGTGACTCTCAGGGAGCTCTTCCTGATGACTTCAGAAAGATAGAATATGTAGCAATAATCTTCAGGCCCCTGTCAAACAGATGGATTTGGGGGTTTATCATCTTTCCACAAGGTGTAGTCACAACTGCTCCTACCTGACTGTTGTAATGCTGCTCGAGTTGACAACAAACTGGTTTTGAAAGTCTATGCTATGCTTGGATAAAGTGAGTTTCAAACAAAGTAATCGGTTAGATTCTCAGATCAACAGTTGGTTTTCCATTGGTATTACAGTTTCTGGGATGAGATCAGAGACCTTTACTAAGAAGGCAACCAGTGTACTAACATCCAGCAACTGACAATGAGAGGACAGCAGAGATGTACAGCTCTGAACAAACTACTTTCCAGCAAGACCAGTATTTAAAACTGCAGAGCTTCATTCCTAAAGCAGTGTTTTTCCAGAAAGATGTTTGTCACAGATGTTTCACAAACTGACACTGTATATTTATTTAAAATACTTTGTACAAATGATTTAGCCAAACTAGCACTCCAGCTATTGCTATGTCTTTTTTATTTCACACTTCACAAGGATGACATTTCTTGCAAGTCAAGAACATCACTTAATCTGTAGAACCAGTAAGTTCCACTAACTTTCATGTCGTATTTCACTGAAAAGCATTTAAAAATGCACGTGTGAGCTACATAAATACAGCCAATTTTGAAAAATGACTGCTTATGAAAATAATCAATAAGGGATGATCCTTAGAAGCCGCTTAAATTAGGATGGCATCCAAACTGCACACTTAAGTAATGTAACGAAACAGCCAACTGTGCTAAAAAATATCAGGACAATCATTTTCATCTTGCAGAATTCCTATTCTGAAAAGAGATTGAAGCCCTTCATTCAAAGAAATTGATAGGGTAAAAAAAGCCCAAACATTAATATTTAAGCGACACGTACCTAGCTTCTGCTGCACTGCATTTATTTTTCTGCTCTTCCAATGAACTGAATAACAGAGTCCCAATGTTTCTGGTCAGGCTAGTATGCCTACAATTCAAACATGACCTGAAATGATTTCTTGTAGAGTATCTTGAACTGTACAATGAGTAATTGAGATATGATAGGACAGAAGTGTTAAAAAGAAGTTATAAAATGTACATGATGTCTTTTATTATTAGTTTTTGAATATCTTGAGTCATATTGCTAGCATTCTGCAACTCCAGTGTACTCAGAAGTATCCCTAAGAATCAAACCAATTCAGTGTTCAGGGCTGCTTTGGCTTTTTTTTTTATTTTTATTTTTTTTTAAATACAAAACATGTTTTGGGATTGGTATCTCCTTCACATCTGAGTGATCCGTATGAAGATGAATTATTTGTTACAAAATGGAAAGAATTAGCTGTTTGCACTTACACGTTATTTCTGAACTACAGGACACAAACTGCACAGTGCAGTAAGTACACTGTATGTGGTTTGTAAATTTTCAAGCAAATCTGTGTAACAGAAAATGCAGAAGATGGTGGCTTTTAATTCTATCATCATTTATTTCTAAAGCATCTGAAGCCACATTTGCAACACAGCTAGCCCTGAGACACACGCATCTTCAAAATGCTGCTGATCATCCTAGTTTTGCCAGAATGAGCACTTCTATTAGCACTTGTATTTTTCTTCAGAGCACAGAGGCAATGCTGCCAAAAGACGTTCTTCCCCTGGAGAAACAGTGAATTACGTGGAACAGTTTGGCCTGCTCTGTGGAATATGAGAAGTCTCCCTAGAGGACAGATGGCTTGTTTTCATACGCCTTCATAATTCTTCATTTGATCCCATTATCTTTCCAACCCTTCCTTTACTTCCAAGATCCCATTCTGCTTTATCCCAAACTATGTTCTTTTAGCAGGGCAGTGAAGTTTTAATACCTATTTCACATTAAACGCAATAGAAATCAGGAGCCTATTAGGAACTTTAACGCAGTAGTAGAAATGAGAAGCAACAGAAATGAGACGGGGGAAAAGTGACATCAAATAACTGCGAATTCCAAGCAGTACTTCTGCGCCTACAAGATCAATGGTAAATGATAGCAGTGGGCTGTAAATCAAACCAGGCAGAACAACAGTTCCATCTTCTAGCAGCTGGGAGTTGAACTTCTTACTGTGGTAGCACAGAGCTATGAAAACAAAACTTCTAAATACTAATACTTAAAACTTGAGCAAAATCAGGTGTTGGTTAAATAACTTCTTTCAGAATAAATTGTCTATGATGACTCCCTATTTTAATGTTGAGATGCCTTCTACTAGAATTCAGTATTAATCTAATTTTTACATACACTTTTAAACACACTTTTTACATACACATGTTTGTTGCATTTCACACTTGATAAAAAAGGCTGAGTTCTACAATCTCTCTTTCAATGTATCTTTTTAATTTCTAGCGAAGAGAGTAGCAAAATAGAAGCATAACAACACTGAAGGGTCAAGGAAATGAGAAGGAAGCATAAGGACAGAATTCTACTAAAATTCCAAAGGCAAAGAAAGCTCTTACAGAAAAAGAAATAATATCAGAAGCTAGCTGCAAGTTATTTTTATGGCTATAGGCAAACACTTCTACTCACACAGCAAAAAAATCTGCAGCAGAATCCTTAGGGTATTTATGATAAGCTTTCAGAGCAACCAATTAGTTATGAAGTAAGAAAACCACAGCGAGGCAGAGCTCTTTTATCTCTGCCCTCAATACAGTCATATTCTAGGAAGATCCAAACCCAGCAGGATGGGTAGTTTCAAAAATCCACACATCAGAGCTATCAGAAAGACTGGTTTTGTAGGTAACTGTGGAAGCTGCAAATAGCAGGACAGTTAATCACAAGCTTTGAATGGTCTATCGCTTCCTTGCAATACTGCATCTCCATAAAACTCAGCAAAAATAAAGGAAAACAAAACCTGAGAAGACAACAAATGTGCCTGGGTGACTCAGTAACTACTCAGTAAAATTCTTTGACAATCAAAGCAGAACTCTACAATCAAGTTAGAATTAGATGAGTAGCAAAAGAATGTAAGTTTGTTCAGTAAAATAATAATAATAATAATAATACTTTCTACCACAGTTTAACTGGTCATGGAGTTAAGGCAGTAGTTTCAGAACCAATCTGCAAGGTGATTCACAGCAAGAAGTGGATCAGTTGTGAAAGACCAAACAGAACAGCACCTAAAGTGTAAATATCAAATTACAGGGGAAAATTGGGGAAAAAAAAGGACTAGTTCATCAGAAAATAGGAGAGAAATTTGAAGAAAAAGAAGTTACAATTTCTGCAGGCAAGTAAAAGGACGAGATGCAGAGGAAAATAATGAGAAGAAATGACTGACTGCCCTCACTACAATTTCTACAGGATAAAAGCTGTACCTTCTGAAGAAGGAACTGGAAAAGTACTGCAATAGTAGAGATAAAAATGTATAAAGTTCTCTACAAGTTTATAAATACATGAATATACATTATAATCCACATATATTCCCATATATAACATCTACATATACTACATAGATGCATATACAGAGATAATAAAAATATTCTGTATATAAATACCTCCATAAAATATTTGTATAATTTTATGTAGCACATAACTTATGATGTCTTTCGCAGGGAGCTGGGGGGAAGGTGGAATTTCACTGCTTAGAGTTTGGATGAATGACAGTACAAGTAAAAAAAAAATAATGTGGTAAACACAAAAACCAGAAAAAAGGTTTATTTATAATTTTATCATAATAAATTGAGCACTGGAACAAACAATACCTCATATGAAATAATCACTTTATCAATGAAGGGATTAGGAGAGGGAAGAAAAAAATAGTGATGACAGGCTTTGGGTGCTAAAACTAAGATTAGTGTTCCAGACAGAAAACAGCACCAACCAGAAATTGCCTACCAGAAATAACAGCATAAAGGACTGGAACAAAAAGAAAGGAAAAGTGTATAAAGCAGAATTCTTGACAATAAGCATACAAGGACAGTACAAGAGAATCTAAAAAAACACCAGCTCAAAAACTGTTGATTTTCAAACTGAATAGCTATAAAAAAAATATATCAGCGTTGACAGTCTGGCTTTCTACACAAAGGTATTTTAAAAATGGAACTGTATTTTATTTATATTGTTTTCTTGATATAAATTATAATTACTATAAGAACCAAGAGTAGGAATAACATATAAAACAATAGTTTTATTTCTTTCAATTATTCATTCGGTCACCTTTGTAAGCTGAGATTCAGACGTTACACTTGTCTGCAAAACAAATGAAGCCCACAACATAAAACAAAACCAGCTTCTTCACTAGCAAATGAGAATAAAACATTTCACTGTGCCTTTCTAATACAACAGCATTAACAATAACCAAGACTCCACCCATTACTGCTTTGTTCTTCCGCAGCAGAAGTACTTGAAAAGCAATCATCTTTCTCAAAATGTGTTCTGTAAAATGTATCTTATCTCTTCTAAATATCCTGTGGCACATTTGGAAAGCAGTTGCACTCAGGGATCCTCATGGGTCCCTTCCAGCTTCAGACACTGCGTGACTCCATGATATTTCTGTGAGGGAGGTGTTCCCTTTTTTCTCTATCCACAGACATCTCTTCTGGTTTAGGGAGCAACCAGATTTCTGACTTGCATAAAACATCAGACCTTTACACTAGAACAGAAGTGTATCTGTAATGAGTGCTTCCTGCTCACTGTGATGTGGAATTCTGCTTATCCACCATTACTGATCTGCAAACACAACAATTAGCAGCCTCTAATAAAGTCTACCAGTTACAGTATGAAAAAAGCAATTGTGAGGAAAAAAGCTTTAAGCCTTGGCTCTTCACTGAGAACAGCTGCTATGATTGAGTCTCCTGAAAAGAATCATTCCTCACTTAGAACACTGAAGGAACTTCCTCCTTATTAGTAAACAGCTTTTCAGTTCCATAAGGTTGCTCTCCACTGTACAGCTTACTTTTGCAACATCACATTCATTTTTCATCCAGTATCACTTTATCCTGTCACTAAACAAAATACAAATGTAGTAAGATATGGTCAACTAAGATCCCTCCCTCCTCTGCAAGTTTACATGGAAGGCCACATAAAACTTCCTAGAAGAGATGGAGACGTCATGACTGAGCTACTTTGACATACTCTACAGCACTTTATGATTTAGCAGCAAGATGTTAAACACAAAAAAGATTAGCATCACAAATTTTATTCCAAATATGTTAGCTAACATTAGTTATCTTTTTTTTTTTTGTTTATAAAAAACTTCTTGTTTTGTAATTTTTGTCTCACCTAATGGAATAGCTTCTTATGTATATTCTTATCAACACTTATTTGCCATTTATGATCAATTACTTGAGAATCAGGACATTACCTTCCATACCTTTAAGAACATCTAGTAAGACTTCTAAGATGCTGTGAGAAAAGATATTATGACATGATGCATGTGCATAATTACACTTTCCTACAACACAATGAAAGTGTGTACTAGGAGATCTGGACTTGCACTTTGAAAGAAAATATTTTGTTCTGCAAAAACATCACTATGTCACTCCTCAGTACGTAAGATTTAAGGGATAACATGCCCTCATTTCTTCTGGGCAATCACAGAAAATATAAGAAACATCAGCAAGTTCTTCTTTCATTAGCATCACAGTGTTTTCTCATTCCAAATTTCTGACTCGACTTCTAGTCCCATACTACACACACACATGGGTTCAATGCTCCTTGGTCTCTTTGTGTACAGATTTTCTCCTCTGTGACAATTAACATAGGCTCATTCAGAAGGTGGTGAATCAGTAAAATAACAAGCAACAAAAAAGCAGTTGTGCTTACTGATACCATATGTGATTTGATGTTTCTATTTAAATCTTCCCCACATAACAAAAATTTTAGTATTAACCTGTTTTTAATAAAGTATGTTGGAATGCTTCATGTTTGAATATCATACCTGGCAGCTCTATTATAATCAACAAGGGCAGCTCCAAAAGTAACCTATTTTATTATGCTGGTGTATAACAGCAGAGGCAGATGTTGGTGGCATAGCAGTAGAAGTTGAATCTTCCCACCAATGTTCCATAACATTTTGTTTCTGTGTTGCCTCCTCCTTGGAGACTTCAATGGTGAGGCTGGATCAGACCCCAAGCAACCTGACCAAGCTGTGGATGCCCCTGTTCATTTCAGGGGAGTTGCACCAGATGACCTTTTAAGGTCCCTTCCAACTGTAAGGACTCTGATTTTATGATGGATGGTAGCAGAAGGGCAGTCTGCCAAAACTGCATATAGCTTGGAAGTGTGTATGAAACAAAGGTGTGCCACTGAATTCATCCATGCAGGAAAAACACACCCACTGACATTCATTAATGCTTGCAGAACATTTATTGAGACGAGCGAATGCTGCCACAGTGAGGCAGTGGGCAATGCATTTCAGCAGTGGTGACAGGGACACAAAGGACAGGCCCCTTCCTGGACAGCCATGCACATTTTTATGAGCACTCTCTTGTTCACTGCTGGTGAAAATGGTGGTGACTGCTGAAAAACTGCTTTGTAGCTGAAAATGTGCTCTATCACGTAATGCTATTGTGCTCTATCAGTTGTAATTTATACACCTTCGCTTCAGAGACACTTGTCAAGAAGTTTAGGTGGTCTTAAATTCATGTTCCTCGTTCTTTCAGGTTAATATGCTTTTTATTTAATGCTTACCAGCCGTCGTCTATTGTATAACACAAAAGTACCAAATAATCTTGCATTCAAATTTCTAATATTTGTCTTGCAAAGCTACAGATACTTTAAAAGACAGACCAGTGGTCTGCAAAGTAAAAAACCACACAATCAGAAAAGTTTTATTTTGTTTTAAGCATAAATGGTTTATGTGAAAAAACTAAAAACTGAGTTTTCTTTGACTATCACCCAGAATTCTCATTATTAATAAAATCAGTATTGTTAAGACACTCCACCAGTGTACAAGTGACATTTAAATGCTATTAAGTGCAAGCACCAGGAAGCTTTTGCCTTGAACAACACAGTCTGACAGATGGAACAAAAATAAGTGGCAAGAGACACTAATTAAATCTCCAAAAACCATTTCCTTCTGTAGACATCATAGTATTCTCACAGAAATTAGATTAACTGGGCAGCAATACAAACTATCTATAGAACTCATATAAGCATACTGCTTTCTGTTGAACTGCAGGATACTTAAGTCCTTTACTTTGAAACACACTCTAAATCTTCCCCCTGCTCCACAAAGAAAAGGTTTTTTCTTCTCTTAGTACAATTTATAAAGGATGCAAACTCTCTGTACATCTGGTTGTGACAGGAGAAAGACCTCAAGCCCACGCTCCATCGTCCAGTTGTCATACATAGTTACTTCTTACAGCATTTCACTTACATAAAATAAGTTGCTATTCTGCTTCTCTAAGTTTGCAGATATTTTTTGTCTAATTGCATCCAAAGCAAGTGTTTACGCTGACAATTTAAAACAATCTGAAGATTCCTCAAACTACCACAGAACTTGAGAATATCATCCTTCCTCCTATTACAAATATGATTTAACTCCTATTCAAACAACTTTGAATAGATTGCTTCTAGTGTTTTCTTTTTTAAAGCTCCAGATATGCTTTAAGAACAGACAGATAGGCTGTTGTTTAAGAAAGGTAGTACAGGCACAGAGACGAAGTGATCAGAATTCCCTTTCTAAGTATAGATACTGAAGCCTCTTGCAGCACTTGGAACAGATCCCACTGCAACTGAACAGAGCTGAATGGCTGGGTAGCAGCTCTACTGAAAAGGCCCTGGGTGACAGCAAACTAAACTAGGGTCAGCAGTACCTTGGCAGCAAGGAAGTATAACAGCCACCTCTGTTCTTGAGCCTAGGACTTACATACAAAACAATAAAAATGGTAACTGACACCATGGCATTCTTAGCTATGAAAAACTTAAAGCAGTTATTCCCTGAATTACTAACATATGACCATACTTCAAAATGCAGCCTTCTCTTTTACCTATCTACACTTTTCTCTCCATTCCCTCCCAGTATATGTAGGCCTATTTAAGATGTGGGCAGAAACTAGCTGCTGAATAGTTATGTAGAAAAACAAGGAGTGGTCCTGTCACAGACCACATTTCTTCCCATTTTAACTGTAAAACTCAAGAGACAGAACGAACATAACTGGTTCATGCTCTAACAGCCTAGAACTCTTTGCCAAAACGAATTTTCTGGTATTCTAGCATTCTGTACGCCCAGTTCCCACTACTTCTCTCATAACATTGCCTTATAATTTAATAGAAATCACCATCAGTTCTCTTTTTTCAGTCCAAACGTTTTTCTTTCTTAAGACACTACCCCTATTTGTACCATCTTTGTATTTCCTTTCCTCCAAATGTTTTCACCAAGAAAAAGGAGAAACAGTTTCTCTCATAATGGATTTTCTGAACTGCTACTACACTGGAATCAGTGCACAAGAAGAAGGAGCTAAATTGGAGAAAATACTTTAGCTTTTGCTTTAGCACATATTCTCAGAGGGTTTACAGAAAATGAAAGCATTTCAAAAGTAATGATCAGAACTTGAAGTATTTATACCACAAATGCAATTTTCAGCATTTGATGTCATATGTGAGCTGTTTTCAAACTCTCAGATAGAAAGCAAAAGACTACTGCATTAGCTTCCCAAAAGGGAAACATTTAAAGTCCTCTAACATTTTACTGATGACTCTCCAAGCACACTTAAGAAGTCTGATAGGAGTTCAGTTTGCTCATAGGCTTAGGGACATAAAACTTTCTAAAACACTGTTCCAGTAAAAGTTCCCTTGATAATTCTCACAAGGAACATACCAAACTTAGACCACACATTCACATGATCTATTCAGAATAAACACCTGTTCTCAGTATAAGATTTTTTTTTTTTTTTTTTAAACAATCTTAATTCCAGCTTTATTTTATTCTATAAAGCAAAGTTCTTCTCCCCTTTATCTTACTTTTTAAATATCACCAAAGGTCATTCTAGAACTATTTAAATGATTTTTTTCTTTTACTGAGACTGTGTATTTTTCTGTAAAAACTCTAGTTTGAATCTTCATTGGCTCTACGCCTTGCTTTAATACTGCAAGCTTTCTTCTACTAGCACAGTATCAAACATTAAACTTCATAAAACTTTCACTCCTGATCTGACGCTTGAATGTCATTTCAAATAAAGTTATCAAGATCATGAATTTACACCATTTTTAGAGGGAAGCAGGGCACTGAAATTTCACTTCACCTTCACAATTTCAGAAGTCGTATTTGCTTTTTCTTAGAAAGCCAAATAAAAACACAAATTACCGGATGAAAACTGGTCACTGAAAAGGAGGTTTCCTTTATCCCAAGATTCTTCTGCTCCCATCGATAACATCACTGAGGATCAAGCTGAAACTACACATTTAACAAGTAGGTATAAAGTTTAAATCTAGGTACAGATGTCCTGGCCTTGCAAGAAGACCTTCAGAAGCAAGCATGGCAATCAATTTCAGCATCCTGCAGCTAGACTGGAATATCTGGTTCTCTGGTGAACAGGTAACCTCAGTGATATTAACAGCTCATTTATTTACCTTTGAGTATCTTTTTAAGGTGGGTTACTGCCTAGCTACACCAGTTCCCTGTCCCTTTTCGCTTTATGTCTACAGAGGCACCCATGCCAGACCAGTTTTGAGACGAGACACAGAATGTAGATAAGGATCTCTATTAAATGTACAGCCACAACTTGAACAGTGGAAACCTGCAGATCAACGACTTGGAAACCTATGGTTAGGAGTGTTATCATATGCTTGTGACCAATTTAATTTAACTGATGGATCAAACCATCTGCTTTTATTGTATCTTACTGGTATTATCAGTAGATTACATTAAACATAGTTCAATTTGTGTCCCTGAGTAACCTTCCAATTTTTTCCACAATTGTTAGTCTTAAAACAAAAATCCTGCAGTGGAACAAAAGAACCATGCTTTAGTAACCTTCCTGACTTAAACCTTAGGCAAACCTTGGAGGAAAGAGTTGGTGAGGAAACCCACAAGTAATACAGTCCTTAGCAAAAATTCCACATTTTCTTTGTGTATAAAGAAGCATTATCTAAATAAGAACAGATGAGAAAATCTAGAGAAATACCTGTTGATGCCAGAAGGGTAGGAAATGGAGCAACACCAATATACTCTTATCCCAGGCAACAGAAAGAACTGGTAAAATCCAGAACTGACTACAACTGTTAAAAGTAGCAGAAGTGGATACTTCAGGAATCTGAGCCTGCTGCAAACAGGCACTAGAAGAGCACCCATCTCATAAACCTTTATAAGTAACTGGGGAAAAAAGTCATACCACATCTGCACGTAATCTGCCAATATGCAACAAAAAAAGCTTCATTTTACAGTTCCACAAGTCTCTTCCATCCCTCAAGCTATTAGCTAGGGCGTAGTTCTGCCAGAAGTCATAATACCTCTCTTATTCCTAAGTACTTACCGAGAGACATGCAAAACTAGACTAGTGATCATGACTTTGTTAATAAAAATGATCTAATTTACTAACAAAAGAATACTTGTGAAAGGATTTTAAATATGATTAAAAAATGACATGAAGTTAGAAATCTTACCGTATTATTAAAACAATACCTTGCAATTTGAGAGGGCACACTGCCTAAACCCTGAGTTGTTTCTTTTGATGTATCTCAATGCCAAAGGAGGCAGCCAGCAGCAAGATGCTAATGAAGTGCTGAGGGCAGCACAGTAATGATTATCAATGAATCATCCCTGGTACTGGTGGATGGTAAGCTAGGTATGAGCCAGAAATGTGCCCTCGCAGCCCAGAAAGCCAACTGTATCATGGGATAAATCAAGAGAAGTGTGGCCAGCTGGCCAAGGGAGGTGATCCTGTCTATCTCTATGCTGGTGAGGCCTCACCTGAAGTACTGCATCCAGATGTGGAGACCTCAGTGCAGAAAAGAATATGGACCTGCTGGAGGGCATCCAGAGGTGGGCCACAAAAATGATTCAAGAGATGGAACACCACCCTGCAGGACAGGTTGAAAGAGCTGCGGCTGGTCAGCCTAGAGAAGAGAATGCTCCATGGCATCCTGATAGCAGCCTTTCAGTATCTGAAGGGAGGCTGTAAGAAAGGAGGGGACAGAGCCTTTAACAGGGTTTTTGGTAATAGGACAGTGGGAAGCAATTTCCAGCTAAAAGAGGGAAGATCAACATTGCACATAAGGAAGAAGTTTTTTTACAAAAAGGATGGTGAGGCACTGGAACAGGTTGCCTAGGGACGTGTTAGGTGCCACATCCCTGGGACATTCACACTCAGTCAGACTGGATCAGGCTCTGAGCAACCTGATCTAGCTGCAGACGTCCTGTCATTGCAGGGGAGTTGGACTAGACCACCTTTAAAGTCCCCTCCAACTCTAAGGATTCTATGATTCTATACTGCTTCTGAGCTCCAATCTTGGTTTTATTGTGTTACAAAAAAGAATGGACATCTGTGAATAAATGTAAAGTGTTAAAAAAAAAAAAAAAGTGTAAAACCACCATTCTGCCCACTCTTGCTTCCACCATTTGCTTGCTCAAAGCAAGCTTTCTCTGCACCAAGAAACACAAACAAACAAAAAATCCACAGACAATTATCTCATCTCTCTCACAGAATTTATACCCTCACGCATTCTGTAGAGGACAGTGCCCAAACTTAACAAGCAATGGGTTTCCTAGATAACAAAGACTAAGATTAAGTGCAATCTCTCCAGCAGATATCATGTTGCTTGACATAATGTCAATAATTTTAACCTAAGTTTAGCATAAGCATTACCAGACATCAGCTGGTAGTAACAAACATTTGGGAAAACTATTTCTGAACTGGCTTTACTGGAAACTTAGAGAAGATGGCAAAGCCAAGACAGTTTTGAAATGGTTTCTGTTAAACTAGGCAACGTGACTGCAAACAGATTAAAGTGCGTATCTTAATCTGCATGACTAAAGCGTGAGGCTTTTAAACAAAGTAGTAAGCAACACAAGCACTGTACAAGTGCCCTGCATAGCCAGACCACTCATTCCATGAGTAATTTTGGAGATTAATAACAAAAATAAATTACTTAAAAACAACAACAACAACACAAAGCACAACAAAAGATAATCCCAGGCACTAAAACGTGGTTGGTTTTACAAGAGGCCAGCTCCATATGAAGCCAATGATTATCAGGTGGGGTTTGAGATTATAGCTGTGTTGCAGTAGGCCAGCTGTATCCAGCCTTCAATACTTCTGTGATGAAGCAAGTTTGATGCTGGAGCACTAAAATATCTGAGACAGGCAGCTGTCTGTGCTCATCACAGACAGCAGTATCATCATGCTTTCTATGAGGAGTGAGAGATAATATTGCCTACAGCTCAAACCCTGGCAAAGAAATAGTATGTAAGCTCACATACAAAGAAACCAGAACTACGGAGATTAACAATTACATTCTATCAAAATAAAAATTTAATACTGCTGTAGTAGACAGTTTTAGCAGCATGGCTATTCTGGTCATTATTCCTTTTGCGAGTGTATCGCAGCAGGGATTTTTTTGCTGCCATCAGTTGGGGGGCTCCAGTTCATCAGCTTTTCATAATTATGTTGAAGTTATACTCAGAGTAAAAATATTCCTGGTAGTGCTGACCCAGTGGCTCCCTACTTGCAGGTGCTACACCATCATAGACAGAGCTGAGTGGCTGTTCTCACTGCTTGCTGAAGATGGCAGCAGACAAGAGTTTAGACTCTACCAAAGTGAAAGAAAGCTATTTTGCCTCAAAGATTTACTAGAAATGAGTACTTACAACTTAAATTATGCATATTTTCAATTTAAAAGTAGGTCATCTTATGACAATCTATTGAGAACTGCGGACTAAACACTAATGGTACAAACTGTTGCTTAATGCAGATAACAGTATCTAGAAATAACCCAGTCTTTATGTCACCAAAGTGGACCTGCATTTTTATAACCCTAGAATTCCAAACTAATTACAGCTCTAGATAATTACAGCAGACCAGCACTGTGCATGTTCTAAAGATTCTTCAAAGCACTTAGCATATATGCTGCTATACTGCTTTTTTTTTTTTTTTTTCTTTCTGTTGAAATACAAATATTAGAGTACCTTGATAAAACAAAAACGGGTAGGAAAAGTAGTTCAGAATTAGACTAAGACTTGTGCGGGCAAGTTTAAATATCATTCACAGAGAACAGTGGCTAGAATTCAAGTGTAAAAACATGCTAAGATGTGTGATGAGGCTGTAAGGCTGTATACACAGAAAGCTCAGAATTATGTTACGGACAGCTTGAAAATTGTTTTACATGGCTCAGTCAACTCGTTTTTAACTATGTCAAATTAGTGTTGACAGCCTAGATGTGTTTGATTTAGAACATGGAGGTAGATGCATATGTCAAAATGAGGTTATTGAGCTGCATTTAGAAACATTTTGCCCCATTTTCAGTGAACAAGCAGAGCTGAAGGCGGCTTATGGTTTTCTTCATTAGGGCTAAACACAGAAAGTTGCAGATATCTCACATACTATCAGTGTTGCTCAGAAAAAAAATCAACATATAGAAATGCTTTCTTCTTTATACAACATTCAAATACATTCTAGAGGCGGAGAATTTATAGATCTAGTTTCTAGTTCAGCTGAATTAACATTAGAATAAAGCATTTACTGTACAACAGGCATATTTTAGAAGTCAGCAAGAGAAGTTATATATGCAAAAAACACAAAGAGGTTGGATTTGATCTTATTTACAAGATAATTTTTAGCAGAAGTGCTAGAATGGTATCACATAAAAGAAAAACGAAACATTTCTCAGTACATCATGAGAAAATCCTCTAAAATCCCAACATTACTTGCAAAAATAATAATGAGAACAGTTGTAGAAGAAAGGAATCTGAACAAACCGTTGATTACATCAGAAGTATGAAGACGACAGATGTAACACCTTTATTGGGAAATAATTACCTTGAGTACTGTGTTCAGTTTCGGGCCCCTTGCTACAAGAAGGACACTGAGACCCTGGAGAGTGTGCAGAGAAGGGCAACAAAACTGGTGAGGGGTCTGGAGCACAAACCTTGAGGAGCGGCTGAGGGAGCTGGGATTGTTCAGTCTGGAGAAGAGGAGGCTCAGGGGAGACCTCATTGCACTGTACAACCTCCTGAAGGGAGGCTGTGGTGAAGAGGGGTTTGGCCTCTTCTCCCAGGTAACAAACAGGACCCGAGGAAACGGCCGCAAGTTGTACCAGAGGAGGTTTAGGTTAGACATGAGGAAGAACTTTTTCTCTCAGAGAGTGGTCAGGCACTGGAATGGCTGCCCAGGGAGGTGGGGGGTCACTGTACCCAGCAGTGCTCAAGAGGAGTCTGGATGAGGAGCTACGAGATCTGGTTTAGTGCTTGTGGTAGTAATGGTGATAGGAGGATGGTTGAGCTAGGTGATCTTGTAGGTCCTTTCCAACCTTGTGATTCTATGATTTTATAAATCCAATTAATCACCGACTGATTGTCAATGGAATAAACAGGGAAATCCAGACACAACCCTTACTACTCTGTTTTATCTGATTCCTGAAAGAAGGCTAACTCTGAAGTAGGCATAGATGCTTCTCTAGTTGATGTCCATTTAGTACAGCCCATAAGTAATCGCTGCTGTAGCATATATTTTAATTATCTAAGTTACCTGCTATCTGAATATAACAGAAGTGCATCAGCCTCAGTCATAATTTATCTACATTTTCTCCTAACAATGGCTCAATCAGTGAAGAATCTGAGTAATCCTATTCATTTCACGCAAGACTGCGTAACAGTCAACTTCTTCTTAAGTATCATCTAGCTTTTCCTCACATATAGGTAGTTACAATTTTTTAGCTACAAAACAAATGTCATAAATTGTCATCTGAATGTGACAACAGGTTCAAGTATTTGTTTTTTCCCCCCCCCCACGGTAAATAAAAAATCAAAATGAAAATAAGATGTGAAAGTACACAAGAAACAATGAAACTGAGCTTGAATAATGTTTTTCTAGGCAACCTGAGTAGAGAAGCAGATGAGGTAAGAAGAAAAAGTAGTTATCTACTTGAGGCAGTAATGAAACAGGTAATAACTTATCACCAAAATGGGAAGGAGGATTAAGTAAAACACAACATCAAAAGACAAAAAAAAAAAATAATCCATCCACTTACTTGAAGCTGCCACATTTAGGGCAAATTTGTGCCACTATGTTCTCTTAATGAACACAAAGGCTATCAGACAACTGGTTTAATGCAAGCAGTGGGAAAACAAAGGCTCTGCAGACAAATGCTTCACACGCTGATACTCAATTTAAATTTCACTAGCTTTTTCTACACTGCCTTTTCAGTGTTATTTTAGTTACCTGACAGTCAGTCTCAATGCTTCTGATCAGGATGATGTACCTCCTACCTGACCATGACCAATACTGATTTTTTAAGAATAAATATGACATCTTCTGCAATTGAAGAAAAAAAAAAAATCATGATCTTATTGGAACTGCTTCCACTTTCAGTGAAAATAAGTTACTTAAAGCAAAATAAAATGTAGAAACAAATTCTGATATACAGCTTCCTTTAAATGTTCCACTTTCTCGTCCAGCACAGTAAACTCTTTCAACTCCACACTTAGGATTCTTGCTGCTGAGCTGTTAAAAGTAGCACCGGGCAACTTTAATCAGTTTTTGCTGCTAATCAGGTAAAACTCAGCTGAATAAATTGCTTAAATGTTATTTACCTTTAACATTAGAAACAAGTGAATATCAAAACCTCATGCAGGGAAAAGTAAGAATACCCTCCATATTTTACAACAGCTTTAAGCTACATTCATTACAGTACAAATTACTGTTTCTTGGTGCATCTGTCAGCCACCTCTCAACAGCAAGCGCTCGTGAACATAAACAGTAGCAGGTCACAGATTCCTAGCATCACAGCCTTACTATTTCTCTACAGAGAACTAACCACAGAGCAAAGAAAATTACATTACAGGTTAAGTCTCACTGGTCTAAGCCAACTGTAATTAAAGTGCTTCACACTGAAAATGAGAAGTTGATTGGATGGGAAAACTAGAGATTGTCCAGCTTCCATGCTACTTTGCATGAGAAGCTGTTCAGAGCACCACAGCTGGGATGGATGAGAGCAAAGGACACAAAGGAAAGGTGACAACAGCTGCAAACAAAGAAAGCAAAGGACTAGGAAATAACAAGGCCTATGAAGGTTGTATACCAGAATCATCTTACTACCTTACCTCTGCTTATTGCTCAAAATACTTTGGTAATTGCTTCCCTGCTGGCTGCTACTGCCTTGTAAATTTTTGATAAAGAATAGCATATTTATCTTTGATACTTTTTCATATGTATATTTTCACCTATAGCTTTTCTTTTTTATAGTTTTACTTTTTTCCTCCCTGAAGTGCAAGTAGTCCACATCTTTTGAAGCATACCTTAAATAAAGGGCCAAGAAACTAACTGTGGAAATTCAAGGAAGTGTTAATGTACAATGCAGTGCCCAAGCCAGCCACATGCAGCTTCTACTTTGCACCAGGGAACACATCCATTGTATCAAATTAGTATTTTTAAACTAATCAAGAGGCTACCACTTACACAGATAATAACTATCACTAAACAGAGCAAGAAAAACACTGCCTCTTAATGCACTGCATAACGTAGTCACTCAGAATACAAAACTGATATTCAGGAATACAACTGTAATTACAACAGCACTCAAAGTAGAGCAGGTTCTACCAACTCCTACCCTTTCAAATGCACCTCAAATCAACAGAATGATACTGAGGCAAAAGAAGTTTGGTAAATCTCACTAAGAAAAATCAACTGCCTACTTAGATCCACTGATTCACAGAACATACCTTTGCAATGTGGTCATTTTGCAGCTGCTAAATACATATCCTGACAGATGGTAGGAATCAGTACAGCTCTAAGTGAGAGATGAGAAAGCTGGAGGTCTGACTGGTATCAAATTGATTTCCTCTCTTCCCTTCTCCCAAGTCCCAGAGAGGGTTTTAAACCAGCAAAATATTTTACATTACAAAGGCAGATGGTGACACTTGACAAGACACAGATGCTGCTTTCAAACACTGACAAAAGAGGGTAATAAATATAAAAGCATAATGAACATACAACCAATAGATACATGTACGCAGAAGTTCCAGGACATTAGTAATCCCAGGCCATGTTGGATGAAAAGTCCCTGCAAGATGCAATTAGAAATGTTTCTACCATGAAGCTTTCCTTACTCAGCTTTCCACCGGTGACATCCATTTTGGATATCTACCTAAGATGCTCCCCTTCTGACCTGCAAGTGCTGACAGTGACAGATTAAACATTCACAGCTGGCTGCTTTTTGCTGTCATCTCCGGTCTACCACAGATTTGTTGTCGGCAGGCAGGAGCATTGCAGCAACTTACAGAGAGTGACTGCAAGTGACAGCGTATTGCAAGGACAGTGACTGTAAGTCAGAAACTTTCACCTACCCTAGAAGAGAGATTACAACTCCACAATCACACCAAATAGATACAAGGAACAGTTCTGTACCTCCATGACAGGACAGATACATCTTTATTCTTTGGCAGAAAAGAGGTCTGCAAAAATCACTTAAACTGAATCATAGGACACAAGAAGTAGTCTCACTTGCACCAGAGAAGGTTTAGATTTGAACACCAGCAATTTTCTTCACTGAGTGGGCAGCTGAGCACAGGAACAGTTGTCTGCAACATTTACTTTTCAATAGTCAATGAAAGGAATAGTGGATATCTCTATTGGAAATGGCAACGTTAGTTTTACGGAAAAAAAGCAACACACAGGAGCAGGTATTACAGGCAAGAGATACTTCTAGCTATTTGCTATAGACTGCAGTTAATCATTTGTAAGCCTCTTCAAACACAGTCTTGAATTCTTGCCCTTCAGTGAAACTGCAGTGTATCAGCATACCAAGTACAGACCAATATCAGTACCATTTTTTACAAAGCATTGTTTGCAAATTACATATCACATAGCTACTTACTTAGAAATAAAACTTTCTCCCAACTTATTTATTATTATTTAACTTAATTATGAGGCCTGCTGTGAAAGTAACGCCCCCTATTTTATTACGTTGCTCCATGACATCAGAGGTGGATGTTGGTGGGATGGCAGTAGAGGCTGAACCTCCTCGCCGATATTCCATTACATTTTGTTGCTGTGATGGCAACAGAGGGGCTGAATTCCTCCATGTGGGAGAAAAATTGCACTCACTGATATTTTTCAACATTTGCAGAACATCTGTGGAGACCAAACAGTGGATGGGAGCACAGTGAGGCAGTAGTTGGTGCACTTCAGCAGTGCTGACAGCAGGTCACCTGCACTGGTGCAGATGTTTGAGTACAGCAGGCAGGCTTTTGTTCATTGCTGGCAGCAATGCATAGTTAATGGTGATACCTACGCTGAAAAACAGTGTTTTGTGTGAGAATTTACTCTATCAAATAGTGTTATTTCACTCTTTGTATCTGCTGTAGTTTCCATGGAAATAAATAGGAGACATTACTTTTTGAACAACTTACGTATAAATAAACTAAATTATTCCCTAGCAAAGAGGGAACAGCAGTGAGACAAAGCATTTGTGCATAGCTAGCACAAGATAAGAAAGAGGGAAATTTTTTTCCAATGGATGTATCAGCATTAACATGCTTTTTATTTCTCAAGTGTGGACACTCTCAGTATGCACCATGATTGGACAATATCCCTTTGCATAGCAATCCTGGCACATTTAACTCTCCTGTTCTTGCACTTCTCTAATACTCAAGCAGCCTCCCACGCAGTGGCAAAAGAAGCTACTGCTGGATACAGCCTTCCAGATCTTTGACACCAACAAAGGTGCAAAAGACTGAGTGATTCCAAAACTGGTGTCCAACAGCTGGAATGCTACTTATTCCCTTTGACTTATTTGATATCCAGAGTACAGCCTGCACAAAACACTAAAAGAACAAAAAAACCCACAAAGCCAAATGTTTGTAATAGATGTCTACCTGAAGAAATTCTTCCTTCTGGAATACTGTTCCAATAGGTTAAGGATAGAAAGTGATTTAATTTAGAAATAATTATAATTAAACCCCATTTATTGGCTTCCATCTTGAAATACCTGAACAAATATTTCTTGTGTGACTACGTGCAAATTCTGTATTGCTTGAACCTGTGTGGCTTTTTCAGAGATTTTTTCAAACTAAAAAGCAAGATTTTTTTTGGTAAGAAATCAAACTCAAAGCAGTTATGTTACATGGCTTTTTACATCCACAGCGACAGCATAAACCCCTGCATTCCCTACCTCATTTTATTGAAAATAAACCCTAGTGACTACATTTAAAAGACATTTTTTGACCTAGTAAAAATCCTTATCTAATTTTGCCAGGGAATTCAGGAGAAAAAAAACCTGAGGATGCAGTTACAAATACAGAGCAAGCTCTGAAGTTGTGGCCTCACGGCTCATTCCCAGTTTTTCCTATTCACAGCCTGCAGCTGGTATTAGTGCTCATGCTGCTGCAATGGCAAGTTATCTCAGGAAGCTGACAATGACAAAGATTAACCTTGAAAGTCATCTCTTCAGACCAGACCAGCTCCCAGAACTGGCTTACAGTATGGTCCTGTAATCAGCGGTGGCTCAGGGGCAGGAACACAGCAACTGAAATTTGGCTTACACTACAGCAAAGCCACACAGGAAGGATCTGTTTTAATCCTTCCTAGACCACTTATGATCCTCAACATACCATTTCTTAGCCCTAGCCTTGCTGTTTTAAAGCAAGCTATCAATGCTGTCACAGAAACGTACTCCCCTACTCCCCCATGGTGGTTTGGCAAGCAGCTGATGGCACAGCCATTACATCACTGCAACAGCCAAAAATGGTCCAAATGCATCTTTATGGCAGGGAGCAGAAATATCACACTTCAGTGACCTTATTGCCAAAAAAAAATCTTATTTTTTTTTTTAACAAATTTTGATAAAGATTGGAGTCGACAGAGCCATTTGTGGAAGACAGTTACAGCATTATCAGAGTGAACTGAACACTAATAGGAAATTCTTGTTAAGCTTATTTTCACTTCAGTTGATGATGTTCTTGAATCCCTTGGTTTGTTCCACTACATTTCTGGATTTTATAGACTATGCACATACTTTTGCATAAGGGGTACTCCTGTGACACCACAGAAATACATCTTATTACTTAAATTACACTTCTTCCTCATGATTACATTATCTTCAGCAGGATGAAGGTAATGATCTCAAGGCCACATTAGTCTCCCCTGACCTCTCTAGTCAGCTTTCAGGAGATAACCTGCATACACTACCATGTTCAATTTAACCTTGTCATGATCTGTGCCCTCCTTCCATGTCAGTGCTGATATTTGATTCCTGGTCAAAACACACAGGGGAGCCAACACAACAGGAGCACATCCTCCCCATCAAACAAAGCCAAGACGTATACTCCTGCCAAAGCCGAATGAAAAGTTTCTTCTGAT
Organism: Centrocercus urophasianus; assembly: GCF_019232065.1. NCBI lineage: Eukaryota > Metazoa > Chordata > Aves > Galliformes > Phasianidae > Centrocercus > Centrocercus urophasianus. Next base: position 88,751,107 of record NW_024884253.1, on the reverse strand, counting down.
TCAGCTCCTTGAGGATCAGAGAACTGTAAATGTTTCAATAAAGACAGAGTGGGAACATAAACTGGTGGAAGAGAAATCTTTTGGCAGCATCTGTAATCTCAAATCATGTTTCTGAACCAAAGCTAAGTCAGCTATGAAAACAATCTACTGAAAATGAGGCTTCTTTTTTCTGAATTTCATCCAGTCTAGTTTTCCAAATATGCAGTTCAAGTAAAAGCATAATTCAAAGAAATAAATCATCATAATTTAAGATGCAGAATACTTAGAAAAAACATTAATTTATTTGGCAATTCCTTTATGTAGCAACAGAAGCATAATCAATCATAAAACAGCGCCAGAATATTCTACCAAGATCCCTGAGAAGTATCTTTTAAAGCAAAATACTTATTGAACTAATTATGAGAAACATGTACATTTCCTTTTGGATCAGTTAACACACTGCATACAACAGCAGTTCACAAGCCCCTTCCAAAAGCCACACCACACTATTCAAAGACTACCCAGAAACAACAAATTGCTGTAAGTATCACTGAAAACATAGAAGAAAACAATAGATAGGTTTAGAGACTGGGTACCATGACAAAGCAATATACTGTTTCTTGTGAAAGCCTTATGTCTAATGGGCAACATACTTCAGAACAAAAGCCATGAGAAGTGAGAAGCTGTTAACTTCGAGAGTTACTACATAGAGTTAAAAGCTTGCATTGATATGAAACTCAGAGCAGATCAGAGTGGAAGAAAGTCACTGGACATGAGCTTGAACTTCAGCTTGAACCTAGAATCTAAGAACAGCACATCTCAAGGTTATGATAAGCAGTAAATAAACCTTTTTTTTTCCTTGACAAAATGCGCAGTTTCCTTCTCATACTTCCATTTTCTGAAAGTAACACTCAAAACCTACTATGGCTGGAATCTCATACACAACTTACTGCCAGAAGTTGGTAAGTTACACACGCTTGCATCCACACCTTGTGACTGAGTTGGGCTCAGAGAGGAACATTCAAGATTAGATTTACTATGAAACTACGCACAGTGTAATGAATTCATGAAAACGTAGCATGCTACCATACCGTTCCCCCCTGCTCTGCATCATTTAGTATTAGAAGAAAGTGGCTCATTTGAAATAAGTTGCAAAGATAACTGCAAAATAAGCAGCTAGGAGACGTCTACAATGAATTGCAAACAATGTATTTTGGCTTGAAAGAAGTACAGTTATTTCTTTAACAGAAAGCTCCCATCATCCCCAGAATGACAAAAGCTTTTTAGCAGTGTTGAAATTACACGTCTATGGATGAATGATGCCCCATCCTCTCCCTTGGTGCTCTGACATTCTCTACAGCCTGTACTCTTTATAGCCACAGACCTGTATTCTTCCATCCAGCCCTAATTCGGTCCAAATTATTTGAAGATGTACTTTAAAGTGACACCTAACAAAGCTTAACACACAGCAAATACAAAGCTGCACTAAAATAAAGATCCGCTTTCATGCTTGAGAAGTCATTCCCTGAACTGGATTTTGCCTTGCAGAACGTAATTCCTATTTTAAACTCAGTATCTCAGTTTGCTACAGATTTTATTTCAGGTTACTGTAGAGGCATACAAGGTCAGTTCACGTACATGCATAATTTAATGGAAATTAAGAAGTATAACTAATAGTCATTGTTAGAAACACGTCACAGTTAGTTCAGCTCACCTCTTTATCCATACTCTCTAAATCCTCTTTACATAGGGTGTACAGGGGCATTGTCTCAGACATACTTGGCTGGCGTTTTCGCTTAGATGGACCAGGTTGCTCTTCATTTTCAGTCACTGGTAGGTCTTCTTCAAAGATCTGCTGCTGGTGTGGTTGAACAACTCTGAAAAATTTCAGGGGTCTCACATAAGACTTACTGGATTTATAACTTGTCTAGAATAAAATCCTATATACAGTTTATGACTGAATATGTATGACTTCATTTAAAAGGCTTTGACGTTCATCAACTCAATAGAAAGAAAGATCAAATCTTTCAGAATACCGCCGCTTTTATTTTCAGCCCTATAGCTTAAGGTCTTATTTTGACACGAAATTTACTCTGGTTTTCCCACTGTTTTTGTAAACACCAAACCTTTCCTGTAATTTAGAGCTTTATTAGCTGGAGATGTGTTGCCCTCAAAAGTTCAAGGTTGGTATTCAAAATGTGTCCTTTGTTTGACATGTTTATCATTTACGAAACAATTCTTACATTCCTTTCTTATATTTCACCTGATCCTACTTTATGTTTGTATTCTTTAGTCTTAAATTACACTTTTCTTGTCTGAGAGGTTGAGAACTAGAAATCTGCAGGTAGAAACCTCATTTCCGTGGCCTCAATCTTCAAATACTTCCCAGATGCTAAAACTATATAAGATGCAAAACAGACCGTGTTCTGTTTGGGTTTGTGTATTTAGACAAATCAGTACTTTCAACTTGAATAATATTATCTCCTTAGTTACTGTATTTAACCATATATACAGGTAGAAAAGTGACAGAATGCAGAAAAGAGTAACTTCATGGGAATTGCTATATGATGGTAATAAAATGCTTGACAATAATTAGAACAGCAGCAGACATCCATCTTTCTGAGCTAACTTTTCTCCTCCATTACTACCTAGCTAATTAAGACTTGCAGAAGCTACAACTGCTATGCAGAACTTTTATGGGCAGATATCGAGTTTATCACCACGCTAACCTCCAGAAACACATCACAGCAGCTCAGCACACCCCAGGGTCACATTTAAAAGATCTCACAGTCAGAAAGAGCTTCTGTGTCACAAATTCTTTACGCAAGCTAAAAGATCATATGTGAGGAGAGCAATTAGCAAAGTTTAAAAGCAGCTGTATATCTGAAATCTCAAGCTGTTTGGAGCTGTAGCCACCAGGTGTGACACCAGTATCAAGCTGTGCATGATAGAGATGGCAATTCAGGAAGGATATAGCACAGTACCTGCTGGCAGGTTTCAGTGCAGCACAGCTGCTCATTATCAAGCTTGTGTTTCCATGCTGTAGAGCTGTTTCTTGAACAACAGCTCTATGCAATAAACAAAAATTCCACCCCACAACCAAATATGCCTTAAAATTATGTAAATTCAGATACATGAGGTTCTAGAAAAACCATTTATCCTATCATGAATTTAACAGCTTCACGAGAACGCCATATAAACATGAAGATTTCTTTCTACATCAGTATTCCATGAAGCCTGAAGCTGTTGATAGAACTCCTTTAGAGGATTTGTATTTCCTAAATAATATGCCTCCTTCCTGCCAATGCCCACCGACAGGTACAGGATATATGAATTCATATTTTAAACTGGGGGGGGAGGACAACACGATGACTTAAGGCAATTGCTTTTTTGCCATGAGCTGCATTGCGTGCTACAGAAGATGCACAACTCAACACTACTCAGCACCACAGCAAAAGTTGGTGTCCTTGCATTTTGTTTTTTGAACGTACTAGAATTTCCTATGAGGAAAAAAACTGACTTAGATGTTATGTAAATAAGTGAACCAAACTTTTTCTCCTGTTAAATACAATTTAACAGCTTTATCTCTCCCCCTCAACTAAAACTTTCCATTTAAGACTACATACATTTTTGGTATTAGGTTCCTCTGCCTGGGCAATCATTTTCATTCTTAAGAGGAAAAGAAGTAAAATAAAAATAGTATACCACTGTATTTCCCAAGAGGGTCTTTAACAATATGCTTCCTGTACCTTTTTAATAGTTACCCTAGCCAAGAGAAAGGTAGTGATGCTCTTCACATTGCTTGTAAAGCAGTGAACCGAAAAATGGAAGATACGAGCCTCTTACCCAACTGCATTAACATGGCAAGTTTGACTATGTCAAGCATTATATACTTGGATTATATGCTGCAGGCAGGCAGCCAAGTAGATTTTTTTTTAGATTAGAAAAAAACTGATCTATTTAAGAACACAGAATCGTACCGATGACAGAACTCCTTCTGCAGTGTCTGCATCATTGTATTCTTGTTTATGTATCTTGAATATTTTGGAGAACATCGCCCTCACCTCAAATGTTGGTAAAAGCAGGTACTATTTAGCATCTTTACTGAATGAAATCTGTACTGACAGTTTAATTCAGGAGATACTAGATTTCAAGATCTATGCAAAGCAGTAACATGCAGCAATAATACAAGTCCCAGATTAGTCTTGGAAGACTCTGCCACTGGTTAAAACAATCAAGAATTGTACACACATGGATTAGCTGTAAATAATGGTTATTAGCAGCTTCTAAATAATTGTCAGATTTTTCCATTATTTTCCAACAGCTACTAGGTAAGAAATACTACATGAAGTACTTCAAAAGGCAATACAAAACAATGACCTCTTTGAGGTTTGTGACAAGCATTTAGATTTTGTCAAACACATTTATCAAGATTTGCTTTTCCATTTGTTATGTAGATTGTAATTAAAGAACATACAAATACAGGAATTTACATTTCTTACCAGATTAGATTTATGAGCACTTTTTCAGAAGTAAATATGCATGTCTTTAAGCCTATATCGGTTAGCTGGTACTTGCTCATCTTACAGGTAGAGCTACATACATGTGTATGAGAAGTCTACGAGAAGGCTGAGTTCAACACTTGTGGAAATGATCAGCATCTCAGTATTCCCACTGATAGAGCACTGAGGCCAAGAATTGTTGTGAAAAGGTTAAAAAAAAAATATTGACATCCCATTCACTCAATTTGGTACTTCGTGTTTTTGTTGTCAAGATTGATACCATTAGTTAAGAAAAACTGTAATACTGAGCATGTAAGTTAGACATGAAATGTTGTAACTTGAAATTTTTTCACTTCAATCTAGTCCAAGAAGCCACCTGCATATCTCTCATGGATAAAACTAAATTACACACCTCACCAGTTGTCACCATTTCAGTACTTTCCATACTTCTGACAGAATATTCTTCATATTATTAAAGTGCAAATTGAGACATATGTGTTCATAAAGCTCTTACACTAGTTATTAGAAAAACAAAAAAAAGCACCCTTGCTGCTCTCCAACAGGAAAAAGAGATCAATTGATTGTTCCTATCAGGAACAATCAAGAAGCATCCCACTAATTCCCAGTACAGCCACAAATTCTTTGCTGTCCTTCTACTTTGACTGCCACAGCCATGACAAAAAGCAGGTATTTACATCTCACAGAACCGAGCAGTGCACAAGTCTACATCTAGCACACAAAATGCCAAATAAGTTACAAGAATCACGTGCAGTTCACTGGTGTTGATTTCACTATAAAGTCTGTAGATATTTCAACCAGTCATATCCCATTTTAAATTAATTTCTTTGTGGAATTCAAGTTGAATAAGAATGTGGAATCCAAAATTATAAAACAAGAACTGGCACAGTTAGGAAATTCTATTCAGATAATTCAGAGCACTTCTTAGTTAGCAGTCTTGCAACTAATTATTTCCAAAACTATTCTTAGAGTAAAAGACAAAAATATTACTGTTATGTGTGACTACTATTTATTTCTACAATAGTTTCACTGCATGCCAGAAGGACTGTTGTTGCCTGTTGTCTGACATTGAGAATCCATTGAAATTTTTAGAAGTTAACAGAGAACATTACTGCAGGCTTTAACTGCACACCTATGACAGAAGCAGCTGAAAGTATTAATTCAGAAAACAGCACAAAGTCTGTGAGGACACAAGATGCATTACCCTCTGTGTAAAGGTAACAGCTCTAACGTCACCTCTGTGAAATATTACACTAAGCTTTTACTTTTTTTTAAAGCTCCATAAGCCTTTTAAGCTATCATTCATACTTCAGAAAGAAAGGACATGATGGCAGTATTTATGCTTTAGCTTTGCTCAGAAGAGAGCAAAACTGTTCATACTCAGCTTTTTGTTACTTGTTTACAGCCTTGGTGTTCTGTCTGTATCACGCGTTCTATCCATTAACTTTAAATTAAACTCCATTACTTTAAACAGTATTTGGTATCTGATCTCCACAACTTTTATCAGGCTATTCCTTATAACTATAGATAGATGAGTTGTCTGACAAATACGGACATATCCCAATTCAGGCATCACTGCTGGCAACTGAGAAATTTTACCACTGGAACCAAATTACCAGGAAATTACAATGAAAATACTGATTATTCGCCAGCAAAAGAAGGCCATGAAGATGATCAGAGGGCTAAAGCACCTCCAATATGGGCACAGGCTGAAAGAGTTGGGGCTCTTCAGCCTGGACAAGAGAAGTCTCCAGGAGGAACCTTCTAGCAGCTTGCCAGTACCTGAAGTGGTCCTACAGGACCCTTCCCTATCTTCCCTGTCTGGGAAAGAACTTTTTATGAGGACACGTAGTGACAGGACAAGGGGAAATGGCTTTAACCTGGAAGAGGGTAGATTTAGACTAGATATTAGGAGGAAATTCTTTACTGTGAGGGTGAGGAGACACTGGAACAGGTTGCCCAGCGAGGTTGTGGATGATGCCCCCTCGTTTTCAAGGCCAGACTGGAAGGGGCTTTGAGCAACCTAATATAGACAGAGGCGTCCCTCCTATAGCAGGGGGCTGGAACTAGATGATCCTAAAGGTTCCTCCCAACCCAAGTCCTTCTATGATTCCACAGTTCACTTTCTTAAAGTGAACCATCTCAGCCCTGTGCACTGACACTAAAAACTGCTGAAATGAAATAAAACAAGGGAGTGGGAAGGAGATGCTATCTCACTGCATCCTCAAAGTATTCAGGGTTCTGAGAAACTGAACTAAGATAACAGATGATTTTTAAGGTTCTTTCAAACTCAAGATATCTCAGAATTCTGTTCTTCTCTTCTCCCATTAAAGGATTAAATGAAAAACCTCCGTGTTAATGAGAAAAGGAATATGCGTGGACATAACTTTTCTTTAAGTTGTTGACAAACATAGAATGAGCACCAAGACCTTTACTTTATAAAGAGATTATTAATATTGGTGTAAACCATCTTAGAAGCATCATGACAACTATAAACACATACAGCCTTATTGACAGTATTTCTACACAACCTCCTTTCCACAAGAACTGGCAAACAAAAGCCAGAAGCTTTCCTGGATACATACTCAGCATGCCTACATACGTGATGTCCTTTGCAGATGACACAAAACTGGCAAGAAGTGCTGATCTGCCCAGGGAAAGGAAGGCCCTACAGAGGGATCTGGACAGGTTAGACTGTTGGGCTGAGCCCAATGGGGTGAAGTTCAACAAGACCAAGTGCCTTTTGTCCTGTGATGCAGACACAACAACCCCATGCAATGCTACAAGCTTGGGGCAGAGCGGCTGTTAGACTGTAGAGGAAATGGACCTGAGAGCATTGGTCAGTGCTTTGCTGAACATGATCCAGCAGTGTGCCCAGGTGGTCAAGAACCCCAACGTCATCCTGGCTTCTACCAAAACAGTGTAGCCAGCAGGAACATGAAAACAATCATCCCTCTGTACTCTGCTCATTGCTGCACATTGTGTACTGTGCTCAGTTTTGGGCCCCTCGCTACAAGAAAGGCTCTGAGACCCTGAAGCATGTCCAGGGGAAGGCAGCAAAGCTGGTGAGGGGTCTGGAGCACAAATCTGATGAAGAGTGGCTGAGGGAGCTGGGATTGTTCAGTCTGGATAAGAGGAGGCTCAGGGAAGACATTATTGCTCTCTACAACTTCCTGAAGGGAGGCTGTGGTGAGGAGGGAGTTGGGCTCTCTTCCTACATAACTGGTAACAGAACTAGAGGGAATGGCCTTAAGTTGCACAAAGGGAGATTCGGGTTGGATGTTAGGAATAACTCCTCCAAAAGAGTGGTCAGGTGCAGGAACAGACTGCCCAGGGAGGTGGTGGAGTCACCAACCCTGGTGACATTCAAGAGATGCTTATATGTTGTATTGAGGAACATGGTTTAGTGGGAAGTACTGGTGATAGTTGGGTGGCCAGACTGGATCATCTATAGGAGGTCTTTTCTAATCTTAGTGATTCTATGATTCTTTACTTTTCTTCCTGTTCATTTAACATACCTTAGTGAAATAAAATATAGACTTCAAAGACAGTTGGAAAAGAGCTGAAAACATGATGTATCTGCACAAACTACAGACTGAAAAAGCCCCTTGTGTTCCCAGAAACAATATAAAAATGTCTATAAAAACATGGAAAAAAAAACAAAAAACACCAAATAGGCCAAAATAATTTAGCTACAGGTACTGAAAGAAAAACAATAAGCTATTCTACTGCACAAAATCTGTAGAAATGATACACCTCAAAAGGCATGGGGTAGAGAACTTTGATTGTATTTTTGTAGTTGATTAACTGAATTGCTTTCTAGCAACTGTTTTACTCTGATCACACCGTGAAAAGGAATTTTCATCACATTTTACAAAGATAAGTGCTTGGCCTACAGCCAGATACTTCTTTACCACTGGTGTCAAGAAGAAATACTGAACTGTTAGCATTCCAGAAAATAAGGCGTCTTACACAGGTACTCAGGAATACATTTTGAATATTTTATGCATCCATAAGAAAGAAATGTTTTTGTTGCTTAACCAAACCCACACGTTTTGATGAAGTCTAGAAGCTAGCCTTACACTTCAGGCCTCCTCCTGCTTCCAGGGTCTTGATTTAGTGCTGCTAGGATTACTAACTAGTACTTAGTCTACGGCTATACTAAATAATACTCAATTAACCACAATCTTCTACCATTTACATTCTTGAGAACAGACATCTATGACATCTACAAGAATTATTAGACAAGAATTTTTTTTTTTTTTTTAACCAACAAAAGCCAAATCCCATGAGATATATTTCACAGAGGAAAAAAAAAACGTCCTCCCCCCAGTCCTCCCCCAAACACACAGCACACAAGCTACACACTGCATTTATTTCTTACAGTTTCTACGTACCTGTATGAAGCACAAAACGCACCTGCAATTCTAGGATCCTGATTTTGCTTCAGTTGACTACTCTTTCTTTCATTTCCTTCAGCTAATTGCTTAAATTGCACCCTTTTTAGAAAGCAGAAAACTGAAGCAAAGATAACCATGTGATCAAAAGCAAAGATAATCAAATTTCCTACGACATCTGAAAATACAGTTGAAGTGACTCATAGCTATGCTTTATATACCTGAAGGATGAGTGTTCACCATGGACAGGTAAGGTGATGGGAGGAGCTGGAGACTGGATGTACATAGACTGGCCAGATGTTTGAGAGCCTCCTTTCCTGATTAGCTTTCCAGTGTTAGGATCATAAAGTCGAACTTCAGGACCAGGTTGAGACTTGGGATGGATGGGCGTTGGGTGAAACAGAGCTGTCTGAAATGTGCTGTGTGTATCAGGAAATGTGGCAGGGCTATTTTCTCTGTTGGATGAAATATAAAAAAAAAAATTGCTTTAAATTTAAATGGACTACCTAAGGAAAATGTAAGAAGTGTGCATTCTTTCTTTCCTGTGGGAGGGAAAAAAACAACCAATGCCTTGGAAAACATCTGAGGAAACATTCCCTTCCCCACCTCCCCCCCAATTAAAGTCTCACTGAATAAACAAAAAAGCAAGACAATTTCATACTTATGTTATTAAAAATATAAACTGAAATGTTGTCTTAAAGTTACTGAAATCGCTTCCATGTGGAAACAACTACACTATCAGAATAACAATCTGCACATATGTAACAAAGAAAAAAAGCATACTGTGTCATATCTTAGCATTGGCACTTGAACACGGCTCTGAGACAAAATAAACACGCAGCATTAATTTGCAAATTCCCCAAATTCATTTGTTAAAATATTACACCACATCTGATCGCTCTGCTGCATTTTATAACATTTTAGAAGGATTAACAGAAATATGCAGATAAGTCTGCAGGAATAACTTACAGCAAACTATCCAAGTAAGATTAAGTACCCCAAGAAAAGGAAGCAAATCGACTCATTAAGAATAAACAACATCAGATAAAATAGCATGCAGAGCACTAGGAAACTAATGCTACAAAAAAACAAAACAATTACACCATTTCTAAAGAAGTTGCAGAAGTGTGGCTAATAAAGTATTTTCATTTAGCAATTTCATTTAGATAAATGTGCAACTCACTGAAGTTTTAGGGGAAAACATACAAAGTTAAGATATATTTTACTTGAAACAAAGTGGGAAAATTATCATCATGTGTCCATGAAATGGAAAAATAAAATCAGAAAAGTCATAGAGTGGCTTAGTTAGGATATATTAATGATCATCCAGTTCCAACCCCCCTGGCAGGGGGGTTGGCAGGTTTGCCAACCATTAGGTCAGGCTTCCCAGAATCCCATCCAACCCTGCCTTGAATGCCTCCTGCAATGGGGCATCCACAACCTTCTCTGGGCAACCTGTTCCTGTAACTCATTACCTTCTGAGTAAAAATAAAGAAATAATAAATAAAAGAAAGTTACCTAACATCTAACCTAAATCTGTCCTCTTTCAGCTTACGACCATTCCTCCTTGTCCTTTCTGTATCAAACTGCATAAAAAGTCAGCCCCCCTCCTGTTTGTAAGCTCCGTTCAAGAACTGGAAGGCCACAGTGAGATCTCCCCAGAGTCTTCTTTTCTCCAACCTAAACAAGCCCAGCTCCCTCAACCTTTCTTCATACAAAAAGCACTCCAGCTCTTTGATACCTTTGTGGCCCTCCTTCTGACCCACTCTAGCAGCTCTTTTTCCTCTACTCAGCTCCCCAGGCTTGGCCACATGACTCCAGACAGCGCTTACAAGGACAAGGCAAACGGGGATTGTCATCTCTCCCTGCTGGCCGCTCCTTTTTTGATGCAGCCCAGGATGCTGTTGGCTAAAATGAGTAGAGAGTCTTACATTGTCCTACCTAGACATAAAAAAAACTACGCAAGCAAGTTGCTATCCAGATTACTGGCAGTTACTACTAGTTTTCTAGTAGAAATAATCTCTGAATTTGATTAAATAAGTTAATAGCACTTTTTAAAAACAAATGTTCTAGTCAAGCACACATTTGCAGTTAATCTCCCATCTGATAAGTGACCTTACGCTCAGTGTTTCTGCTTTTGCTGTCTTTGGTATATACGAGGTGATTACACAGGCACACTTTACCCTCATAAAGGAAATCTCTCACTTGCTCAAGTCATTCAATCACACTTAAAGGGAAGGTCCTTCGATAGGCTTGCAAGCTGCTATTAGTGCAAGTTTATCTAAACAGACCAAACGGAGAAGCTGAAGCCAGCTCTACAGTACTTGCTGCAACTTATTTTAGCCCTGTCACTGTCCTCACTAGGTCTGCCCTTTGCCTTCCTCTGCATTAGTATAGCTTTTCACTGTTCCTTCTATTTGGTGGCATTCAAGTGCACGCATAAATTTTAACCCCTTCTCCTTCAACATACCACATTATCTCCAAACTTCTTGTTGTCTAACTACTACCTTTTTCCAGTTTCAGCTATCTTCACATATTCCCCCTTTACGTTTTTCTCCCCCCATCCTCACCTTGTCTCTCTCGTTTTCTTCTTTACTAAGCGTCAGGAAAAAAATGCAATACTTTACCAATTTCTCATGTTATGGGATTGTACAATAGATGTTATTTCTTGATTTGTCAGCATGAACGCTCCCAAACCTTGGTGGCATTCCCTATGTTACATGAGCGAGCTAACAAGGTCAACTGCTCCAGCTGAAGTAGCCAACAAAAACTACTGAAGAAACTAAGAGCACAACTAATTTCTCCTGCTAGTCACTGGACTGTCTCTCATTAGTAATTTTCAGTTTAAGCATCATAGAAATAGACAAAAACAGTTTTCATAAACTTGTAAGCATTATACAGTATACTGGGCTTGTCAGAAACTGGTCTGCATAATGTTTTCATACTCTGCTCCTTCAAATTTGCATTTACCTGTGTGTTTTGATGTAGTCATCCTTCAAGGGAAACAGCTGCTCCTCAACCTTGTCCCAGCGCTCCAAGCAGCTCCACAACCAGTCAGGGTTTACAACATGGAGGTCTTTGCAGTCCTGAGCTTGTCGTACTTTTTCTGTGCCTATTATGAAGTTAAATGTAACATTACCATATTCCTGGATATATACACAAGACAGTTTTAAGTACAAACTGGTTTATGAAAAACATTTCTTGCCACCAATAATAAGTAAATAAAAAACAAAATCTCTAAGAAAACAGTTCTAACTAGTACAAGTGAGCCTCTGCACCACATATGACACAGTCCAACTCAGTCTGCATGGGAAACTGGCACAATGGAAGTACTCCAAAATTAATTTGTAGAGAAAGTTTCTACACTTCTACGTTAACTAAATAACAACCTAAAGTTTTGCATTACATTTCCTTCACTTGTATTTGTCAGATCCAAGCAGCAAGGGCTCTTCAACACTGTTAAAGACTAGGAATAACTTACCACACTTTCTTATGCAAAGTCCCCCTACACCTACCTTTGTATGGTACAACACACTGCCATTTAACAGCCATCCACCTACCCCATCTATTTTACAGAAGCATGGTCAAAGCAGACAAGTAGATTATTTAGTGCCAGAGAGGAACAACAAACATGAAGTTTGTTGGCTAGCAGAAAGTCCATACGAAACTATTTGCAGTGCAGCACGTAAGCAACAACCAATCACAAATTCCATCCTCCAGACAAGCCACCATAAAAGAAACTCTATAATGTTGCAACACATCTTTGCCAAGAAGCTTCAGAACCAGTGAGTAAAAACAAGCCAATAAAATAAAAGGTGAAATTGACCCTGAAGTCTGGCTGTCCAAACATATCAAGAATGCATTTCTTCCTTACATGTGACTAGGTAAAAGACAGACAAATAAATAAATGAATGAACAGCAGTATTTGTTTCGTATTTATGAGATGTCTACAGTAGGCCTTAATATCTGGAGATGAATTTATAAAACTTGCTCAGAAGTTGTTAAATATAAGCTATATAGAAAAAAACAACCATGATTCTGACCTGCTGTGTGCCTCAATTGTAGCACCTTTACACTACAGAAGGTATTACAGTTGAGAATCTTAGGATTTCAGAGACCTATATAAGACGAACAAAGATGCAAGACAAGAGCTATTACACAAATTGTACTGAAATCAGGTTCATAAACATAAAAATTTCAAGAAAAACAACAAAACCAAGACACTTATTCCAAGTTTAGGTGTTTGTGCCTGGTTTCAATACTGAATCAAATATTAGACATGACTAGCCATGCTGTTCTTCATATAACAACTCTGGAGCTGACAGAACACGGTGTACATAGGTTACTCCAAAAGTAATGCTTGTTATTTATTTCCAGAGAAACTACAACAGATAAAAAAGTGGGATAACACTACCTGAGCGAGCAAATTCTCAGCTATGAAACACTATTATTCAACATAGTGACCACCAATAGCTATGCATTTTCATCAGCCACGAGCAAGAACCTGCATGCCATCTCACAGAACTCCACACGGCTGTCCTGAACCATTACTTGTCTTTCGTGTCACTGTCACCATTGTTGAAACACAACACACCACCCACTGCCTCACTGTGCTCACATCCACTTGTTTGGTCTCCAAAACATTCGGCAAACATCCATGATTTTTTTCTGTGTGGAGGAATTAAATTGCACACCTCTGCTTCATATGCACTTCCATCTCAGATGCCACTTTGTCAGACTGCTCCTCAGCTGCCATCTGTCACACGGCCACAAAACACAACGGTGAAAAGATCCAACCTCTACTGCCCTACTACCAACATCCACTTCTGATGCTGTAAGGACAGGCTGTAGCAGACATAGCTGCTTTAAATCAGTTTCTGATCACCCAAGAAAGGTAGAGGTCACAATCTGGTAATAAAGAAGGAATTCTTACCCCTTTCCAAGAATCAGGGCTTGCCTAACACACCAAAGAAGGCAATCTCTGAATAGAGATGCTTCTCTTGTGCATGCCAGCCCTTTAATGAGGTTAGGGAGGCATAGGCCCAAGGACCATCCCTTCCAGTCACAGAGGTGTTGCTTCCACCTGCGCTCCCAGGGCCAGCTATACCCCTTCATGAGGTACCCAATCACTGGTTCAGGCTATGACCTAACAGTTTCCATTGGACACAATAAATAGGAGGCATTATCTTCAGAGCAACCCTTGCAGAATAGCAACAAGTGCAATTTCTGTAATAAGCATACAGAATAGTTAAGCAGAGCTGTAGTGAACATGGATCATGCTTGGAACATCTGAATAAAAGCTTTTCTGCTTCTGTTGCACATCTACTTCTCCAACTCAAGATACTGCTGCTGCTTTTGAACTGCATCAGAAGGAACCAAAATATAACCACGAAACACTTAACAGATAAAATGAGGTGAAGGTGTATATGAGAAGACATCTTCCTCAAGATATCCCTAAAGCTGAACTTTCTGTATTGCCAGCCATTTCATCTTTTTGCCCTTTGCATCCATGTATACATTTCACATTTGTGCATATCGGATCATTTCATATTGGACATAGCTACTGAGGTTCTGCATCAATTTGTCTTCTAGTCAATAGGATTGTAATGAAACAAACCATTTTCCAGTGCTGGGTTAAGGTGCACTTGGTGATGTGAATAGCACTGTGTAACCACACCAACTCCCTACACCCAGAAGTCTTACCTTTCTCAGCACTGTAACCTGCAGTTCTTCTGCTTCCTCCCTATTTTTGAAGGGCAGCTGCCTATTGCAGCATACTGGAAATAGCATCAAGTAATACGACTGTCATCTCACAGGCTGTCTTCTATTTCTAGATGACATCTTGAGAAATCAAGATTTCATAGATACAAGGCTCTTTGAGCAAGATTTGATGGAACACCAAATTTAACTGATAGAAGAAATAGTACTGCAATATTTAATATCCTTGCCCTGTCTTCCCCTCTCTCACCAGTGTAACTTTCTGTTTTGGAAGCTTATCAAGGAGACACAATTAGTCCAGAAAAAGGATTTTACTGTAAATAATAGTAATTCTGATGCATCTATAATATCTGAATCATCCAGCTGGCTAAAAATCATCAGAGAATTTTTGTTTCCTGGACAACCTTTTGCATTATTTTCCTTTATTCCTCTTTCTTTATGTCAAATTCCAAACTAAAATTGTTCCAAAAAAATGTCAAGAAGGACTTTCCACACAAAGCAGCTAGGGTTTAAATTTATCACATCTACCCCCTATGGATACAGCTGGAAGCACTTAATATTAGTAAAAGACTTTCAATCCTGGAGAAGGAACTAACCAATGCTACTACTGAACTTGCAAACAAAAGGTTAAAAATCAAACACAAAAAAGCCACAATGAAGCAACAATGAAAGAACACGAAATCCCCACCAAAAAACCCCATCAACCAGCTCCTACTAAATTTATTATTAATTGATCAACACCCACAACGCTGCAATGAACTTCTACAGACATTCTTCAAAAGACAGTTTTATTATAGCACTTTACTTGGGCTTATCCAAAGTATGAAGGCACTTAAGCACAGAAGACAAATGAGACTTTGGCTGCATGTTTATGAAGCCTAAGAAATGTTATACGGCGTACTTGGCCACGTCCTCATTACCAAACAGCACAGCAGAGCAGAACAGAAGCTGGAGGAAAGATGTGCACCTCATCAGCTTTCATGGACCTTTGCTTTGGCTTACCTCTGCTTTGTCCCAGAGACCAAATACCTTTGACTGTTCATTCATTTGCACTTTCCAATTCAATTTCATCCTAAAGTAATCGAGCGTGCAAGCTTGAGACTGCTCCAGGGTTAGCCAAAGTACACTTAAGAATTCACTCTCAGAAGACCCCTCAAATTGTAACATTAGGAAGTCAGTGTACCCTGAGGGCAGCTTATATAACCAGGTGATCAGTTGGCAGCTTTCTCTGTTCTCTCAGCATCTCCAAGCTAGTCTCAGCCATAAGCATTAAGAAGATAGATGAGGACGAATAAAAGGAGATACGGTCATATGGCAAATGACATTTTAAACAACCTTAACATATACTAAGCCACCAAGAATAATGAACTGATTCCCAAATAGCTTTCAAAAACATGGGAAGAGGCAGAAAATGAAATGTAATTTAAAAAAAAAGAAAAGTTAAGGGCCCAGACTGAAGTATACCCATTTCTATGTAACAGAGGTATTTTCAAATGACCTGAATAGCTTTTACCTTCTTCAACAACAAAAACTTAGCTTAAAAATCAACTACAGTATCTTCCGTTTGTTCAGGAAGCAACATACATAGGTCACTCTGAAAGTAATGCCTCTTATCTTCTTCCATGGAAACTACAAAAGATACAAAGACTGGAATAACACTAGAGCAAATTCTCACACACAAAACACTATTTTTTCAGCAGTCACCACCACAGCTATTTGCTTTTGCCAGCAATGAAGAACAGCCTGCATGCTGTGTTCAGAAAACTCTGCACCGGAGCAGGTGACCTGCTGTTGCCACTGCTGACACGCATTAACTACTGCCTCGCTGTGCTCACATCCACTGATTGATCCCCATAAACGTTCCACAAGTGTTGATGAATGCCACTGGGTGCTATTTTTCCCCCACACTGAGGAATTCGGGGACACACCTTTGCTTCATGCACACTTCCATGCCTGATGCCATTTTGTCAGAGTGCCCCTCCGCTGCCATCTGTCACGCAGCAACGAAATATGCAATGGAATACTGTCAGGAAGGTTCAACCCCTACTGCCATCCCACCAACATCTGCCTCTGATGTTGTAGGCCAACATAATAAACAGGAGGCATTACTTTCGGAGCAGCCTTCATAACAAGATTTATGAAACATTACAGCAAATGTTTAGCCATGTGTGTGTGGCTATACCTAATTATGCAGTGCTGTTCACTGTTGCTTAGATCAAAGAACAGATGTTTTACAAAAATGAAATAAGATTTATGTGGCATATAAATAGAGTGGGAAGAATTACATGGTAGCCTTTTCTCAGTCACTCAGATTTAGGAAACCTGATTAGATGGCCAGTAATCCAGGCAGATAGTATTTTCCTCCCTCTCTAAGAAAAAATTAAGACTCTGTTTTCTAGTTAAGAACAAGGATTTATTCATTTTTTAGAATCTGAAGTATCTGTACTGGAAAGAAACAAACTGCCTGTTTGCAGAAAAACAATCGCACACATACTCAAACAAATTTAAACTATTCACTGCAGCAGGCTGCAAGGACACTGTAAATACAACCCCAAATAGCAACTATTTGCTATGCAGATGGAGCAATTAATTGTGCTATGTTCACAGGTGGGGAAACCTTCCCTCAACCTTCCCAGTCTTGGGGGTGCACCGTTTCACACTGATTTCCCCTTCCTATTTTGTTCGGTAAGTCCTTCCTCTGTTCATCACTCTCAAGCTAGCACTGCTTACCCCCATAAGTGCTGAACATGCCATCTTACACGCTCAACTAAAGAGCAGTCACCACGTAGCTTAACTTTCTTGGTCTGAGTGCTAAGTCTGCCATTCTTAGTGGCATCATGCAGAAACACCACGCTGACAGCTATGCTTCAACATCACCTTCCATGGCCAGGTGCAGGGTGGTGCTGGTGGAGAACAACTCTCTAGTTTCAGCACTGAAGACACAGGCTTGCAAGTAACACTACAGAAGGAATGTGCTCCCCTCCACCATTTCACAAGCAATTAGATAGGAAGCAGAGTTTCAGACGTTTCCATTCGCGTGGCTTACCTGCAGCAAATAAAGACTTGCCTGATTTGCCTTCTAACCACACAAGAATCAGTATGAAAATTATGTTGACAGCTGAATTATCACAACTCCAACTCAGAGGACACAATTTATATCCTTAAAATCTGATTAAATTTCAGAGATTCCCTCATGAAATTAGGATACAGAAAAAAAAAACCCACAAACCCTCCAATCTAAACGAATGTGAGGGGGTCTTCAGTTGAAAAACAGGAATGAACTTCTCCCACACAACAGCAAAGCTACACACAGTGAAAATCTTACATGAAAAAGAAATTGGAGAATATAGTTCTGTCACTCTAAATATCCCTATCTCACTGCCATTGTTACAGCAATAATTAGAGTGCTGATGAGAGATGACGATAGCCTTGCCTGTCAGGCAGAAAAGACCTCCAAGTTATACTTGCTTTGAATGGATGCAATTACTTTTCCTTAGTAAAGATGCAGGTCAGCTTCCAAATACTGACAATAAATGTTTTTCAGCCCAACAATTCGCGAGTGGCATTATTCCTGCTATTTCTAGCTTTAATTCACTTGCAATATTTGAATGTATTTTTCTGTTTTAAATATCAAGAGCAACAATAACAACACAAGAACATCCTATAAGAGAGTCCGGGTCTTGGCATAAAGTCAGAAAATATGAACTGCTCAGTGAAAAATAATAATAGCTTTGATTCAAGTACTCTAAAAATAATACACTGAAAATCTAGAGATAAAATAGTTTATACTAAGATCTACATCAGTGGACGATCACTAAGAATGTGCAGGCAGCAAAGAATTTGCTTAAGCCCCCTCTCCCCAAAACAGAACACAAATGTCTCTCTCTATATGTAATACTGCTCCCTAGCCCCAACCTGCTGGATGCCTCAAAGACAAAAACCATTTTCAACTACTTCTCATTTTCTCTTGCTGTGCAACTTAACCTAATTTCAAGTAACAGCTTTTCCTCCAGAGATGTGGGGAACAGGGGATGGTGTTGGATTCATGCACATTTATCCTAACAGTCTGACACATCACATAATAATTGCATGCAATGTACAACCATATTCAGGAACCACCTGGTGCAGATCACACAGATGTCTCTTCCTGCTGCAGTTTTGCTAAACAAAGATTTGATAAAGCCTTCCTAAATAAAAAACATTTTGTCACAAGAGCTCCATATGGAGATAACCAATATGAAGTAGGTTTACACTAACCTTGCAAAGACACTTTGTTGTTTAGAATAATGTATCAAAAACAGCTTATTAGCATATTGCATTATACTGATGATCATCTGTGCAGTTCTACTTTTAGATCCCATATTTTTGATCGCTAGATACTCAGATCCCATGCAACTTCTAAGGTGAACAGTAAGGGATACTTTTGTGTCCTCCAGTGAAAGGACACAAAAATTTAGACTGGAAGCAAGTCATGGCCTTAGTTCCTCCAGTGAAGCTCACCAATGGCACTTCCTTATCTATTAGAACAACGTAAAAATAGCTGGCTTCGTAAAATAATTAACAATGCAGAAATATTAACACAAAGCTCTCATATCTGTTAATGACAAAAACATGCAGATTACAGGACTGACAGGATATCATCAGATTCCAGCCTCTTCAGATAACTTTTATTCTATACTAAATGAAACATAACCAATTTCAGGTTAAATCTGAGAAATAGAGAAGGAAGTCATCACTACAGCATTAGAGCAAGATCACTAATATTTGTAACAGAGAAAAGTTCATAAAGCTTTTACTCAACATACATTAGGGTCAAAAACCTGGTATCATCAGCTCTTACCCAAGACGACATGAAATGCTACATAAGAGGTAATTTAGAGGGTTTCCCTTTCAACAAATCACAATTGAAAAGCAGTAAAAAAAAAGATGTTAAAGAATGTCTCACCCAACTCATAATTTAACATCAATTCTTTCATTTAAATCCTAATCCCTGTTGCATTAAAGTCTGTAGCTTATACAAAAACAGCCCACAGAAATGAATGAGTTGTCACAGAGAAAAAAAACTTGACTTTTTTTTTTTAAACCTACCTGTCCTTGCTGCAATGAGATGTGTTGCTTTGTCAGGATCATCAGCACTCAGTACCAGGTTCTTAACAATTTTAGCTCCAAGTGCTGTAGCATGATAGTGTTCCCGTGTTTTTTCAATGGGGAAGTTTGTTGGGTAGAGTCCACTGAAGATAATGGTTACATCTGCCAACACTTTACTTTTCAGTTCTGGTACAATTTTTCTGATGTCTGGAATTTCCTCTATCTCCTTTTTCAAGTATTTATCATACTTGGTGTAATAATCAGTGTGAACCCGCACAAGGATCTCTTCGAGATGCATTAAATGGTCATCATCATCTGTATCATCCTCCTCCTCCTCTTCCTCCATACTCTGGTCTAAGGACTCACCCATTGTAATTCCAGACTGTTCGCTATTCTGAGACTCAGTTTCAGCTTCTTTCTTGTCTGCACACCCATTTCCCAAATCACAAACGCTCTCCTGTTCACTTTCTTCTTGAGCATCAGTATCAGTTTTGTCAAGAATATTTTCACTCGGTAGAGATTGCGTCCCCTCAGAATGATTCACCTGACCATCTTTTTTCTCACTCACATCAGTGCAACTCCCTTGATGTGGATTTTCGTCCTGCAGAGGTTGTTTGGATTTCTTCCAGCTTCTCTTTTCCTCATTCTCACTGTCTGATACAGAAGTAGATGACTTTCTGGTATCCAATCCACCTTCGCTCTCACTGTCACTAGACAGTTCAAAGTCCAAATCACTCGTTTTCTCTTGAGTTTGCTGTTTCTCTAACACCGTCCTATCAACTTGTTCAGAAGAAATCTGAGATTCTTTAGTACTTGACAAATTGTTAGTGACCTCACTGTCTGTTTTGTCATCAGTGCTGTCACTTAGAGAGTCCTGAGTATTAACTTTACCATGAGAGCTCAAATCACATGCAGGTGTTTCACTGCTTACAGAAGTGTTTCCATTTGCAGGGCACACGTCCTTTGTGGCTTTCTTGAGACCGTTGTTTTGTTCTTCTATACAGGTAGCATTCTTCACTTCATCGGCATCCTTTGCTAATGTCACTGCTGAATCCTGTGCCTCTGCCTTAGCAGAGTGGTTTACTAAGACACACAAAAGAAAGAAACAACATATACATGTTTTCTCAGTACAGAGAACTAAACTTTTCAAGGCTGCAAAGATATTTCAGGAGTCAACTGCTACTAGAATTAACACACTTGACCTTTCTAAAGAAGCTGTGTAAGATTATTATGACTTATGATCAGTACAGTTAAAAAGTAATTCATCAAATTTGCAAGCACAAAAAGGACGTATGTTGTAGCATGACTTTCATACTACATCTCAGAAGAAATTAAGCTACTGAAGAAGAAAACCCACTACACTTCACAAGGCCCTAACCCAGAACCTCAACAAGAATTCCCTCTATAAATCACAAGTGTAATGAACTCAGAACAGAAAAAGCTTTAGGATATGTCTTCATAAGATATCTGTAAACAAAGGGAGATAAAGAAACTGTAGGTGTTCAAACAGCTGCACTCAGATATTGATCAGGAATGAATAGGAATGAGTGACTAGGATGAAATCATAAATCATCCTAATTTGTCCCACTTTTGAGTGCACGTCCCTGCTGCCCTGTACCTAGAGATACCAGTCAAAAAAAAGACTCCACGTCCTATTTCAGCTTGAATAACATTATAACTGTTTCCATGTTGGATATTTCAAGCTCAATAAGGGGGAAAAATGTATCATATTAAACAATAATAATACACACACAAAAAAAACAAAACAAAAAACCCCTTGGCTGAACTAGAAAAAAGCAACACCATTTCTTATTGTATTGCCTTTCAAATACTTTCCCCCCCCCAAAGAATAACAGCAGCTCTTCAGCTGTATCAACCCAAACGCTACCACTAAAGCTCCGCTCCTGTTCAATGTCTCACCAAAAGGGAACTATTAAGAAACAGTCCAGTTTTACAGAGCTACTTCCATACTGCTTCAAGGGCACTGTGCCAACTGCAATAGCCTAAGGTCACTCACCTGAGTGCCACAGTGATAGCACTGAAATCAACACAATCAATCGCATTTGAAAAATAAAACAAAAGAATGATGAATAATTACTTTTCTTCTTCATTTGAATTTCTCTTGATCCAGGAGGTGCATTAATATCACCTATCCCCTGAAAGTATACGTATTTCTTCACGGTTATCAAGTTGGGTGCAAACTTCCAGACATCCTCCCTGTCATCAATGATACAAACCATGGAATCCCCACATGGGAAGAGATCTCTAAGAAACATAAGAGTTGAAATAGTTAAAATGAATTCAGTTTAGAAATTGACACTATTGCTGAACTTTTTGTTTATTACAGGTATGTCTACAAGATGTGGACGAACTCAAAAAAAAAAAAAAAAAAAAAAAAAGACAGCTATATTAAAATTACAAAATTTAGAATACAATATTTAAACTGAAGTTAATTAAAAAGGGAAGGCCTGTTCTGAAATCCTTATCCCATAGGCCAGAAGCAAGAACTACCAAGTTTCAGCAAGAACAAAACATCACAAAGTTTGTCTGGTTTTCACATTTTACACTGGCTAAAAAAACACCACCACCACCACCAGCTGCCTGGATTATAAGTAAAAGACATAAATACACTTTTAAAGAAAGTAGACTTATTCATGGCAAGACAAAGCAAGCAGTATTAGTATTTATATCAACCAGTCAGTGCAGTAATCAAGACACATGCATATGAAAACACCAAGAAAAGAGAAAAGCTTCTCATCTGCTATGCTCTGATGAGGAGCACACAGTTATTTTTAATATAGCTTTATGAAAAACCAAAAATCCATTCTCTGTTCTCTGGAAAAAAAAAAAAAAAAAAAAAATTCCTTATAAAAAAAAAAAAAAAATAAGGTAAAAATTTGGGTTTGGATAAGTTTTTTAATTAAAAAAAATTTAATTTTAAAAAAAAAAAAAAAAAAAAAAAAGAAGAAATAACCCTCCATCATTGCACAACAGAAGCTTCCAACATCGACAGCACTTCTGAAAGCCTGAATATTAAGTGTACATAACTGAACTAAGAATACTGAGGTATTCTACTATTCTTCAATGCAAGTCATTACAGAAGGTCACAATAAAAAAAAACTGAGATAAAGGTACTGCAAGAATAAAAACTGTGAGAGAAAAATAACATCATTGGTTCACATCCTTGCTTTTCCATCACCACAGACCACAAACAGATGAAATGCTGCGATATCTAACATCTCAGTCTTACTGAGGCAGAGTTGATATTTAAGGGGCAGGTAAGGATTAGGAACGTGTTGACTACAGAGGAAGTACATTTTATCAAACTGACAGCATTGCCTCTTTGTCCTGTTTTGTTTAATGCAGAAGACTCACATACATACCTAAGATTCCCAGTTTTAGAAAATGGATCAATACATTCATCCCTTGATAATATTCGATGGGAAAAAAGCTTCTTTTCAGGATCCAAAAATCCTTTTGAAAGAAGAGAGCAGAAGATTAACACTTGAGACATGTGGTCCTTTTAGATGTTCCATATAATTCAGCTATTTTAATCTGTGCAACAGCAGTTTAACAAAGAGACAATTTTGAGATAAGAGACACTATAGGAGTTAAGGCTACGTATAGCAAATCAGATTTGTAAGGAATGCAGTGGAATTCATTTAAAAAAAAAAATTCAACTCGCTTTCCTTCAACACAGCAACAAATCTGATATCAGAACAACTAGATTTGTGACATCCAAACAGATCAGGCTGAAAAATACAGTGGTGATAGATGCACGTTCTTGCAACTTACATTTATATCTCTACAGGTGATTCTTTAACGCTAAATGCTTTCCTCAGCTCATTATGCCTAGGGACTGCACAGAAGTCTCACAAGAGTCGGCAACGTGCTGCAATACTTTAGCACAGCAGGCAGCTGATGGGACCATTCCAGCCGGAGCTCTTGCATTTGTAGGTTTTAAGTTTTACCTCTAACACTACTTCAGTACTTTCACACAGAACAAGTGGGTCCTATGATTCACTGAAATATTTATGCTCAGTTGCAGTTACAAGTCTGACTGCACTCTTATAGGGGGAAAAACAAAAAGAAAAGGGAAAAAAGGAATAGGAGAAGCTGTGCTAGCTGACTTTAAAGCAAGACAAAATACCATTATTTAGGAAAATAGTGACTTTGGTGTACAAACACACATGCACATGCTTCTGAACCTATCCTCAGTAATGAAGTTGGTCTTCATGAACAGATGTCACAGCTACATAATTGCATGCTAACCTGAATCTGCCATCTCATCAAATTTGCTCAACTTCTCACTATTTGTACGAATAATACAAAGTACTAAATACTTAGTGGTTTTGTTTTTTATTAAGACTTTATTCTAGTTAAGTTGTGGCCATCTTCTAGACAGAAGAAGAGTTCAAAATGGCTACTGACTCTGAAGACCCACACTAATTTTCTTTCAAGGAGCTCAGATTTTTACAGAAGGAATGTTCTTTTTTTTGTTTTTAACCATGGGGATAAAAAAATCCAGCTCCCAGGCATATGTTTAGTTGGGTCTTCTAAAACAGAGGGTACAAATAAAAAAAATAATAAAAACATCAGTAGTCACTTCTACAGTGTTGATGTGTATGTATTACTGTGGAATTGGAATAACTTAAAACCCATAAAAGCAAGAAAATTCCGAGTTAAGGACAGAGGTTCAACCTTAACTCACCCGGCTATGCTTAAGAATTGCTGCAAATCGTAGCATCATCCCCTGTAGTGAGACCCTTGCAGTACCTAGGCATAATGAATTGAGAGAATTAGCTACAGAGATTTATTGCTGTACAACAGATACTTTGACAAACTACATAAGCTGTCACACAAGTTGCTCTTTTTCCAAACCAGCATCTCTTCTACTAATGACCCGAACACAGAGGGACTCTGCAGTGCATTGGACTGTACTGCTTATATGGCAAAACCCAAATCAGGCATTTAGTTGCACTGCTGTCCAGCTAGAACTGTTCAGAAAAGAGTAAGTTAAATTGAAACAGCCCAAACACATTAGTCCTGACTGTTAGGGATTACCCATGAAGTGGTGTTCCAGAGCTATTCCAGGGACCTTTAATGAAAATTCTACAATTCCTTTTTTTTTCTTCCCTCTCCTAATAATTCACTGACAATACAGAAAATATTGTTAACCAGTGATGCTCCAGAGTTGGGCCTTCCAGAACGAATGTATCTGAATAGCAGTAAGATGAAACAGTACTGGCCTTGTAAAGAACTTTTTTATATGATTCATTATTTGCTTGATGTCGCTTACCAAATAAATTCAAAGTAATAAACACAATCTCAATTTTGTTAGGTTTCAGGGAAAAATCACAAATTCATACATCATTTGAGATTGGAAAAGCTAATCTAAATCTAGCCCAATCATCCACCTACCACCAATGCTGCCCACTGAACCACGTTCCTCAGCAGCACATTAACATGTTCCTTGAAAACCTCTAGGGATGGTGACTCCTCCACCACCCAGGGCAGCTCGTTCCAGTGCCTTTTTCACAGAAGTTTTTCCTAATATCCAACCCAATCTTCCCTGGTGCAACTTGAGGCCATTCCCTCTAGTCCTATCACGAGTTACATGGCAGAAGAGCCTGAACCCCTCCCTGGCTTGCCACAACCTCCCCCTCATACAGATCAACACTAGAGATACTAAAGAAGACAGGCACCAATACCAACCCCTGGGAAACACCATCTGTGACTGACTGCCAGCTGGATATAACTCCATTCATTAGGTACCAACTGGTCAAAATAATAATGAAGAAAAATACAAAATCTTTTAGATTAGAAACCCCAAAACTATTTCATTAGCATACAAGAAACCCCTGTGCGAGTGTGACAAATTAAGAAATAAATGACTTGAGCAGGTAGAAACCATATCTGCAAATATCAGCTAAGTCCACCCAGCAGGTAACAGTCATCTACTTTCCAACTGAGGGAAAAGCACTCCAGGATGTGGAAGCAGCAGCTCAAAGTCCGCGGATTTCATACAAAGAAAATAATATAGGATGGATATGGAGAAGCTGAGAAAGCATAGAGGAATCTCACAAAAAGATTCCTGGCATTTTATTAGAAGCCGTTTCCTTATGTAACGTGGGATAGCGGTTAAAAACAAACACGCACCACATCCAGTGCTTCCTGTGAGAAATGCCTTAGCCGATACTGCCCCCAGGTGGTCTGTGTGTGCAATAACACATCGCCACAGCACCTTGCTCACAAGAGGGCAGCACGGGCTTAAGGTTGTACCAACACTGTTCTACTTCTCTCCATACCAACGTGTTTCAGCAGAAACTACCATCATCATTGAAAAATCCTCTCCTGTTTTGAATGATTTGATGAGATTAGACAGACGCAGGTAACATACAGAAGCCTGGAAATGTCTGAAAGCAGCAATACATGAATTTGCTCATTTTGTGGCTAACTTCTCTATGGAACAGATGGAACAGCTCAAGTATGACAACCAGAGAGATGTTTGCCACACTGTAAGCATCAGTCTGTGACAGCATGGGGACTTGCAGGGTGATCCAAATTTTACTCAGAGATGAAAATAAGCATAAACAGAACCACGTTCAGATAAGAGCAATCACTATATTAGCTACCTCTACAGCTCCTCCTTCTCCCTTGCTCAGAAGGGTATTTGCTGTATAACTTCTGATTTTATTTGGTATTCATCTTCAGAGCTTAGGCCAAGGAAAAGTTTTGGCATAAAATCCAACTCAAGAAGGTAGGCCACCCACTTCCCTTATGTCAGGTATCCAGATGCAGTATGTAAGTACTCAGTATACAAGAAGTTCTGTTTTGCCAAAGGAAATAACCACACTCTAAGGAAGAGAGCGGGGTAAAATAAAAAAAGCACTGCACATTAGCAGTACAGAGCATGTATTCCAATAGTGAGACTGACAAAACCTCAGGAAGAACTTCAAACAGTTCTGTCAATATTGAATAATGTGGACATTTGGACAGGTCTCTCCTGGAATTTATTCTGAGGGGATGACAAATAGCTGTCACTTTTCAATAACAGAAATATCTTGTCATTACAAGTATTTCCTATGGCACATTAAACACACATACAGCCCTCAGTTTATACAATTCCTTATGAGAACTACGACAGATAACTAGAATAGTTCTGCTTTGAAATCTTCCTTTCTTGATAAGAAATAGTTGCTTTTCATTGATACCATTTATCAAGGCAATCACAGCAACATGACAAAAAAGTGAAGGACAACGAGGGTGAGTAGGGTAAGCTAGGTAACATGGAAGAGCAGCAAACACAGTTTGACACGTGGAGACACGGCCTAAACATCCTTAATGACATTGTATTACACTTACAGGCTATTAATAGAGGGAAATCTGAGGTAAAAATGCTGAATGCTGTTCTGTCAAGGAATGCTCAGGAATGGAGTAAAAGGTTTTTTTTTCCCCAATTAAAAAAAAATAGTTTAAAATGATCGCACCCCTACCATTCATTACCTTAACTTGTGATGGAATCAGGTGGGTTAACTTTTAAGCATGTAGGAGCAATACACGTTTCACACAATGACCCACACCACAGCCTACTACTGCTAAAAGCTTTAGAATTTCAATGCTGATTTTACAGTTACAAGGAGAAAACATTTACAAGTTTTTGAGAATAATGCATTAAAATACTGTCAGATCTGTGCTTTTCTCTCTAGAAAGTAGATATCAGTACACAACACAGAACACAGAATTGATTTTAATTTATATAGCAGACCAACTTCCTCAGGTGAAGGCAAACAGTAAATTTCCTCCACAGGAGATCCACACTGTGGATTTTCATAGATAAAGATCTAAAGCAGCAGTTCCATCTAGAGCTATCTGTCTACCTACCTATTTCTCTAGATCTTCTAGATGTTGGAGATCACTGTTAGAGCTCATCTGTGTGATTTCTTAATTAAATAGGAAGGCAATAGTTGCCATGCCACAATCTGATCCCTTAACTTTTCAAGCAAGCAAAAAAAAAAAACAAAAAACCACAAAAAACAATACCACCACCATGCATCAGATATGAGAAAAAAGGGACTGCTGCTAAAATTACAGGCCGTACACACGCAGCACCTAAATTCTAAGATGAGAATTCTGCTTACAGGAGCACACATGAGTTATTTTGTGCAAAACTAAAGAACAAATAGTTGAAAACAATCACCAAAAGAAAATAAGTCATGTGAGTATGAAGTCAGATTACTGAGCCATTGCTAAACATAATACACTACTCACCTGCAATTGTATGTGCATAAAGTCTGCTGCCAAATGTGAAAACATGCAGCTCATACAGCTTGGCAATTTTTTCCAGGAATTCCTTACAGTGAGGACGCAAACGAGTGTGCAGCATAGGCTCACCTCGACCTAACTGAAAATGAAATATGCCCTGGAAGAAAAAGCATGTTTTATGTTACCAAACTGCCAAACAGTAGTGCCAGCATTCAAAAAGTACCCTCTCCCATCACTTCCACTATTTTAATTCATACAAGTAGGCTAAAACAAGTTTTTTTGCCACAAAGATTATGTGGAGGAAAAAGAACCTCTCCTAACCATGTATTCAGTCTGTGAGCTGTAGAGGAAGAAAGGCTCACATTAAAAATAACTACCTGAATATTTTTTTGCTCAAAGTAACTGGAACATAAAACTGAAAAGAAACACAAATGAGGAAAAGCTATCACTTTAAACAGAGATGGGAGAAAAAGGAGTATTTCACAGAACATGTTCCTCACGTTTTTTTATTATTCTTCAGTTAGTTTTATCTATTTAACCACACAGTGTTTGTATTATTATTGCTCTTGTTATTTCTTATTTTGTTTTAGAAGAGCCATCATTTAAATATTCTCAGAAATATTTCTGTCATGACTCTGGTTTGGAAGTTAACACCAAATACATACCTTGTTAGACATCTGCTGGCAGTGCTGTTCTGTAGTATGGATCAGTGTCTGGTCCAAATCTACCATAAGCACTAGTTTCCGATTTCTGTGTAGTCGTTGTTGATCTTCTCTTCCCAGCTGTTCAGCTTGCTGTAACAAAGCATTCATAGAGTAAGCTTAGCTTACAATAAATGAACTAGGGTTATTGGCCTCTGTATATTGTGAACCTGAGAAGAAATGCTGCCATAAACCAGCTGCAAAGGCATTAACACGTAGTAACACCGACCAGATGGCAGCCATGTCAGCAACTTTTCCTATAGAAAAGAAATATATATCCCTAATGTCTATGCTGATCTATGTGACAGGAGCAACTTAGAATCTGTGAACTCAGAACAACATTCATCTACATACGTAACAAACATCCACCTAATCATTTGAAGACCAGAACTGAGTTCTGAGGTACACAAATAAGAAGTTCATCAGTACTTCTGAAAATCTGACTACTACGTTCAGCAATTTCGTATCAATTAAATATAAAACAGTTGACAACATTGTTGAATATTAAATTAAAGCTGCTAATGACAGAAGCCATCATAACTCTCGATGTAGCCTAAAGAACAAATCATCAGACACGTTTGGATTATTTAGCTCTATGCAGCTCTATTATGAACCCTATGCAAAAACCTTCTCGTTCCTGTAATTTGAGCTGAGGTTTGCTTCTTTTCTGTGCATTTGTAACCATTCAAAGCATTGTGCTCACGTTAGCCACTTGTAATGGTAAGCTGCAGTACCACCAGACAGTAACCTAGAAGTAGAATATTCTGAAGAGGCAGGGGTCAAACACAAACTGCCCTTTGAAACACTGGTTTCTAGCTGCTTTCTACTCCACATTTCTTCTCACTGGCATGTTTTGAGGAGTTACAAAAAAAAAAAACAAAAAACAAAGAGAGCAAGCATCAACAAAGTAAAGAAATAAAAGTAAACCATGAATTTGCTAGGAAAGATTAATAGGATATTTATTTTTAAAATAATCATGCCTTTTTCTCTAAATAATCTAAATGTTGAACAAGCACATTTTGATAATTCATCTAAGTGGAACCTTTGAAAAGGTAAGGAAGTAAATTTAAGATGGAGGTAAGATGTAAAGAACGTGTCTTGACTACATCTCTTAGGCCCAATTTCAGGGCTCCTGACTGACCATGGTGAAGCTAGGTTTCACAGACACTGCAAACTGCAAACACACAATAGTAACAACTGAACTTTTGACAAACTGTCAGTTTTGTGACACACAAACACTTAAGTAATGTATTTCCTATGTACTATCACACAAGCATCATATTCTCAGCACGCAGGCCCAAAAGAAATACTATAAAAGCTGATACAATCAATCTGCATAAGCATAAACACAAAAACCTCTAGGCTACTGATGCTCATCATCAAACGTCCCCTTACACTTTATGTAAGAATGTTGAAGAAAATAATTAATTATATATTTAATAAGCTATAATTCAACTTTTCAGCTGTTAACCTAAAATGAAGGTTATGAACATGGAAAGAAGAATTATACTTACCTCAGAGCTCACTTTCAGTTCTGGGACACTATGAACCATAGACACAGTTGCTGTGGATAATGGTAGATTCTGTTTTCCATTCTTGCTTCGAATCCTAACCACAAAGAGAAAAGAGGCATTAGAAGAGAGCAAAAGTGAAGTGAATTAAAAGTTAAGCAGTAAAGCCTGCAGTACTGAAGCAGTCACGTTCAGAACACTGAATGATTAAGAGTAATCAGTAATTTCAGGTTATTGGTAATGCAAGTTACTGAAGAAAATGTATAAATGTATCAAAAGAAGCTCTCCATGTAAACCTTGCAGAAGAATTCAATGTAATTAGTTGTTCTGTACAGCCATATATAAAGACTCCAAGGTGAAGAAAGCGTCTACACATTGATCAATGTGATGAGTTATAAGTTGTTAGCTACCAAACCATTCACCCTTAGAACTTATTTTCCCTTTTTGCAAATGCTTAGCACACAATTACTTACTCCTGCAAGCTGGACTATGAAATCAATCTATGCAAACCATATACAAAGTTACTCTGTGCGTGGCAGAGCAACTTACACAGACTGCTGCTTCAAAAGAAGTAGCCAAAAAACCCATCCAACATACATACGTTTCCCTTTGGCACTGGAGGGGGTACTACAGAGCCACAGACCACCCTGAGTTGGAGCCTCTATTTATGTATGCACATTCTATACACATGCACTCAAAATCATGTAAGTAAGAGTATACGTGTGATGAGTACATCTACACACAAGCATGTACAAGTATGAAGTTCCTTAAAACACACCAACCAACCCCACACTGTTTCAGCATTCCTAGCTTGCAGCAAACAAATCTGTTGTGAACAACCATTTTTTAAGACTATTTCTGACTCATCAACATTGGAAAAATCACTGTACAAATTCAGTGCTGCGTGACACACGCATCTTTTGATTCTTTTATGTACCTCTCTCCAATCAAGGACAAAATTTTCTATCTACAGCCAAAGTTAAACTTCGTTCAGTTTTCATTTCATGAGAACGCAGCACCAAGTAATTTACACAAGTTCCCAAGAAAAAAGAGTATTCTTTATCTGTGCTGGGGCCTTTACGCAGTGACAAAGAAACAGTCACATACAGACAGTTTCTACAGTACTGCAGCATTTGGAAGCACTACCTGAATCCAGGGAAGAGAGAGAGATCACTTGGTCCACTCAAACAAGCAAAGAAATTGTGTAATGGAAAGGATGCACTGCTGGTTAACACCTAGCAGGCTGCTGGTGAACTGTCTGTACTGGCTTCTCTTCAAGCAAAAAAAAGCATTGATGCTTTTAAACTGCCTTGTGATGTAGGCTCAGATCTAATGCCTCATTCCAAAGGTGTAAGAAATACTGTGTAACATAAAGATGCTCTCTGATGCAGACTATATTGAGAAAACTGAATACACCAAAAAACCCAAATTTGTACAGATTTTCATGAAATAATAGCAACATTTGGACATTACTATATTTCAGCCTTAATTCAAGTATTCCTTCAGGGCAGGAAAAGTCTTATTTGCTATTATCCTAACTTCATGTTAGGTTTGCTTTGTGCCAAGTACTTGTCTATAAAATATCAACAATCAAGCTTTCATTTAAAGTTACATCCTACCACTATCTGGGCTACGAAATCTCTAAGACTTCCAATACTCAGTGTGTTTATTCTGGTTTATGGTATA
This sequence comes from Centrocercus urophasianus, assembly GCF_019232065.1. NCBI lineage: Eukaryota > Metazoa > Chordata > Aves > Galliformes > Phasianidae > Centrocercus > Centrocercus urophasianus. The sequence continues at coordinate 88,719,242 of NW_024884253.1, read as the reverse complement.
CTGCTCAAAAATAATCCCTAATGGTGACACTGAATTAAAAAGAAACCCCAGTATTTCCTTCCAAAGGGAATGAGCACTCAGTGTTCATTTATAAAATCCGGTCTACCATTCAGTTCATTTTTGAAAACAGATGCTGAATCAGTAATTTGCATAAGAAACATTCTCTTTACCAACTGTACAAGCAATGAGAGAACAAAGGAGAAGAAAAATCAAATTTTGAACTTGCTTTTTTGGCCTAAGGCTTAAATTCCCTTAGTTCCACAGCAGAGTATTTCATAAAAAATTGAAAACAATTCTAAAGCCTTAAATTAAAAGCACTAAAGATAAGCTAGCTCCCATTCAGACACACTGCAAATGAAGAAAGGTGACATGAATTATACTGATCCTTTCCCACAGTTATTTACACCTGCACAGATGAAATTCTCATGTTTATGCCATGGTCAACACAACTTCTGCCTCTCAGCTCCCCTGTTACAGACATACAAAAAGAAAAGCACACACAACAAGGACAATTTACACCTTTACATTTACACTCTTAACATTTTCTCCCTAAGATAGTAAGCTTCCCTACATTCATCTTCACCAAAAGAGAGAAAATATGCAGTTGACAGAGTTGTAGATGTGCACCACAGCTGTACCTCAAGTACCACGTGGCCTCTTATTGGCTTGCATTCCAAGTTATGAATCTGTATAATAGTTACAAGTCAATATAGTTCCAAACAATGCATCTGTGACCACAGCAACTTAGAAATAGGTCACATATTTGAAAATCTGCTTCAGGTTAACAAAACAAGTGCCTTGTGTAAACAGTGAATTATAGCAGCCTGCAACAATGGCACAGCCCTTGCCAATTTCTTTGAACACTGACTTTATCCATGAGAAACACCAATTTTTGCCTATGAATGCCAATTTCTCACTTAAGAAATACACTTCTTAATATAATGACACTACTAATGATGTGACTGGGAAACAACATGTTCAGGTCACTCAATTTAAAGCAAGAATCTCACTACATAGTCAAAACTTTTTTTTTTTTCCTTTTTAAAAAGAGTGCTTTCTGCTGAAATCTGAAAATTAAGTTGCTCTGACTATGCTAGGCAGAGTGAATACTGTCCTCTCTCCCTACTAGTTACTACTCCAACTTCACAGGTGTACTTACAGATATGATTCACAACTACTAAGGATCAGAACATAGAAGCAAAGCAAATGACAGAAGGAAGAATGTGAATTCCTAATCACAAGCAAGGATAAGCTCAAAAGAAAGCGAGCTGTAATACTTACTGAGTCAAGTCCTGGCCACATTCTGCACACAAACCTTTCATAACCACCGGATGGCTACATCCTTCCAGTCTCACCAAGACACCCCTGGAAAAGAGATACAAGCATCCAATTTATTGCACGTTGATTTCAGATACCTAGATTACTGATTGAAAACTGAAAGCCAGATACATGCTTTTGGCCTCAGCGGAGGAAACAAGAGACAGAAGCCTTCTTTGTACAGAAACAGGTTATACTCAGCTAGATATAACTGCCCATTTATGTACTACTGAAAATCAAATACATAAATGTTTCTATACTGATTTCATCCTGGTTTGTGATTTTCTTGAGCCATGGAAGAACATGAATTATTTCAGTCTTTTCACAGAAGTGTTTTGCTGTGCTTCTTTTACTCTCGCAAGTACTTGAACAGTCACTACAAGACACTCCTCCCATTTCCTTCAACAGAGTTTAAAAGAAGTCCTAAGGATTAAGCATAACAGTCACATTTAGTTCAGATACCACAAAGCTTCTCCAACTGCATGACCACTGCTGTTGCATCCCTCTAATTTTTCAAAAACACAGAACAAGGAAAAAAAAAACAACCCAGTTCTATAACCAACTTCTGAGTGAAAGGGTCTTCTCTTCGGTTTCAAATGTGCATTGCAGCAAGACAGCAGCACCATGAAAGAAACCTTCATCTTTGTTCACATCTCTCACTCATAAATTTAAGTACTGTGCATTTGAAAGTTCCAACAATTCTCCTTTCCAACAACACATGCAATGGCTTGCTTCCACTGTGCTGCAAGTCTCCTAGTGACCAGGACTGACAATTGCTAACAAAACTGCAGTTGTTGCACATGCTGGGTCTTTTCCCCCATCTGTGGAAACTAGATTCAGATCAGGTGTACTTAAATAAAAGCTTTCATATGCCATCCTGCTGCTAGTGTTCTCATTTACAAAAGGGCAGATCAGATCCTTCCACACGGGGCCCATCATCTGCTTGGCAATTATATCTTGTCTTCCTCTGCAACCATTTAGGACCTCTGTTTTTCAAATAGTGTATATATTTCATAGAACACAAGCAGTCAGTGGGTCTTCACAAGAAGGCAAAAGAGTGATCCTTCACTATAGGCAACTTTTTTTTATTGCTTACTCAGCTCTCCTCTCATCTCCCCAAATACACGCTCCATCATTTGACTCACCCTCCCTTCTCACTTTTACAAACAGGTTTGTACCTCTCCTTTACCTTGGTTCATCTCTGAACTTCCTTCTTCATCTGCCTTACTCAGGCTCCCGGCTCACACTAAGGAGCAAGCCAGAGCTGCTCAACTTTATCTACACTGTATTCAGTGCACGAACCTGAGGTTACACAGACACTGGAACAGTCCAAGAAAAAACTTCAAAATCAACTAAAGACTCAGAAACGTGCATGAAAGTTTACAATGACCAACTATACTGTAACTGAGTGCCCATTTAATTGTTTTCAATAGCCTGGTGGTCACTTCATGCAACCTTGGAAAGCAGAAGCATCTTCAGGCATTCTCTACCTTGCATCTGACCTAACATCATCCTCCAGACATGCAGCCAAGGGGCTGGTATGATCCTGAGCTAAGGCGTGATGTAAATTAGGACATGCAAAAGTTTCTGTTCATGTTAAACTCATGATCTCAGAGGAGGGATTCTTTTCTTTTTTTTTAAAAAAAATAAAAAAATAAAAAAATTGGGACTTGTAAATTACTCACAGATACTTTTTCCTAAGCATCACCTCCCTAACTTGTCACATACTCAACGACACCACTAATAACCAGTTTTGTTCTTGCACATTTAAACACAACCAGAACATCTAATTTTCTGATGCTCACTGGAGTTCAAAAGCACCTGACAGCAATCTAAGCCAAAGGACAGAGAAAGAACCCTGGAGCACCAGTGAACTTGTCAGCACTGTACAACTGAGCTGAGCAAACTTCCAAGCACAGCTGCCAGGATCTGAAGCAGACTTCTCCCAGAGGAAAACAAACGCAAACCAACAACATATACTAACTGCTGAAAGAAGGCCTGAACTCTACTCAAGCACACTGAAACACTTCACCCACTTACGTTTTAGCACGTATTGTAAATGTACATTAAAAAGTAGATTTGCTACAAGCATACTGTGGAACAAAAAGTGGCTTTTGTGAATCTCAGATCCAGAAACATTCCCTTTACTGTTTAGCTACTGATTCTCAAAATATAAGAGCCAAGATCCAAGTCGATTATCAGATGTAAGCACTCTGAACAGAAGTCTGCATATCTGTCTTCAATGGCTGCACACACCAAAGAGCTTTGGGTTTCTGCTTCTTTTATCGTCCAGCTCATGTCAGAAACCTGCTAAAAGAAAAGAGCTGCTCCCTACTCCACTTCTGCAGGAGAAATTAATCCCCTCTACATTCAAATACATTCTATTGCTGGCAGTATTAACAGCACCTTACTTTTTCTCAGAGAACTTCTTCAGGAACCACTTGGTGATAAGCAGAATCCACGAGCTCATTAAGCAATAATACTCGAAGGAAAACTGTCAGAGAAAAATACAGTCCCCTTCCAAAAAGCCTTTTTCCAGATCTGCAGAGCTGAGACAGCGAGCAAACCAGGCACTGGGGAGAGCAACTGGGCTGTGAATGGCACATGTTTTATGTGTGATAGGGTGAGAGGGGCTAGGTCACTCCAATAGCAGCCAGATACCTGAAGGATTGCAACAAGGCACCAATATGGACTGTGCACACTATTACATATATGTACACACACACATCTATACAATGACTGAAGTGATTCTGTGAAATAAGGAAACTCACTCGAGGATCTTATTCACATTCTTCCCAGGTGTGTTTGTAAATCAGAAACAGACACTGAATGTGCAACAGCAACAAAATGTTATTTGTGTTGCAATAATCATGGTCAGGGACAAACATTTACTAATGGCATCAGAATGCAAAGGACAGCCCTGAGGCCATCACTGCTCTCACAGCACTCCCAAACTTACACATCTTGTCTATTTCTAAAATAAGCCTTTTAAAAGTACCTGTTTTCTCACGCTGCTGATTGAAAAAGCGTGGTGGAAGGAAAGCTTTCATGAAATTCGATATCAGCATTTTGCTCTCATTAACAGAGGAAGTCAATGCCAGTACTAATCCTAAGGCCTGGTCATTAGTGTTAACTCAAAAACATGCCAAGTCCGTAATGAATGCAACCATGGCTATACTTCTAGGTAGGTTAATTTCAACGGGAAAGTCAGAATAGAAGGTTGTCTCATCTGTGATCCAATTTGCCACGTTTCAGTTGCAACAGTTCACTGAAGCAAGGCGACTACAAACAAAAAACACCCTCCTAAAGTCTTTTTGTATCAGCCTTTCCAGCATAATCACACATTTCCAGCAATGAAAAACAAAGGCAGCAAGGCCACTGAGGGGAAAAGATGACAGTGTTGCAAGCATTTATAGAAAATGGCTAATAGCCATGGAGGATGGAGGCAGCATCAGCAACTCACCCCACAGAACAGCCTCCTTACAGTAGAGAGGTCACTGCCATTAGCGTTTATCTTGCCTTTTTGTTCAGTGCTAGCTGAACACCTCCATGCCAGGGAAGTCAAGTCATGGCTCTGTCTTGATAGTCCTTTTAATTGTCTTAATAGTCTTTTCAAAGAAACCAAGCAATACCATAGTACTTACAGTGTGATTTGTCAGATGTACAAATGGAAAAACTGACTGCTCATATGCCATAAAGTTACTGCCTCCTGCTTGCATGTCACTTACATAAATGGAAAGCCCAAAAAATTGTGCATTCCTTAGATCAGTTTGGGATAAAGAAATACCACAACAGTCATAAACAACCCCCAAGTTGTCACAGTTGTCACTTAAAGCTGCTGACCTCAACTTGACACCGTATGACTTAACAGTGAACAGCACAAGATGCAAAGTTGCACTACTACAGCAAAATAAGGTTCCTACAAACTAAAAGCCTCTGCCCCTACCAGTTTTGCAGCATGCTCAAGAGATCATCATCAAGTAATTGTCAATAGGTAAAAATGAAAACATGCTAGGTTCGTGATTATTAACACCCAGCACAATTGAATCATCCAACCAATCTCCACCACATAGTTGTGCACAGTATTTTAGCTGTCATTTGACAAGATTGGCAGACAAGCAAAATCTCATTCAACTCGAAGCCTGCTTCTGCAGGTTAATTTACCCACAATTTTTGCAAAAGTGATGTTTTTAACTTACACCAGAGCACCACTTTGTGGTGTGCGGCTGCAGCATTTAGAACCACCTCAAAGGGCCCTACAGCCCAATTTACTGTAACAACCAACCACAGCTTCTGTTATACGGGACTCTAGTTTCATAGCACCAATTTTTCAAAGCCCTAATCACCTTGAAGGTGAAGGATCGCCATGAAGGATTAATTCCTTAGATATTTAACCATGAAATTAAAAAAACCCACAAAACTCCCAAAAATATCTGCCAGGAAGCAGGCAGAGTCCTTGAATACCTCAAGAAAAATACTATGGATGAGAAGTACAGTTTTCTTGAACCACAGACTGACAGACTTTCACATCAGTTACCCAGCAACATCAAGTCACAGATGAACTGCTGCAAAGCCAAGCAGTAAGGGCTCAGGCTTACCCATCTCTGATCCCTTCAGACTCTTTTGAGGCACATTCCTTCTCAAGCTCTCCACTCCTCTAGGTAAAGGCACACTGGGCAGCCTGGTCAGGTGGTTGATGACACTGCACATAGCAGGGGCTTGAAACTAGATGATCAGAGTGGTTCAACTCAGGCCATTCTGTGACTCTATGATATCACACCAACACAACAGATTTCTTACAATCCCTCTAACTCTGCATTTGTTAATAAAGACTGTTACATTATCTTCCAACTTCTGGCCACTTTCTCCATTCAGAGATCACATTTAAGCTATGTTCCCTCCATCCACTAGAAGTAACCTACACAGCATACTGCAGAGTTTTATGCTGTATCATATGAAGTGGAAAAATCCCTTCTGGATGTAGGCAACTCCAGTGGATGACATCTTGTACTAATCAACCAGCATCAGCCCAGACACCCTAAATCTGTTCTTTCAGCACCATCAGATGACTAAAGTAAAAGTCTCATCCCATTGTGCTGGAACATATCCACAATGACAGCACAAAACAGCCCCATGAGCTATCTCACTGCTGGCCCACGGGATTCCACATGTGCTGACAAAATCCTTGAGCTCAAGTAAGATAACCAGCTTACAGCAAAAGCTCTGACAACGGGAAATACACCAGTTTGGGAGAAATTCAGTAAGCATAAAAGCAATTCATCACTAAAGACAATTACACAATATGTAGTAAGGGAGATATGCAACCTCACTACTGTTATTTCTTGATTTCACCTTATAATTTAATCCCTACAACATCTACAATCACTTTGATCTGACCAAAATGCCAGCTACTGCTGAAATTACATGCTCCCTTTCCCACACTGCCTTCCTATTGAGGCAACCAGGCCAGATGAAGGTATTGGTCAGTCCGGATTATTTAGCAGAAGGTTGGGTGGGAAGGATGAAAAGCAGGAGATCAGGCCAGCTTCAGCTACACGGCTTCCAGCACCCAGATAGGTGGAAGCTGGAGGCATATTCCTTCCAGCCAGCTCTCCTGTAAGTTGGAAGCAATCACAAAACCCAGATGCAGGGAAGCCTTGCTGAAGAGAAAGACACACACAAGGCTTCTACAGCCACACTACACTGCCTCGCCTCTCTATCGGTGACTTCTAAACTTGATGTCTGATTCCAACCAAACCCTGCTGAGCAGGCTGATTCATTCCCCCGACAAAGAAAATCCTGGAAGTTTGGGGAAAACAAATGGTCACATAAAGAACAGAGAACTCAATCCTCTCACAGGGTACTCAACCCTTCCACACGGCTACCTGTAACAGGTGCTTTTAGGTGCCAGAGAACTAGGAAGAGAAGAAGAAAGCAATGAAGGAATGAAAACCAGTTGGAGCTTGAACCCTTTTCAATATCAAATTCACCCGACAGACACATTAAAAGCAGCTTTCTTAGCATCAGCACTCAGAATATGAAGGGGAAAAAACAAGCACAGGAAACAGGCTGGAAAGATGGATACCATCACTTATAAAAACAGAATGCATCCAAATATAAAAAGGAAGTAGGTAAGAGATACAGTAAACAGGGATTTCTAGGTATTATTCAACATTCCTCAGTATTTGGCAACTTCTGCAGACTCTAAGAAGCTCATTAAATATTCAACAGGACACTGTGAAAACATCTGTGTTTAAGTGAAACAGCAAGTTGTTTTTTCAGTATTTTACTACAACAGTCACCACTTCAAAACCTGCAACTGATCAGTGCTTCATTCCTCTCCAAGACTCCAAGATGAAAGGTACTGAGGTCCAGCTTAAACGTTTGCCTCATCTTGGGTGGTAAATGAACCCTGAGGCTTTGTGACAATAGATAAACAAACGGTGATATTGTAGATAAAAACCAACCAAGTAACAACACAATCTACAGTGTTAGAGAACTCACGCCCATCTCTTAGAAAATAAGCTCTGACTGGAATCCAGACACATTAAGACTTTGATTACAACTCTCAGCTATTTTACGCTCTGTAAAAGAATTCAAGTTTTAGCCACTACAGCTATTTAAGACAGAAAGGTATTTAACCTAAACGTACAGGGAATAAATCTTTTGGAAGATTCTGCGTGAACACTGCAAGAGAATTTCAGCAGTTGATCCCATCATTAGGACCCTGAAGAGGACAACTTAATCCTAGAAACACTTAATGTAAATATTCACATAAAACAAAATATTGTCCCAGTCCAGAATCCTAACACACCAGTCACAGCTTCGAAACAATTAACTCTGATGACTAACTAGCATTAATTATACACAGAGCAGCGCGGCAGTTCATGAAGTTTTATTTGTTGCTTCTGCCACCCATGAAAATTTTGCTTTGTTAACATCAAAGACCTTCCATTACCTGCTTGCTGTCATCCCTGCTATTTACAGTCCTAGCAGGTCATACTCAGTCAGCCCTGGCTCGGTATTTGATTGCCCACGTACGCCAGCATAAGCAACATCCACCTCCTGTTTGCCCCAGGCTGCAATCTTCACTCCAGCCACCCCCTCCCTGCAGCCCTCTGCACACCAATCCAGCAGGCTGGAGCAAGGGATGGGTACTGCTGAAGAATCAAGAAGCAGCTTCCTCCTGTAGCATCCAGGTGAGTCATGTCAGCAGCTTCTGCCAGTGCAATACACACCAAGGCCTTCAGCGAAGGCCATACAGAATGAAGGGGAGGATTGCTAAAGCCACTGCCTATACCAAGAAGTAGGAAATGAAGCTACAAGAAAACTGAGTGCTGCACGTGGCATGTTATTTTCATACCCTGGAAGATTTTTATCTGAGCCCATATGTGATTAAAACAAAAAAATACAACCAATCACGAGCAGGCATTAGAAACACATCTTAACAGAAAACATTATTGTAATAAAGTTAGCCAAAATGACAATGTAGAAATTTACAGCAAGTCACATTATTTATCCTCAAAAAGATTTAAGCAATTTACATTCTCATGTTCTAATTAAAGTAAAAAGATTTGAACTAGAACTAGTATGCCTACAGTGTTTATGTGACTGGCAAATATTTGCACATATCTTCAGTTTACAAAGAATTAGGGGTTAAACTGACCAAGCCCACTTTTCTCAAAGCAGCAAATGGCACCTAGGATCCTGGATAGCTTGGATTGGGAATGGGAAAAGCGACAAGCGAACCCTCTGGAGACAACGAAAAAGTTTCAGCTGTGTTACCCCATTACCTACAGCAGCTATTACTATATTTTAGTCAACTACTATTACGTGCATCTACTATACATAGCCAACAACTTTCATGTGCAAATATTGCTGATAGATGGAAATGTTTTTACTTCCATTCCACAAAATGGGAAGCTACAGGCAAGAGCTAAAATGCTTGCTAACATATCTTATACGTTACCGAACACACGCAGTTATGTCTGCAAATGCTGACCAGCCCTACTGCCTTCACGTCATGCTTTTTCTACCTCTTCATTTGAATTTTTCTTCTACATTTACCCAAACACATTACAGTGTGTAAGAAACCATGCTGAAAATTCAGAACTCCAGAACAGTTCAGCAAAGGTCAGTACTAACAACTAACTGCTGTCAGTTTAAGACAAGTATTTTCAGAAGCTAGGGACAACAGTAATAAAAAACAGTATTCATTTTCTGTTTCAAAGCAAGCGCTTATTATAATCAAGTGAATCAAAATTAAACAAATCAACACAAGAACGGCCTAAGAATTGGTGCATTCCAGTCCAAAGTTCTTACAACATAAAGCTGAACCTGAAACGCTGCTATACCACAGCCAGAATATTTTTAATTCACACTGGGTTTCATTTTTTCCCCTCAAGTTCTTAGTTAAAAATACAATGCAACACAGAACTTCACCTCTCAGTCCACACAGTGCTATCAAGACGAATTTCATCTCACATACACTACTTTAAAATTTTAGCGTGCTATTTTTACACACATTTTTATTCTATTTTACTCCTAGCATTTGTGGCACGTTGCTCTGAACCAGACACCAGGAGATCGTTCACCTTACACCAGATGTAGCAGCTGAATGCTGATGTAGCATAACAGAATGACACAATCTTATCTCAGAAAGAATAATGCTTTCTGTAGCAGGAAAAATACAGCTTCATCTCCTCTGCACTATCTTCTACCACCAATAAAATTATTGTTTTTTTCCCGAATCTTTGAGAGCATCTCTTTACACAGATGTTGCCTACGTGCTGGTGATTTTTCAATCACGAAAGTTTAGGCCCAGCTGCACCCACCCAGCAACCAAGAGAGCTGCAATAAAAGAAAATAACTTGTTGTCCTAAAACAGAGGAAGTAGAGGGTTTCGATGGTTTCCTGTCAAGAAAAAAGAAACTGCTTGAAGTTTAGGGTAGCAAGCTCTTAGCCCAGTTCAACCTAGAAATCTGAGAGGCCGTATCTAGCTGCTGGCATTTAGGAAATTAAAAGTTGGCCAATACGCAATCTTACAAAGACAGAGCCATAGTTAAACTAGAAAGCCTCTCTCGTTTAACCCCCTGCCCTTCTTAAAGTTTGAATTACAGCATTTGATTGATGCTTGTGAAGCTTTACACACTGAGACACACGTAAGGTTAACAGCATTTAGGCTCCTGATGGTATCTGCACCGTGCCCAGCAACTCCAACAGTTCGCTGCAGCACTTTGCTAGTCACATCTTTCTCATCAAGCAGTAACTCGTCCCGGTGGTATCAGAGTTTTATGCTGCCTTACGGCCGAGCCGCCAAACTCAAGCACGCTATTTCTGGGTAGGTTTGAAGCTCAGAGCCGCTTTCACGGCACCCCGCAGCGAAGACGTGCGGCTCTCGCGCGCGGAGTCGGCACAGAACGGCTGCCTTTGGAACACCGGGTTCGAAACAACGCGGCGCGTCCCGAGCTCCCACAGGTGCCTCAACACAGGACTCCGAGAGCCCGCCAGCACCGGGCGGAAGAAGCCCCGCTTTACGCCGCGGACGAGGCGGCACAGCTCCCGACAAACACCTGCAGCCCGCGGCTCCCGCCGGCACCGCCCCGCTCCGAGGCGCCGCGCACTCACCCGGGCGCGATGACCTGTCCGGGCCGCGCGCACAGCTCCCGCACGACGCCGGGCCGTTCCGCCTTCAGCTTGCGCTCGGTGCCGGAGCGCTGGGGCCGGGGGCCGGCGCCGGAACCCTGTGAGGCCGCGGCGGGACGCGGGGCGGGCGGCAGCGGGGCGCAGAGCGCCAGCACCGACCCGATCTGCACCGCAGCCCCCACCGACACCTTCCACTCCAGCAACCGCAGCGGCCGCGGGCCCGGCGCCCGGATCTCCGCGATCGGCCCCGCGGAGCCCTCCGCCGCACTCCCGCCGCCCCTCTCGGCCGGTCCCTCCATCCCGCCGGGGCGGGTCGCTATGGCGACACCCGCGCCGCCGCCGGCCTGGCAGTGGGCCGCGGCCTGCCGCTGCGGGGCACGGGGCGCCACAACAGCCGCCGCCGCCGGTGCCGACCCTACTGCGCAGGCGCGACACGCCGCGCGCCCGGCCGGGCTTAAAGGCACAGCCGCGCGGCTCCGCGGGAGCGAGAACGGGGGAAGAGGAGGGGGCGGGGAGAGCCCGCGCCACGCCCCATCCCCGCTTCAAAGACGTTTCCGGGTCGGCGAGCGCCCTCTCGCGGTCTGGCTGCCTCTCCGCGCCACCGCCGCCGCTGAGGGGCGGGCTGCGCGAGCGAGGCGGGCTGGGAGTTGCGGTTCTACTTTCGGGTCGGACGCTGCTGTGAACATGACAAGACGGCTGCGCTGTGAGGATAATACTGTCAGTAGTGACCAGATAGACGGAAGTTCTGGAATTAAAGTTCCCGTGCGTCTTTTATCAGCTCCTCACCCGCACGCATAACAACACACTGTGTGATAACGTGTTTTCTACACTTCTCTCGTGCAGGAGAGCTGACAGGAGCAGCTTTTTGGGATGCTTTGAGGTAACAGAATCAGAGAATCACCAAGGTTGGAAAAGACCTACAAAATCATTCAGTCCAACTGACCGCCTATCACCAATAGTTCTCACTAAACCACGTCCCTCAACTCGATACCTAAATGTTCCTTGAACGCATGTGATGTGATGGAAGAGGCTGCTGACTGTATCGTCCTCCACTCATTTGTTACAGAGGTTGGAAGTTCTTTATAAATGAGATGAGATAATTTTTAATGTTGACGTGCGTGCTGTAAAGTTGTGTCATTAGAGGTGAGCTGTTTTCCTTCTGCCTTACTGTTCCTTCCTTTACAACACTAGACAATTCTTACTATAGGATGACTGGTAGCGTCCCTCTATAATCAATGTTGTTACTTCCTAATATAAAACAAAAATTATCAGCACTGAAGAAATATATCCACATCATATATGTGTACATGTCATACATAAAAACTGAATTTTACATCACCAGTGGATGGCAGTGAGGCCAGTAGACTTGATGTAGCTCACCCAGTAGCTCCACCAGCAAGTTCTGGCTTGCAGCATTTCCTCTCAATTCTTGTCTGGCCAAGGCTTTTAGCTCGAATCCAAGCTTCTTCCTTTTGGGGTGGATTATTAACGTTCTGCTCCAGGGTGAGCAGGCCAAGGACAGCCTGACGGCAGCGCTCCCATTAAGGAGTGCAAAGAAAAGGAGAGATCCTCGAAGAGCAGGAGAATTGATGAGGAACTTCCCTTTTGCTAAAACCTTTGTAGACCTCTTAGTCTAGAAAATCCTCATAATGCCGAGTGTGTTAATCATGATGGTGAGGAGGACTGAAACAGTAGTTGAGGTGGGAAAGGGTCTTTGGAGATCATTAATCCTGCTCCTCTAGCTCAAAGCAGGAAGACTGGCAGGTTGCTCAGGGGCACGTCCAGATGGATTTTGAGAATCTCCGAGGATGGAGACTCCACAGCCAGTCTGGGATACTTTTTTCAATGTTCAATCACCCTCGCAGTGAAAAAAGCTATACATCTGTCTGTGTTCATTGCCTCTTGTCTTGGCAGAGGGCACCACTGACATGAATCTGCCTCTGTTTACCAATCTCTCTCTTCACCCATAAACACAACCTCGATGAATCTTCTGCACGTTGAGCAGTCTCAGCTCTCTCAACCTCTTCTGATGTGACAGATGCTCCAAACCTTTTAACAAATACTGTTTATGGCCTTTGCAGCAGGTGCTCCAGCATGTCTATGTCTGTAGACATACTCTTGTACATATTCTTGTACCAGCACACTGTGCCTGATGGGGCATAAGAGGATGTTTACCTCCCTCAATCTGTTGGCAGTGGTCTTCCTAATGCAGCCCAAGATGCTGTTGCCTCTTTTGGTGCAAAAGCACATTTGCTGGTACACGGTCAGCTTGGCGTCTACCAGGTCACCAGTGCCTTTACTGCAGAACTGCTTTAAAGAACTTTACAGAGCTGCCTGGCCCAGTTCTGGCCTTGGGTCAGGACTTGGCATTTCCTTTTCTTGAACTTCCTTATCTTGAATGTAATGAAGTTCCTGCCTGCTGATTTTTTCAGTTTGTCAAAATCCCATGGACTGCCATGCAGTATTCAACTATCTGGCCTCCCACCCACTCCTCCCAGCGTTCTATCATCTGCAAAACTGCTGAATCATCACCAAGATCAGTAGTATTTGCCACAGTATTGGCCCCTGAGCAAATTACCAGTGAATGGGTAACTACTGACAGGACCCTCATAGCATAATAGGAAGCAGAAGGGACTAGATTCATATTCATGCAATGCTTTTTTCCTGCCATAAGAAATAACCTGTGTAAGGAAACCAGAAAGTACTGTAAATTATCTCCAGACTCCCTGAGCACAATCTTGCCCTGTATTTCACAATGACCTCTGTTAAACAAACTATGTTTACTGGTACTGAATGACCTCTTACTGTATGTGGATATGAGAATCTTAGCAGTGGAACAGAACCAAAGCATAAAAATGATATGGCTTTGTTTGTTCTGCAAATATTTCAGTCCTTTGATTACTTTGCTTTCCTTTTGCTGGCTAATCTCCCACACCTAATACATGTTTAAGGTCACGCAGCTTTCTGAATACCTGTCATTTTTTGAAAGCTGGCCTACCACACACAGCTTTATTATATTTTGACATAATATTTATCCAATCCATCCTCCTTGGATGGACAAGGATAGAAAATATTTGATCCTTCACTGACAGGCTTGATGCATGTAAGAATTTAGAGACTTCTAAGTCTTACAATGCACGGCTACACAGGGCTACAGTGGTGGCATTATAGGCAAGGAGCGAAGTAAGAAGAACTTACCTCATCTTGCCAGCTCTGATACTGCTAACTCTCACCTTTGAACAAAGTGTGTGTGTGTCCTGCATCTTATACGTTAGTGCCAGTCTCAGAAAGCCTTTGCAGTCTCTTGTTTCATGGAAACCATTTTGTTATTTTCTTTGCACCTGTAATTGTGCAGGAAGAAATCTCAGCTGGGAGAATAACAAATGAAATCTACATAATAATTATTGTTCCTGCTTACTTTCAATGCATGGAGACAGAACTTTACAGAATAAGTGCACTCATCAATCCTAGATAGGTGCAAGTTAAAGTCTGGGATGATGGGTAATGAGAACATTAAGGGAAGAACTTGCAGTTCTTTTAAGTAAGTATCATGCTAAGGAATACGCTATGTTAAAATGCTTGACTTCATGTCTGGTAATACCAGATGGCTTCCATCAAGAAGCAAATGTTTTTCCCAGCCTTCTCTTCAAAAAGGTCATCAGAATTTAACCAGTAATGTTAAGTAAAGTAAATGCTGTGGATATCAACTTCATATAACTGCTTGAGTGAAAGCACCAGGGTGCTAAATATAGTTCTGTGGGGAAGCGTTTCTTAGAAGTGGTAGATGAAGAATTTTGAAAATATGTGCCTAACTTCTAGGAAGGTAGAGGAGAAATGCTGCAGTTCGTTTACTTAAGTTAGAAATACGCTTAGGTAAAGATCTCTTAAAATATGTTACCCCACCGTGAGTGTTGCAACTTTAATGAATATTCAGAATGCTTCTTAAAGATGACTTGGCTGAGTATTTTCGTACTCAGACTGATGATTTTAATGCTGTAAGCCTGTCTCAGCGTATTTAAACAATGTTAGTATCTGTTCCACAGTAATTCTAGGGAGCTATAGAATGTAAGGTAGACAAAGTCCTGAAGTCTTCAAGCAGCTTGCTGAAGTCTGCAAATGGAAAAGAGCCACAGAACAGGCAGCATATATCTCAGTGCTGCCACGAAAGCTGTGGGATGGTTGGTGGCAGCATGTGGCAGCAGCTCACTGGGGATACAGCAACCTCCCTCCTGTCCAAAGGTTGGGTGTGCAGCTGTGATGCAGGTTGTCTGAGCAAAGTCACTCACTCTCACTAATCCCCTCCAGCTGGGGATTTGCAGCAGCAAGCTGCCCTGGTGCTAGACAACCCCATTGCCAATTACATGATGTAATCTTACAGTGAGAGCTGCATTTGGACTACTCAGGAGCTGCACAGAAGTTGTTACAGATGAGCCGGTCCCTATAGCAGGGGTTTTATAGTAATGTACATGTCGTTTCTAGGTGTGAGAAGTCTGTGAGATGGTATTACCTTTAGATATTTCAAAAAAAATTTGGAGACATTTAAAAGCTTTTGCAGCTCTTCTGTGTTGTACACGCTCAGGTACCTCATTGCAGCCATTGTGATAACCAGTCAGATGGAAAAGTGAAATAACCTTATCTTATTTTTGAGGTTTTCCAGTAGGAAGTGAAGCTTTAACCTCCTCAGAAGCCTGTAAGACTAAGCATCACAAGCCAGAGCATTTTTTGCTATGTGTAAGCACCCCGTCTAGTAGAGGTTTGGGTAGTTTCCATTGTGGCAATCCTTTCCTGTTTCTAGATTCTTGAATGCTCAGCCAAGGACCTTCTGCCAGGTTTTCTGCTGGCTTTTGCAGATGCAACTAAGGGAATGAATTTAACACAGAGAATACAATAAAATACACATCTGGTGCTTGATCTCAATCTCAGCAAACAATTACAAATATTGTTAACTGCCTTCAAAAGGAGACAATTCAAATTCTTAGCATCACAACAATCAATTAGCAGGCAGCTTAAATGTGTACTTTCACCAACTTTTACATCACCTGGTTCTTTGCATTGGAAAATGCAATCTTCACTCTCTGATATTCCTGGCAAATATCTTTGGCAAAGCTCTATGCTCTTCAATGGAAATATAGCAGAGACTAATTTAGCTTCTCAATTTTTGTTTTTCTTGGGCAAACTGAAAGAAAAGGATATAAAAAAGAAATAGTCTGTGAAAGTTACTTTTTCCTCACTGCTCCTTCTCTACAAGAGGAGTTAGTTTTGCACTGATGGATGTTCAGATTTACGTTTTCAGAAGTGTATATATTTTTGCATGGGTTTTTTTATGTGTCAGTGTACAAACAGGACAAACAGGATCAAAACAGCTCATCCATATAAGAGATTGACGCATAAGCACCTACGTGAGTGTGGCTACTCATGAAGCCCCAGCATAGATGCATCCTTTGGGTCATATTCTTGAAATCCCTTCAGGTAGTTGTCTATACTCATAAAGTAAATCATTATTTACTTTGTTGGGCCTGCTCCCATGGTTCACTGGCAGTCAGGTTTCACATCTTGAAGCTCACAGATTTTTGAAATGTACGACTTTGAAGTGTGAACCAGCACTTCTCCCTGTCCTGACTGGGGATACGTACAGCTGCACATCCCTTCTCTCCTTTGCAGAAGGAAAATAAGCCTAGGCATTTTCTCATTGATTCATTTGGGAGAAAAATGAACAGTAGTTAATAGCAGGGATTCCTGTGCCATTGCAACAGAAGTTAATTCAAGCTCTTCAACCAGAAAGGCCAGACAATTTGTCAGAAAGCTGAAGCTCTGTGTGACTACACAGCCTCAGAACAAGTATGTCCAGCCTGTGCCTGTAGGCTCCCAGGACCCAGCGGGCTATTAGAAAAGGCACTTTGCTGCCCAGTAATCTATAGGTGTGAAAATTCAGAGATGTTAAGCAGTGAGCAATTGAAAAGATCTGCCATGAAGAAAAGAAGCTCTGCCCTTCTTCACAGGGGAGTCAACTCTTTGAAAGAGTAGCTAACAGCAGGACAAGGGGAAATGGCTTTAAGCTGAGGGAGAGAAGATTGAGGTTGGATGTCAGGGGGAAGTTCTTTACTATGATAGTGGTGAGGTGCTGGAATGGGCTGCCCAGACAGGTTATGGATGCCCCGTCCATCCCTGGAGGTGTTCAGGGCCAGATGGGGCCGTGAGCAGCCTGGGCTGCTATTGAACGTGGAGGTTGGTGGCCCTGCATGTGGCAGGGGTTGGGGATTCATGATCCTTGAGGTCCCTTCCAAGCTGGGCCATTCTGTGATTCTGTGATTTTGTGATGCTGTGAAATGTTTGTGTGGCTTTTTACCCTTCTGTTCCCTTTCAAACCACTGCCACGCGTCTTCAGCCGAACGAAAAACCTGTGTCAGACACCCTTGTAGACAGGCAGGTGGCAGCAGTGCGACCGATAGGGTCAGCGCTGAGCTCCGTCCCCGCGAGATGGCACGGCAGGGCTGTTGTTAGGGTCGCTATTGCATCGTCTCATCTGTAGGTGCCTTCGAGCCAAGTGATGTGGTGCTCCTTAAGAGAGTTGGACATACTAAGAATAATGTCTCTTGGTTATTACAGAGGGTGGGAGGGTGGGGAAAGCAACCCTGCTTACAGCAACAGGGAAGGAAATTAGAAGTATACTGTTTCATCACAAGGAATAGGTAAAATTTAACAGGTAAAATCAAAATCAGTTCAAAAGAGAAGCGAAGGTAATATGTTTGTGCTCACGGTGGATCAAGCAAAGTTCAGGAAAAGTGAAAACAAAGGGCAAAGAGGAAGAAGCTGTGTGCAGTGATCTTTAATCAAAAAGAAAAATCATAGCACTGCAAAACAGATGAACCAATCAAAAGCGATCAAGAGAGCACTATCAGAGCTGCTGATAGAAGTGATACCAAAAATCATTTGGTTTGGATCCTGCTGAGAAAGGATGTGCCTGGTGGCAGAACAGCCTCAGGCAGGTGAGAATGAGGTGAGGAAAACACCATTTCTTTTCAAAGCAGAGATGAAGCACATCCAAAAGAGAAGGGGGAAGATGGTGCAGCCATCAAAGAGGACATGCCACATACTGTGTTAGTGTGGTAGCTTTGTAAGTTGATCATACAAACCATACATTAGGGCAGTAATACTAGGTGTAGGTATCTGAGCTGGTGAAAGTGGAGTTCCGTGCACATTACAAAGAAATCCAGAAACAACTTGGGTGCCCGCACAAAATGAGGATTAAGTCCTTCTTCCAGCTTTACTTTATCTGAAAACCTACGTGGTGCTGAGATTTTCCTTTTTCATTATTTCACAAATATCTTACAGGGAAAAGATTTTTATATTCTGTTCTCTTAATGAGAAATGTCCTGAAGAAAGTCTCCTGACAACGAAGAAGCCACAGTATCCTGGGCTATTCTGTCACTTAGTTTTTGGACAGATGTGTGTATTATATGCATTTCAGTCCGACAAAAAGACCTCTGTCTTAGAGATGCAAATGAATAGGATATGTCTGCTGCAGAGCGAAGATGACGTTCAGTATACTAAATTTGCATTGCTTATAGTATCAAAATCACGACTGATTAGAAAAACAAGCCTGAAATGTGAATGCACATGCCAGAACCATCCTCACATAGAGTTCAATTACAATTGAGATTCTGGTAAACATTTTAGTTTTCAGCTGCATATTTTGCACGCTATTTGCATGAAGTGTTTCCCTCGTTGGCTGACTTCATGCCCTTTTGGCTTGTCCTTTTTTTTGTCTTTTTAAGCATGTGGTGATTCACTGGAAAAAAATCCATTTAGCCAGCGAGCAGGAATTTATGACCTATTTACAAGTGAACTTCACCATACTATTAGTAGGCCCAGACCAGCCTCAGGAGCAGTCCCCAGACTACCTTTCAGCTGACTGTCAGTTCCCAGTGGTTCCCAAGGGCTCAGCTCCAGGTCACTTACCTTGCCTGGCCTGCCATGCCACAGGTGGTATTATTCACCTATACGATTTTCTCTTTCTTTGGCCAAAGAACCCATATTCTCAGGGTTGGACAGCATGTCTTCTGAAAGGTCTCAAGGAGACACTGCACGCAAAAGAGCTGAACGCTGGGACACCACCAAACTCTGCCTGGCTTAGCAGCAAGCAGAAGGAGCCCTTAGAGGGCTGCAGTATCCAGAAGCTGCTCACAGCAATCTCTCTTAGCTCAGGAAGGCTGTAATTACAGCAAAGGTGGCAAGGCCCATGAGGCGCTGCTTGTGAGCAACACATACAACAGGCGAAGTATGCCATCTTGCCAGCATTTCCCCTGCCTCTTCTAGAGAGTGAGGTGCTGAGTGCCGTCACTGCAGAGCTGCTATTCTGAGCTGCTGCCAGCTGTGCCACACAGCCTCCAGATTTCTCAGAGAACAACCTGCCATCCGCCAGCAGGACAAACTCATACTCTCCCGACTTTCTCCACAGGATGGCAGTGCGAGATTTTGGTTTTTAGCATCTGCTGACGGCGTGTACGTGCATGCCTTGTGCGTGTGACAGCACAGTTAGGCTGAAAATTAAAAACAGTAGTGCTTTTTTCCATTTTGAAAACAAAGATGCAGTAGCTTCCTTTGAAATAGAACTGAATTATGAAAACAAAGAGCCAATAAGAAAGCAATGCTACTGCTGAGCTAAGGTGTTGCCACAAACACATTTCAGAAAGGCACCGCAGCTTTGTTTCTATGCTGACGTATATATGTGTATGTATATATGTAGAGGGAGAGATATACATACACCTACTTTTCAGTATAAAATTCATATTGAAAAGATGATGTATTCCAAATGGCCTCTGAATTCAGGGAGCTAGTGTTCCAGAATGGTCTCTTTAGCCTGCTGTGCTAGTGCGCACTCACTGCCGGGGCAGTCCCAAAGCTGCAAGAACTTGCCAGATCTGTCCAGCCCTCCTCCTCTGACCCTAGCGATACACCTCCATTTTCCTTTTGCAAGGCAAACCAGGGCCTTCGATTGATTTGAAAACACAGCTGAAAAAAACAAACAGCATTTAATGGGAGTTGGTGCCCCGAGTTGTGGCATGGGCACTGGGAGGCAGCGGTGGCCCAGGCCCATCTGCTTCAGCCACACCTGGTTTGTGACAGCAGGGCTGGAAGGAACTCTGGGGCACAGCCTTGCTGCTGGGCTGGTAATTAAACCCACCTGCCAGCGCAGGTGCTGTTTGCTGGTGTGGCAATCACAGCAAAATGTTGATGGCATAACGTTCCCTGTGACACTTCTGTCAGGATGCAGTGCCGTAAAATATCACTGGGACTACATGAATGCCAAGGGCAACGAAGGTTTTAAGCAAAGTATTCTGCTTTGAACTACTGCCAAAGCACACCCACATACTCAGCTTTTTAGTGATAAATAAATGGTGAATTGCACCAACTGCACAGATAAATCTGTACAAAAAGATTATGCAGATGAGCTCCAAGAGTTTGAATGCCACACACTGACATCTTCCATAATTTCTCAGATTTTATAAGATGTATGTCGCCAAAAATATTTCATAGCTTAACAGAAGTGTTGAGAACATGAACTCACTGGCTTAAAAAACATGAAGACACAGTTAATTTTTAAATCCATCATCTTTAGGGCAAAGCGTTGAATGCTGAGTATCCAACTAAAGACTGTCCACCCTGTGTTTTTGTCCTTGGTCCACCATCCTGGTGGCTGAGGGACGAGGTGTGTTTGGATCTCAGTTTGAAGGCAGGCAGGTGAAGGCATTTTCAGCTCGGGATTCTGTTGAGCAATATCTCCAGAAGGGACTACCGGTGGTGTGGGCAATGCTATCTTATTTGCTCAGACTGTTGTTGGAGGAATATAGTTTGAGATTTTGTTTTGATGTTAAAGGACTCTTCAAATGGCAGCTATCTGTCAGTGCTGCTGCTTTTTTAAAGCTTCTGTACATGTGTTAAGTGGTCCCAGTAGCCCACTGAGGGATAAACAAAGCACACAGTTCAGCAGTGCTGTTTGAGGTGCAATAATAGCTCCACATAAATGCAGCAGGGTAGCACTTACTTCTGATTTTTCCCCTTCCCTATAATGGGCAGCTTTATGTTTCAAACAGCTTCTTGGATGACTGATATAATCTTGCTGTCTCTGCTACCAGCCTGTCGTAGTGGGAGTGTACACTGGAGGACTTAATGGAGGAAAAATTCATTCTCCATAGCTAGTAATACCTAGCAGGTTTACCTATATCTGAGAGATGTGCTTTTAACACTGTCAGTCTTGCCCTTTACCTCATGGGTGTCCAACCTTTCGGCTCTAGTGGACCACGTTAAGTGAAGAGGAATTGTCTTGGGCTGCATATAAAATACATAGTAAAGGTAGTGTAGTTAAGCAAAAAAAGGGTTTTTTTCTTTTTTCTTTTCCTTTCTTTTTTTTCCCACATGACATTCCTTACTCTCTATCTCTTCTAATGGCGTAGTGGTAACTGAAAGAAATCTTTGGTGGGACAGCTGATACTCTCATATGTTTCAAGCTGCCGTTTTTCAAAACAGAGACACTGCAGTCTCACAACCAGATAGACCCCAAATGTCACACAGCCTGGAAAGATCTAAATTTTGTGAAAAATTTGTGGCACATGGAAATGGTGATGTTTTATATTTCCAGTAGCAAACGGCAGGGCTGGCTGCAGGCAGCGAATGAGCAAAGATACAAGGAGCATTGCTTCCTGCAATGTGTGACCCACGGCACCACTACTGCGGGATGGTGAAGATTTGTGGGGTGCTGAATGGGAGAGTGGAGGGCAGGAGAGGATGGGGCAGCCTCCTTGTAAATCACCGTTAGGATGGAGATCCCACCAGGCTTCGTGTCCTGCAAGCACATAATGCAAGCGGTTATTCTTCCTCTGCACAGTTTTCAATGAAACAGAGTGCAGATTGGTGGTGCAGGTTTGGGGCTGCAGCACAGCTACTAGCAGCACAGGACAGATGACAGCATTGGAACCCCAGGTCAGAAGGGTGCAGGCAGTGAGAGAGAAGGCAAACAATGCAACTAGAGGGATGTCTGACTTTGATTTTGTGAAACCAATGCATCAGGCTAGTTTGATAGAAGTGGTTGCCATTCTCAGTGAGTTCTCAAGGTGTGTGTCAGAGATTTTTGGTGAAACTTTACTCTTCCTGTACTTCATCCTTGAAAGCTGTTGATCACAGTTGTGCATGCTGCCAAAAAGTGACAACATGAATAAGGCATGATTCTGAAGCAAAATATATTTTTCTCTGGTAAGACAGATCTTATACAAGTCTGGTAAAGAGACATGGTCAGAGTTATTGATTTTGAGTTGAATATTTGACTTCAACTGCATACACATCATTTGAAAATTTGCAGGTAGTGTATTTATGTCAACTGAAAATGGAGTAGCAAATATACAAAAAAAAAAAAAAAGAATTTTTTCAGCAGTCTTGAAACATATTCTCAAATTCCTTTATCAAAAGGGAAAGCACAGCTGTATGGTTTTTTGTTTTTCACATGACTGTTTAGCTGATATATCAAAATACATGAAATTATCTGTTGTATGTTGAGTTAGCACTGCAGTGTACCCTTCCCTCATCCTCTTTTCAGCTGAGAAGGGTTGGACATGCCTGCTCTAATGCTTTAATGACTTGAGCTGAAGCTGAGCTGTCCCTCTTGGAAGGGGAGGGTGCTACAGCAGGCATG
This sequence comes from Centrocercus urophasianus, assembly GCF_019232065.1. Taxonomy (NCBI): domain Eukaryota; kingdom Metazoa; phylum Chordata; class Aves; order Galliformes; family Phasianidae; genus Centrocercus; species Centrocercus urophasianus. The sequence continues at coordinate 88,696,594 of NW_024884253.1, read as the reverse complement.
ATTTTGCCTTTTCATCCACGTGGATGCATTTCACAGTGCATTTCTCCCAGTGCTTTCCTTTGGCAGTGGCAACTAGGGGCTGAGGAGGTGAGGGGAAGTGGAACTGAAAATGAGCAAAGGGAAAAGGAAAACGGAAAGGAGGAAGAAAGAGAAAGGTGGAGGGCAGAAAACCTTGAGGAAATGGAGAATTGAGATACTGACTGAAGACCTACAGCAGTGCAGAGGGTTCTCAAAAAGAGACAATCATCAAAGAGCAACAGATCAAGTGGTATTGCTTGTGCCCAGGCACATGCTCACACATGTCAGAAGGGACAGAAAATGGATGTAAGAAGGGGGGAGGCTATCACACACAGAAAGGGGCAGGGTTGAGCCTTCTGTGGCCATCTTGGTTACAAGAAGACCCCGGTGCCTCTCTTCAGCATCCAGGGAAGATGATGGTTTAGCACCAGGGCTCTGGAGGCCTCTGTCCTGGAGCTCCCATCCGCTGCAGCACCAGTGTGGAGAGTCAGGAGGGCTGAGCTGTGTATCTGTGGAAGCCAGGCAGGGCCAAGAATAAAACCCAGTTTTTCTGTGCCTCAGCTCTATCCATACAGCCATTGCTTCCCCACGCAATAATCTGACATTACAGAATGTATGGTGATGCAAAGCCACAAAGAAACTAAATTCAGAGAGTAGTGGGTGTATGACTTGCATGCAATGTTTCCCTTTCACTGCAAATTTCTCATTTGCTGTTATTTTTGCATGGGGCTATGTGACTGAATTCCCATAAAGTGGTCTCCCACACCTCAGGCAGTTATTAGAGAAAGAGGCAGTCACCAGAGTGATCTGCGCCTGGAAATTAGAGAGAGACGGACACAGAGCAGGCATTTGAGAAAGAGACTGCAGCATGGGAAGGGATATATGAACCACTCCGACACAATTCAGTTGTTAGGCAAATGATTAAAGCTAAAAAGGAGAAAAAATGAACTGCTTCCCCGGTTGTATACATAAGCTGGACATCTGTGGAGAGCGAGTGAGTGGAGTGGTTATCAACAATAAAGGAGTAATAAAAAGATAAGATCTTTGCATTCCAATTAAAAGAAAAATCGTTGCCACAGAATCAGATGTTTTCCCTGGCAAAGAGGCAAAGAATTTCTCTAAAGGCAAGAGACAAATACCTACCTCTTCTGTTTTATCAAGTATTAACCCAAAGGCCTCTGATAGTAGAGGGCAGAGAAGCAACATAGGAATTTCTATTGCAGATGAGAAAACATTCTTTTTTTCTGAGTACAAATCTGAAGAAAGATTGAACCAATGAATCAGTGGGCTGAAAGGAAGGAAACCAACTTATTAGGAGATTAACACTGGGTAAACTTAAGAGCAAGATAGCTTTTCTGAGCAGCAGTGTTAGAAATTAAGGAAGCAAATATCAGCCTTGCTTCCCCTTCCTGCCACCCCCACATTAGCCACATTTTTGCAAAACATACCATGATGCATGTGCTAATTCAATGGTGAGGCTTACTTCTGTGATAATAGTTTTTCTTACTGAGACTTGCAAAGCTTCAAACCAATGAAAAACAAGTATCAGGATAAATGATCCAATGGCAAGTTGGCAATATTAAGCATCTAGTGGACATATATACAAGTGCTTCAGTTAATGAAACAAAAGCAGGTTTGTATTTTCTTTGCCATTTTTTTCAAAACTGCTCTAAAGAAATTAGTGATGCTGAGGGTTTAGCACACAATGTCTTAAGAATTTGAAAAGACACACTCAGGTTGTGCTCTCTCTCTCACTGTCAGGTAGAAAGATCATCAGAGAGAAAGTTGGTTTCACTGACTAACCTTAAGGAGTCGTTACGAAGATTGCTGCTTTGTAGAAAGTTAAGAAGTGTCACTGATTCAGCTCCTAACGATATCACTAAAATTTCAGACATTATTTGGAAGAGAGAAGTGCTTCATGCAACCAAATATAATTTTTAGATCTGATTGTTGGTTGATATTTTTCAAGTCTGTTTTCAATAGAAAGTTGAGCTTCCCAGTTCTCTTCCACGAGCGAGTTTCCCATCCAGGCTTCAGCCCCCACTGTGCTTTGCTCATTGCATGACACCCATCCAGTAAATGGGAGGAGTGGTCTGACAGGGACACTTGCTCAGGCAGGTGGTGATTCTGACCTTTAATGAGATACTGCAGTCACGTTTATAGATCTCAGATTTGGAGTCACCATTCCTCTGATTAAAGATGGCAGTTTTTCTGTGGGAAATTCCTTTTCCAAATTTTCTGGCCAGAACTTATGTTTGTCAGTCTCCTGATTCCAAAGCCTCATCTCCAGCACTTCCTTTCCGTTGACAATCCAGTAATAGCTTCATTCCCTTCCCTATCATTGGCTCATCTTTCTTCTTATGTGCAAGTGTAGATCAACTGAAACATGTATATCTTGCCTCCTTCCAATAGCAATCTGATTCTTTACATTAACCTTAAATTTCAAACATACTGAGGAAAAAGATAAGAGGTTTTTGTAGCTATCATTTGTTTCAGTACTAGAATTCAACTGAAGTTCATTACATCCCCCACTTTTACATTATAAAATAAATATTTTAACAGCATTTGGAAAAAACAGAGATTAGCAAGTGAACAGACTTTCCTAATAAATATTCACAGGCTCTAATCTGTAAGCATATGTTAAGTACAGTGTCTTAGAAGTGCTTCAGCAGGTGTTTATTCTGTAATAAATGTAAAAAGGTATATATACTTGTTTGTGTGTGTGTATATATAAATATATATACATATACAAATCCAGCTGTTTTTCCAGACAAAGATTTCTCATGTAGGTACCCAAATGGTGTCTTTCACTCATTGCTTGTGGTCAGCCAGAATGATGAATACATCCCTAGTAGCAAGATGACAGTAACATCCTCATGCCAGGGGAATGCCCAGAACTGCATTAATAGATGTCAGTTGCATATTGATGTTGCATGTGTTTCACGAGGAACGTGTTTTTAAAAGCAGGTTTCCAGTACTGCATGAAGTATTTGACCAAGTAACTTTTTACTCGGTTGTTAAGGATCTTGTAAAACACCAAGGCTCACCTTAAAATAGGCTGAAAGGAAAACTTGCCACGGGTGTCTGCTAACCTAGGTAATTCTAGTTTAGTCCTAACTTGGAGCCCTCACAGCCTGACTCAGCCTCCTGGATCTGGGACTTGCAGTCAGTTGAATGCGAACCATCTCAACCACACAGTTTCAGATGTTTGATTGCAGTAGGGTGTTGAATAGGTCTTGCAGTCTAGGTGGCTGCCTGGATGAGTAGGCTACTTGCTAATATGGGATAAATCTTTCATCCTCTCCTGTGAGGTGTGTTCTACTTAATAATCAAGTACTTATTTGAGAAGGTATTTGAACTCTGACCTCGACTATATTTCCTAACTAGTGTCTGGAGAGTTAGGACATCTTCTCTCTCCTTGCTCTCTTCCCTTTACTTTCATTTCTGGTTCAGTGGTAGTTAATAATTTATATGAAATGGAACATTTCCAACAGCAAATATGGAAAGAAACCAACCCCCTGGTACTGATATCACCCACGAGTTATGCCACTAATTAAAGATTTGAGAGAAAGAGTTTGAATGCAAGAGCTATCTTTAGGTGGACCAGAGCTGGTATCAACAACTTTTGCTTGAGTTCAACTTAATACTTTTGGGTCCGTCCTCCTCTGCCAGCTCCCTCACTCTACCCAAACTCTGTTCTACATACTGAATAGTGGGGAAAATGAGAGAGACTGAGCTATAATAAAATCTATTAGAACAAAATTATCCCAAAAAGGAATGTTCACATACATACTGCAACTGAGTTGACTTTCCATAATCCTTGAAAAAAAAATTAATCTGCATTCTTCAGTTCATTTTAAATGTTATGCTTCCCTGGTTATTTTCATTAACCTAATTTTGATTTTAAAATAGTGCTTTTGAATATTAAATGTTCATGGTTTCCCTTCTCTTCTTCCATCCCCCTACCATTTTTTGTTCAGCATAAATTCTAGCAGAACAAAATGCACACTCAGACTTTACTCATCCATGTGCTGTAAATATTCTGTACTATGTTAAGTACAAAACCAGTCAGCTACCTGGTACTCTGGAAACATGGCTTCAGCCAACAGAAATGTGATGCACCAACAATCAGCAAGAACTCTGTCCTGATGAGTAACGGGACAGATTTGTCATTGTCTTCTCCCAGGGAAGTATTTACAGATGTACTCCACTTTGAGAAACAATTATGCATCATATGTTTTTGCACACAGGCACATTTTCCTGAACAATATGGGAAAGATAAACTTTTGAATGAAAAAAAAAAAAAAGAGAAGTTCAGATTAATCACGCTTATTTTCAGCTTGCTTTAAATGTGCTGTTTCCTTTTTATCTTTTAATAGTTTTCTATGTGGTTGCTGAAACAACTTTGTGAGAGAAGCAACAATATTCACACGAGGAAAGTCCCTGGTGTTTTTTAAACACCTTTTTATTAAGGGTTGTTTCTTTTTTAGTTAAAGAAAGAAAGGTCCAACGAGCTCATCACTCATAGACAACTCTTATCACCACGATGACAGTTTAAGTTTTAAGAAGAGTATCTGAAATGACTGTCTTTAGTTAGTCTATGGAAGTGCTGAAAGTGGTTTGAGAAGGTGCATTCTGAAAGAAGCGTTATTATAGGCAGATGAGATAGGTCAGAAATTGCATTCATCAGACAAGGAGATCATCTGTGCAAATCACAGATGATTCTACGATTCATAGAATGGTTTGGGTTGGAACGGACCTTTAAGCTCACCTAGTTCCAACCCCAAGGTTGTCCAAGGTAGGGACACTTTCTTTTTCAAGGAGATGCATTCACAACATTGCAGTAAGGCCACTGTAATTACTGAAATGTTAGTCATGGTAGACAAATGTCCCAACAGTGCAGACATGCACATTAAAGATCACAGTTAGGAACTTTTACAAAGTGTCTGCAACGTTCAGAGAATATTTTGGAAATTTAAAATCTATCAAACCTTGCTTCCTTCAGAGAGGACACAGTATCAGATTATTTAAAGTATGCCTTTTTTTTTTTTTTTTTAGCTATAGAAATCATAGCCAGGTTTGCAGGTACTATTTCTTTCATTTGCAATAAAGTGCCAGAAGGTATATAATTTGAGAAGTAACTGAAATAGAGATTTTGTCATCGTTTTTGTGGGCTTTGTTTTCAGACCAAGGTGTAGCACAGAAGAGCTGATCATTGGGATAACTCTGACAGACAATTTTTGACTGAGTTAACAGCAGATGTTTTAGGTGCCTTGTGATGCCACTCTGAGATATTGATAACTGGATTGCATCAGTTAGCCAGGCTGGAGTGCAGCCATTTCTCTCTTTACCTTTCTGGAAGATCAAGCAGCTGAATTCAACCAGACAAATCTGGGAAATGGATTAAAGACAAGAAAGTCTAATGTCATCTATATGATGGCTTCATTCCTTTCATAAGTGTTTTGACTCAAGGAGATTTCCAGCATTTGAGACAGCATTTTTCGTCTCATTTGATCTATCTACCAACTAAATACGGTAAGAAATTTCACATATAGTCAGATAGTACTTTTTTCAACTTAAGCATTTTGGAAGATATGCCTCAATTCCGGATTTATATCACATGGATTCAAATCTAGTAGTGCTGTGAAGTCGTGATTGCCGTAATGCACTGTGTGCTGAGCTGCCTTTGCAGACCACGGCAGCGTGGCTGGATGGCAGCGTGCAGCACCTCTGGCTGTGAATCAGCAATGTGGCACAGCTCAGAAAGCTATGCTAACTAGCTGCCACTCTGATTGTTGCTAGCCAACGCAGTTCATGACCACTTCGGCGTGAAAAACTGAAAATAATACTGGGCAAATGTGTGGCATTGCCTGTTGACCTATGTCTTGCTGCGGTGATTAAGATCTGCTCAGTTGAAAGGCAATCCAGCCCTGGTACCCTGAGAAGGCACAGTCTGAAGCCACCCAGATGACTTCCAATGATATTTAACTGTGTTTTTAACACATACATATACAAGCAGACAGATTCCTTTCTCCTTCCCTATGGAGCATTTGTAACTAGAAGTGTAGAGCTGTTGTTTTAAGCATCCTCTGGAAAGAGTTTGTCTACCTGGAAGTATAGAAAAAATACGTGATCATTCTGCTTAGTGAACTAGGTTGTTTTTTTCCTTTAAATTTTTGTTTTAAATTATGTTTAGCTATGCATTCGGAGGCCTTTGCTCCTGAATCTTTTATTTCCTTGCAGAGATAATTAGCCCTGATTGGTCCCTTTTGTTTCTATTATGAGTAAGAAGCACCAAGGCTCAGAGCATGGAGTGTTACGTGATGATTACGCAGTGTCTTTGCAACACGGGAGAAAAAGCACAGACTCCTAATGGGACAGCTGAGCCCAAGACACAGTGCTATGTGGGGCAGAGGAGCACAGTGCTAACTCAAGTGACAGCAAATAACTGTATGCATTTTGATACTTTGGCTAAACACAGGGCTCTGAACAGCGAAGCATACACAGCCATGCTTTCCCTTTTGATAAAGGAATGTGAGAATAGGACGTGAGCACAGTGAGGCAGTGGGTGGTGAGTTTCAGCAGTGGTGACAGTAGATCATCACCACTGGTGCGGATGTTTATGAGCACCACGTGCAGGCTCTTGTTCATGGCTGGAGAAAATGCACAGCTAATGGTGGTGACTGTGTTGAAAAATAGTGTTCTGTAGGTGAGACTTTTTCTCTATCAAACAGTGCTATTGTGCTCTTTGTTGTAGTTTCCATGGAAATAAATAGGAGGTATTACTTTCAAAGCATCTTCTGTATATGCAGCCCAAGACAACTCTACTCACAGTGGCCCAGGCAAGCCAAAAGGTTGGACACCCATGTCGTAGCATTTTGTTTTCTTGATTTTCCCTCAGGCCATAATCTATGGCCACTTTCCGTGGGCCTGACTCTTGTGGTTCAGCCTCTCTTCAGCATGGCTGTAGTTAGCAGTAGGCTGAACACCCAGTACTACCACTTTGTTTCATAGCTTTCCCACCAGCGAATGACAGTTACAAATCAGTTTTGTTAGTTTTATTCTTTTCCCCAGGTGCCTGCCTGACACTGGAAACCTTTGAATCAGTAAGGTTTTTATCTATATTTTTAAAATCAGCATTCCTAAAAATAATAAACCATCACAAAACAGCATTTCTGAGCATGACTGTCCCAGCTGCCATGCTCTGGCCAAGGAGATTGGGCATAAGCAACAGACTGAGCTGAGTACTCATAATGTGGCAGCAATGGGAGATGCACGTTACTTCATGTGCATGGCAAATCAATCTCCTAGAGCATTTCTAGCAACTGAAAAATTTTACAGCTCATAGATCTTTGAAGTGTAAATGGAACAATCATCATCTCATCTCAGATTTCTCCTGCTTTGTGTTGCATTTATTCAACTTATGTTGAAGTTGAATATTCATTTATTGTTAGGGCGTTATGTCCAATCTCTAGTGTGCAGAGATCTCCATGCACCAGTGCTCCTTGCCAGCTGTCCCTACCTCAGTTTCAGAAGACTGTTCCAGACATAAGCGTCTGTTGGTAAGCCATCCTTGAGCTGGGACAGTGGTTTCCACTGGGTGTATGCTAACCATAAAGTAACTTGCCTTCACGTGGCAAAGACAACTCTTTTCCTGTGGCGCATGTGCACTGCCAACTGAGGTGGTGCAGTTTAAGTTCGCCTCTCCTCTTGCTTCCCATGTTTACTGCTCCTCCTCTGAGTGTCAATATTGACAATATGAGGGCTCCGTATCTGCTTCAGCACAAAAGAACACCACAGCTGAACAATATCATATCATTAATAATTTCCAGATAGTATTTTCCAGTGATGAAGTACACATGACTCACCTGCTGGACCATCAAAATACCTGGAGAGGTTAGATTAAAACATAGGTAAGATAGCATCAGCATTAGGTGATTAGATAAGCAATAATTACTGAGTTAATGAAAGCAATAATTCCCATACGAAGGGAACAAAATGGGCTGCATACCTCTTCTATTCTGTATAACCTCATCTACCCAAGTGACTTTTCCTTGCACTATCTGTGTTAAGTGTGGGGGTTGGGAAAGGGAAATGTTCAACTTGCTCTTCCTTCCAGCCCAAGTAGAGGTAGATACAAGATGTTGTAAAGAGGAAAAGATCCCAAACAATGTTAAGCCTGCAGCACATCCAAGCACTCCAATGACACTAGGAAATTCAGATGCCTGTTCTAGAATGTTGTCTCCTATTTTAGCTCCCCCACAAAACACTTCCACACAAAACATGTTCACGTATTAGAGTTCCTGCCTTCCTTTTCCTGGAGAGGTCCTAGTCTTCTCTAGCAAAGGTCAATGTCAGGTCTTTTCTCATAGGACTGTCTGTACAGTCCCTGTGGAGTGCCTGAGCTGTTGCCTCACTCCTCTTCTATTTCTCTCATCTTCAGCAGACAAGTTACTTTCCTCTCTTCCTCTTGTTCCTGGTGTTTTTCCAATATCCTAGTTTCACTGTTCATGACTCTGCTTCGTAATGTGAAATTTCAGAGTATATGAGGATAGCAGCCCTTTTACATATATTTCTGAGTGTCCTTACACTGAAAAAGTGAATCTCATTTGTGAGTGTTGGTGTGAAAAACATAAATGCAATTTCCTGAAGTTTTGCATGAGACATGTGGGAACAACAATGTACCTTTCACATCCTGCCAACTTGACTTCATAAGGTCCTGGAGAATACAGACTCCAGGGACAACTGATAGCCAACTTGTTATTCTATTTAGCTAAACCTTTCCATGGGCAGGTCTTCTCCGTATTGGAATATGTAAATGTCACTCTCTCTACCAATGGCCTACATCTTAAGTAGACCCTTTATGAAGCAGATCCACTACATCCAATCCTTACTTTGGGACAGCCAGTTCTGTAGGAGTTGTAAAGCAGAGTGAAAATGCTAATTCCTGAATGGATTACCTCTCATTGAGAGGGCCTAATAACTTTAACTAAAGCTTTTCCCCTTCACATATGTATGGGAACTGTTGAGTCATGGCCTGGACTACTGATTGAGCACCTGGGGAAAGGATATGGTCAGCCCTGAGAGCACAGGTGAAGGCAACTCACCTGTGCAACCCAAAGGGGTGGAGCCTGACTGCACCTCTCTTAGACTTCATTTAAGGGCTGACTGCCACTGGGGAAGGGTTTCTTCCTGAAGATTATTCCGTGGTGAAGGTTTTCCCTGTAAACTTAGAATCTTCTGATACAGCTGAGCAGTATCCTTTTTCTTTCCTTCTTTCATTAGCACCTTTCTATTGTGCCCATTCTTTTGTCATCACACTTTTGTTCTAACGCCTTTTCCATTGTATTGATCTGTCTAACTGCTACAACTAATATCAAAAACCAAAATTTATTGGTTGCTAGTTGAGCACTGCCCAAGCATAGCCTGCTGAAGGAGAGAGGTCATGTGTGACCAGAGAAAGAGATGGAGCGTAGGTCTGGTAGCTGCCCTCTTGTCGGTAACATGCAGGCCAGATAAGGACGTAGCTATGTCTCTGTCACTCCCCTACCCTTATCTATTCCTAACAATATGCAGCCTAGTTCTCACATCAAAGATTTGAGCTATGGCTGGAAGTTGTCAAGGAAAAGAGAAAGTGTAGCTTTTGGCAAAGGCTCAGAGCCCATGCAAGTGTGTGATGATTAGCATAGAAACAATTCTTTGCATTTTTGGGATCTGAAAACAAGGCCTTAAGGAACTAATGGATGTTTATCTGCTTTTCTGCAAAGTCATGTTTTTTTCCATGCCTCTTCTTGTATCTTAGTTTACATACCTTGTAACTTTTTGACATCCCTACCCCCTTTCTCCCACCCTTGCTTATCATGGCAAACCGTGTGTAAAAGCAGTATGAATCAGGACAGCTTTTGGAACTCCCCTCAGCCAGACTGAGACACTCCAGCTTGTAAGCTTCCCCTTCCCTGAATACCCCATCATGCAATGGCTGTGTTGACAACAAAGGTCATATACCCTTACATACCCTAATTTATTTTCCCCTGTATGGAATACTGATTAGTCATATTCTAATACACTGTTTGCATAGAATACATGTTTCCTTAGAATGCAAGCTCACGTGTAACAGCTTGCTCAGAATATATCTAATAAATTGTTGTGGTGCACCTGGTCTGTGTCAATGAAGTGTGCCGTAGTCGCTGTCTTCCAGCTGGGTAACGTAAACCAGGGAACAGAGTGGGACATTAGGTATGGAAATCTGCTGTTCTAAGCAATGCCAGAATTAAATGAAAAGAAATAATTTCTACTTCATGTTGTACCTACCTACTGTGTATGTCCTCCCCTTACCTTTCGCTGGTTTGGAGTAAAAATTTTTGTATCATCATTGTTAGGTAGGCGACCTTATTATCCTTACATCACAGAATGAATGAAATGAGACAGAAGGAGGTTTGAGGCTACTTTTACACTTTTTATTCTTCATCTGTGCTAACTGCATAACATGCAATAATTTCTTAGAGAAAATAATAAACTTGTCCACTGTCCATTTCTTACTCCAGCATGACTGGCACAGCTTAGCTTGTATGCTTACAGGTGCTGAGAGACTTCAGACAAAACAGGCTGGACACTTTCAAATCAGTTATTGGGAACGGTTCCTAGACTTTGTTTATATCCAAAATATGTCTATGAATTGTTTGGGAGAATGTTATTTGGCCCAGGTCAAAATGTGCCACAAGGAACCTCACAGTGTGCCTTGACCCATAGTTTATGAGTACACACATCATCAGAGGATCTTATGTAGGTGCTTGCAACAACTACACTGCAGAGCATGGCTTGCAGTACTGTTCTTCGCTCTTAGCATCATCTCTTGCTTTTGTGAAAACTACCTCTTGCCTTTTTTGCCTCTGTTCCTGCCTCTCCTGCTCTTTCAACCTACATAGAATGTGGTGGCATTGCAGGCAGGCCTCTAGAGCAAACAAGCATGTTACTATGCTGCTGTCTTACTTCTGACAAGGCAAAGAGATTGGCAATGATTTGGCATTTTGCAGCTATTTTTAACAACGTTTGTATTATGGTTAACTGCAGTTTTTGTTTAAAGGACTACACTCTATCATCAGTGCAGTCTTGAGGTGATATCTGTATGTAGTGCTCTGCTGAAACAGGGCAAGATACTGCTCATCGTTAGAAAGGACAGCAGATTCTGGCCATGAAGTTTATTACTGTAGTGGAAAATAAAACTATGGACATAATTCAATGCAATGATAAATTGATGCACCAGACCTCTGCCATGATCTCTGCAAAAGGCTCAAATCTGAGCAACTGGAAACTGGTGCAACTACGTGCTGAATGTATAGGAGTCCTGCAGCACTGTACTATAAGGGAGTTGAATATCCTTCATTATGTAAAGTATGCATACTTCATTTGTATAAGGTGGGCCAAATTAATCTGCAGCTCAGTTGTGCTGTATGCATTCAAGTCCCTTGGTTTATTAATTAGTCCCAGAGCTAAGTATTTTTCCATCCCTCTATCAGCATTGTAGGAGCAAGATTTTAATTCATTTTGATGCAACACAACAAATTGCTTTCTACAATTTAGGCCCCTACTTATTTTGTAAAAGTCAGTGGCCTATGGTGAACAGAGGAGAAGAACCAACATTAGTGGAATATTGTTTTCCAAAAAAGCTTTGTGTAAAAAAAGATGCACATTTTGACACACAGTTCATCTACTGCTGTGAGAAACACACAAGTCTGTAAAGTGTGAACCTTTTCTGAATGCCTGTTCTAAGCAGCCGGACCATTAGTAGCAATATGCTACTGGAACACAATCGTGTGTGTCTATCCTGCAAAACAGAACTTGCTATGCTTCTTTACTGTCTTGTCACCTCAAGATTAGGCTCCTGCAATATGCTTTGCTCTTGAGATCATTTAGATCCTGTAGAGAGCCCGTAATGCAACAGTCACAAATTAATGGGTGTTTAGGCTGGCAGCATGTGATGCCAGCAGTCTAAAAGCTGTGCTGGCTGCCTCTGGGACTCAGGGCGCTCAGCTTTACAACTGTGGATGTGGGATTTCTCCTCAAAGCACTGCTAGGAAGCCGTCAGCAGAGGCGTCTGGGTGGGAGCTCAATGGGCAGCAGAAGCTGCCACAGTGCTCACATGGCAAGAGCCACCCAGGCTTAGCAGGCCAGTGCACAGAGCTGCCAGGTGTGCTGCTAAGGCCATATGGCTTTTTTCTTGAGAATTTGGTGAAAGGTGATCTGAGGGATGGATTGGCTTTCTCTTTTATCAACTAATTGCAGAATTTAGTATAGGTGTGCCTCATTTCTCTGAGCACTATAAACAAGCCTGCAATAGCCAAAGGAGATCAGAACAAGTCTGCAGTCAGCACTTGATCTGTGGGCTCACTGTAATTGCAGGCTTGACATATCTGCCTAAGTGAAACCTTTGTTTTACCTTACAAAGTACTGAAGAGCAAATCTAATTACTGTGCTTCCGTGAAGAATGTCTGTATCAAATCAAGGGGACACAGGAGACAAGCACTGAGTGCTTGTTCCAAGCTTAGACTATGGAAACAAAGAACTAAAGCTAGTTAACGTAAAGTCCAGTAATAATGCCAAGCTTTCTCTTGGGCACAAGAAATGGCTGAACACTCCAGCATCTGTATGCTGAAAGTAAGTGAATTGTGTAAGTGACCCCAGCTACATTACTGGATTTTACCATCCACAGTGTTAATAGAAAATGCATTCATGCGTATTACTGAAAGAAAGCCATGAATATGAAGTAGCAATAGAGTTAAAAACAATTCTCAAGTTATTGTACAGGGTAGAAATGAACAGAAATAATGGAGATTTCTACTCCCTAAAACTAGCTTTTCTTCGGTGACAAGTGCAGCTCAGTGGCAGTTGCACACCAAAGCATGCAGTGGCACCTAGTTACCAGGATGCAGCTGTGACAAGATACTATTTGTAATGGAACAGAATTGAAATGTGAGGTCATCCTATAAGATGTTTGGATATTTTGAAGGGGATGGTTTTCATCATCTGAGACTGTATGTTGAGAAGACTCAGGAAGTACTCAGATCTTGTTCTGCCCTGTACCTATGTGACCATGTCTGCGAGAAAATAATCACAAATTCTCTATATAAAGGAATCGCTGCTGTTCTTTGCAGAGCTCTGAAACTTAATGAGGGTGCTACAATTGATAAATTGATGTGCTGCTTACACATTCACAGAAACTCATATTAGTGTTATGTGAAATACATATTTCAAAACATTCTGTTAATTGCTTAACAGATTCCTGTTTAATAAAGTTATGTATTCATACACAAGCATGTATTCATAAAGTTGTATTTTAGGAGTGGGTAAGTATGACGTTTCATAATGAAGCCCCACACAGGCAGTTTAACCAATGATTACCTACTATTAAAAGTTCCATCACTCCAGAGAAATGGGTGGTAGCGACACTAGAGCCCACAGCTCTCCTTCTCCTTTACTATACTGATCTAGTTCATCTTTTTCCACGTTATAATACTCATCACTAAGGACTGCTTGTCTTTCCATTACGGAAAATAATAAGTAGGTGTTACTGCTAATCCCCCTTGGTCCTTAGTTATTGTCAGAGCAGCTCTTGTATTCTCAGTTACTGGTATGTCAAAAAGAAATGATCCATCTGACAGATTTTAATGTATGTGGGTACCCTGTGGGATTATTCAGAAGTGCAGAAGCAACTTCAAAGATCTATCTGTTCAAGTATGAAAAGAACAGTAGTAAAATGAAGAAATGAAAAAGATTGGGTTCTGTGTGACCTCTCCCTGTCACTGCTGGCAGCCAGCAGCACTCCACAGCCTGCAGGAAGGGCTCTGACACAGTGTGCTTCTGCAGCAACTGACACGAGCACTGCCTTCCTGCACATCTCAGCCGATCAAGAAGACGGCATGTCTTTCAAAGAGCAAAAAGCTTCACTGCAAACTGAACAAGGCACTCTATTTACAGATCAAATCCCTGCTTAACTATGGGAAATAGGGAAATCTCTCCATTTGAGACTGCAGCGCGATTTGTACAGAAATGCTTCCCTATTTTTGAAGCGATAGAAACAGCCTCTTGTTTCTTAGAAATAAGGGAAGAATTAGAGGCTAGGCCACAAAGTATTTTATTACAAAACCGCCAAAATGTGATTTCTCACCAGTTTAACTGGCAGTGAGCATATTTCACACAGCAGTATCATGCACTGTTTCTTTCCTGGGGAAGCTAAGCAACAGTAACCTTGGCCAAGCATTAGGACTATTTCTGGAAGCTTCAGAAGTATCTAGGGAAAATAGTTTTCACTTTTATTCAGGTAAAGAGTACATCTATTTATTAAAAAAGTGCGAAATGTCTTCTCTCCAACTTTAAATGGCTTTGACAATAAAATTCTGCTTATATCAAGGTCTTAGGAGACACATGAAGCCTTCTGATAAATGGAGTGTTTGGGTGATGAAGAGCTGACTTGAAGACTTCGGGTGCTTCACATTCCTGCTCCTGGAGCACAGTGCAATAAAGGTGAGGTCTCTCGAGACGCTAGCGCTGTGTCACTTATCGGTTTAATCTCTCACATGTCCACATCTGCCCATATGGGGGATAACCATGTAGCTTTTTCCATCTTGAACTGCTAAAAGCCTGTGCCAGTCCTGCCTGCTATGAAAAGAAGGGTAAACTTTTCTAAATGTCTAGGTTCATAAGTATAGACATGTATCGTTGAAGTCCACGTAATTCAAGTAGATGCTTAAAGGTTCTGCATGATTGCTGAACCATGCCAAGACTTCTTTAACTGATTTACTGATTCCCAAGAAATTACTAAATATGCTCATTAGCAATCCTGTACTCTAATACTTTAAGGGAGAATAGAATTTTTCAGGACTTCTGACTCATGGCCTGCAAAATATCTGGCTGGATCAGGGATTCAGAATAAAGCTGATGAGTGAAATTGTTAAAATAAATTTAAAAAAAATCCCAATCAGAACAGAAGATTGAAGGATGAGCCAGAGCAAGACTTCTCTAGACGAATAAGCTGCTATTGACAGCTTTGAGGTTCAGTGCATTCTTCTGTGATGCTACCTCAAATTTGGAAGTTTGCTCTCCAGTGAGCAGAAAACAAGATCAATCGTTTTACTGGAAATGTACCATCTTATTTGGTATAAACTGCCAGTTGTCCACTCCTCTGTGTCCGTCACCTAAGGATATACCCAAATGTTTTGGGTTTTTTTGGTAGCAGGTTAAAGCTGATAGCGAAAACAGGAAGCAATGCAGTTTAGCCTTGTCTTGGAGCGTTCAGTGGCACTCATTGCCATGGGAATCCTGCATTTCATTGGTTAGTAAAGACTGAGCTGAATCTGCTACCACTAAAAAGCTTCTCTGCTGCCTCAAATCTATATGCATGTACAGGAACACACAAAAAAAAAATGTCTGGTCATGTTTCTGCTAGTTCCAGATCCTTGTGCCTCACATACTTGATCCACATCCCATAAAATGAGTAGAAAGTTTACCATGATTGTTAGCTTAATTTTAATTTATTTATCTAACGTGCGAATGGATTGCATTCTTCTATACAGTGCACAGAAAGAAATAATAATACAGCACAGGAAGCCCACTTCCACGTTCCTTGTTGCAGTCCTGCTAACATGAAATGCTGGTTACTGGTTTTTTGAGAGAAAAACAATCAGAGCAGAGCTGTGGCAGGAAGAAGCTCTCTGCTCCACATTCCTGGGGCATTTCTGTCACCTCATCGTGGTGCAAGAAAAATGCCTCCAGAGCTTTGGGCTGCACACTCCTCCAAAGCATGGGAGCAGCACCAAGTAAAACTCATGACGAAGCCCTTAGCCAGAGACTACTTGGGATGATCTCCTCTTGTACTTTGCTAATAATAAACCACACATCACTTGCTGCATGGAAGCCAAACAGGGCACCTCCCATTCTTTTTTACTTAGCAACTGTTTCTATATTGTGCTGCTTTATCTAATTTTAGCTCTTATAACCAAAAAAATCTTTTAGATACTTTTTTTTTTAGGATCAGTAAAGTATTCGAGGTCTATCTAGAGTAGTTTAAAGCATTTCAGCTGAAAAAAAAATTAGGAATTGGATGTCTACTGAGGAGATTGGTAGATAAAAAGAACTAATACCTCTGTGACAATCTCAATTAAATGGGAGGAAAAAAGGCTATTTTATGAGGGCTGTTCCAGAAGTAATGTCTCTTATTTTATTACGTTGGCCCATGATATCAGAGAAGGGCGTTGGTGATATGGCAGCAGAGACTGAACCTTCCCACTAGTATTCCATTAAATGTCAGCGTGGAAGCAGAGGGGCAGTTTGACAAAATGGTCACCTGACATGGAAGTGCAGGTGAAACAAAGGTGTGTCATGAAATTCTTCCGTGCAGGAAAAAATGGCACCCATTGACATTCACTGATGCCTGCTGAACATTTATGGAGACCAAACTGGATGTGAATACAGTGCAGTGGTGTGTAGTGCTTTTCTATATGTAGAATTCATCTCAGGCCAATGTGAGCTTTGCCCTAAATACACAGCTGAGTCCATATTTGCAATAGGGACTCATTACTTTGCAGGCTTGAGCCTGTATCTCATGATTAAACAAAGCTCCTCTGAACATGAAGAACAGGAACTCTGTCCAAGAAAGAAGTTTACAGCCCTCAATGGTTACTCAAGTTTTCTTTTCTCCCCATCATTTTAGAAGAATTGGAGAGCAGCAGCCATGAAGTAAAATAAAACAGATTCAAAAGGAATTATTTTTGTAGCATTTTATCCGAGATGTTTCACCACCACCATGGTACAGTGGAAGTGACACTGAAGTAGCCAGTGGAGGATACAGCACAACTCAGAGGAAAATAAGAACTAAAATTTCCAGGAAGTATCTGTGACTTGCTTCGTATTTTAACTGGGATGGTAGAAGAGACAGTAGGAAGTGCAGTTCATTTGCAACAGAAGAAAAAAAATGTATTTTCTGTAGAATACCTAGGAGATACTGTGTTTACTAAAATCTCTGAGGTATAAGACTAAAGGCACAAACTGAGGTATGCACCTCATGCCTGTGCTGTGGCCAAACAGCCACTTGAAGTACCTCAATGTGAAATGCTGATTTGGGATAAGAAAGTTGATGGTTTTACGTTCTTAGTTTTCACTTGACTAACCATGGACACCATGCGTTCTCACTGAGTGATCCTACATAAATTTGTGTCTTTTCCTTTCCTATTCCCATTCTTGATCTACAGATGTGTAGTGTAAATCCTTCCCTGCTATGAAGTCTAGCTGTCCCAATGGCCCTGGATAGACTTCCTGCAGATGTAAACCATGGACACCATAAGTCTGTCCCTCATTCCAACTCCTTCAACATCCCATACTGAATTTCTAACCTTTGCTAGCCATTGAGATCATTTCTTGGTACTGACAGAATATTAGTGATTTCCATAATTTTTGAAAAATATCTTCTGGAAGATGGTGAGAAGACACAGAAGGAGATAACGGCCTTTCCCTAGCAGGGATCGTCAGAACCAGCATCATCTTAATTTACTGATATTTTATGGAACCTATGATTTTTTTGCTTGCAGGATATTATGCCAGCCATCCAGCTCATGTGCTGGTCTTGAACGTCGTGGGCATGGATAGATCACAGCCTCAATCCTGTGAGCAGGCCTGATCCTTTTACTCAGTTCTCTCTAAAAGCAGCTTCAGAGAGACACAGTCTGAATGACCCTACCAGGCTGGTTACTACTTACTGCACTACCCAAAAGGCCTAACTGTGAGAAGGGACAAATAGTAGAGCAATACTGTAGAATCGGAGTCATAGAATGGCTTGAGTTGGAAGGGACCCCAAGGGTTATCAGGTTCCAACCCCTTACCACATACAGGGTTGCCAACCTCTAGATCAAGCACTTGATCAGGTTGTCCAGGGCCCCATCCAACCTGGCCTCCAACATGGGACATGGCATCCACAACCAGTCTGGGCAGCAAGTTCCAGTACCTCACCACCCCCTCAGTGAAAAACTTCCCTCTGACATCTGGTCTAAATCTTCCCTCCTTTGTTTTAAAACCTTTTTCTATCTCTATCTACACATGTAAAAAGTTGATTTCCCTCATGCTTGTAATCTTCCTTGAAATACTGGAAGGCTGTAATGAGGTTTCCCTGTAGCTTTCTCTTCTCCAGACTGAACAAGCTGAGCTCCCTAAGCCTGCCTTCACAGGGGAGGTGCTCCAGCCCTCTGATCATCTTCATGGCCTTCCTCCAGACCCTCTCCAAAAGCTCAGCATCTTTCCTGTGTTGTGCAACCCAGCCCTGGACGCAATACTCCAGATAAGACCTCACGAGGGCAGAATAGAGAGGGTCAATCACCTCCCTCGCCCTGCTGGCCACAGTTACTGGACTGTTTATTTCTCTGTCAAATAATCTATGTTACACTCATAAATAAAAGTGATTTTAGGCTGTCACAGAAAGTGACACAGTACAGTGGCAGAGTACAGGGTTTCCTCTAGCAGGATATTAAAACACTTGAATAACTTGAGTAGCATTTGTTTTGCAGCCTGTGAACTGGTCTGGTAAATATTTGGTGGTCCCACAGCCTTAGCAATGTCTATAGCCACACCTGCCAGCCAGGAGGGCATCAGTGATGAGAGGTGAGAGCTGTGTTGATCCCTCCCAGTAGCTCTCATAGTGGAAGCCACTGGCTTGATGCAGGATTTGGGAAATTAAAGCAGCAGAGGACAAGAGTGCAGAGCAGTCTGCAGGAAAGGCTAGCAGAATGCAAGAGATGAGAGGATGGTTTTGGAGAGAACAGACTGAAACTGTGTATGAATAGTCCAACTGCAGCTGTTCACAGAGGAGGGTTAAACCACATATGCCTAGTGACGTTACTAAAGCCATGGTCCTTTTCTGCACATCTCATTTTCAAACAATAGCAATCCAGACACGTACTCGGTGCACGTATTTCCTTTGAGTTGGCTGCCTTTTTGAGGAGCAGTGGCACTTCAGTGAGAGCCAGAGCAAACATCCTTTCCAGCACTGCTGAGACCAGGGCTCTGTACCTCACTGGTGTTCACACGTGTGATGTTATGCTGACAAACATCTTTATAGCCCTTCCTCTTTTCTCATTTTGCAGTGCCTTGCTCCAGGGCCACTTGTATCTGCCATCACTCCTGCTATCAGCCGTTGTATGATACAGGCACCCACATTTACACACGTGCTCATTCTCCTTTGCCTGCCTCTTCTTACAACACTGCCAATGCAGTAGCAATCACTAGCCCTCCCCTTGTGGTTCCTATTCTGAACTTCTACTTTTTCTTCTTAAATGTGAATTGGAGGTATTCCATCCCTTTTAACTGGACTCAGAGAATTACTCAGGTGATGCACTACTTCCAGACCCCAGTAATGTTGCTGAGCAGATTGAAAGCAAAATGTGGTTTGAAAAAAAATGGGACCTATTCTGTTTTCCTGCATATCAACAGCAAAACTGCCAATAACTTTTGTATTTGCAGCATCAGAACCTTACCAACCTGCTGAACTTTGCATAATCAGCCCATGGTAATGAAAGTCTCATTCAGCCCATCTGGAAAACACTTCATTGGAACAATTTGGTAGCACTTCATAATCTCACTGGGACCTGTTGCTTGCATTTGCTCCTGCGGTCAGTTGGAAAACATCTGATGTGGGAAAAAGCTTTTTTCTTCTCTTCTGTCTAATACACAGTGTGTTACACTTATTTTAAGGAGACTTGCACTCCAGATGCCACTGACTCCTTGGACGGGAAGTCTTCTCACAGTGGCTGTCCCCTACCATGGAGGCTGAATTACCTGCTGTTCTCAGAGAGGCAGGTGCTGTGTGCACTCTGTGCACAGGAGGGAGAGGTTACTGAGAGGACAACCAATAATAATAGTGGAGCTACTTCTGGACCACATCTGGCATGTGCAGTTTTTTGCTCTACACCTTTCTGATTTCCAGGCAGCACTAACGTATTCTCCTCTCCAAGCAAATAATAATTATTAAAAAAACAGACTTTTTCAGTACAATAGAGATGTTATTTTCCTGCTTTTGCAGCAGACAGAGGTCTGAGTGCATGGAGTGCAACAGGTCACAAGTAGAAAAGCTGCATGAGCCCACAGCAGGGCTGAGAGAAAGCTGTCAAGCATTAATCGTCCTTCAAGTGATACTTGTACTGCAAGAAGAGACTGAAAAGCACACACTGGTTAGAATGGAAGGGGGGAAGCATTCGTTAGTTGCAAGAAGTGTTTTAGACTGGTCATGAGAGGTGTGTAAACCAAGAGAGAGCTTCCATGGCTTGTAATGGGTTATTTCCACTGAATATATATGCTCTGAAAAGATTCTGAGGATGTACAGAGCTATGCAAGACATCTGCTCTGGAAGAATTTTAGTCCTTTTGAAATACCAAAATTTTAACTGGAATTAAAACTTCCAGTTCCTTTTTGTGGTGCCTTCTTTGGGATGGATAGTAAAAAATATTTTACATTCCGTTCCAAAACTACTGAGTCTAGACCATGACTTAAGGAGACTCTGCACGGAAACACTAGTCAGCCCTGGCTGTGTTCCTATTCAGGATGGAATAAAGGAAAGCTACACAAATCCAAGAGAGTGAATAAAGGTTTCCCTCTAATGTGTATTTTTGCAGTCCGGGACCGAGTGAGTCACACCATTCAGCATTTGCCATACCAGCAGATAAGCTGCGCTGTTCTCACCGAGACCTTAAACGTGAACTGCAGGGGTCCTAAAGACTGTCTGTGTGTGTCGCACAAGCATTTCCATAGGTCAGAAAGCACTGAACAGAGCCTGAACTCATTAAATATTGAATTGCTGCAGCTGTAGACATGAGCCAGTCTGTCCATTCACTGAAGTCCCCTGGAATCCGTGCTGTTTGAGAAAGCAACT
Source organism: Centrocercus urophasianus (assembly GCF_019232065.1). Taxonomy (NCBI): domain Eukaryota; kingdom Metazoa; phylum Chordata; class Aves; order Galliformes; family Phasianidae; genus Centrocercus; species Centrocercus urophasianus. The sequence continues at coordinate 88,675,671 of NW_024884253.1, read as the reverse complement.
ATCCTTTTCAAATTACTCTAACATTAATCTGTCATGCACTGATTTTTTTTTTTTCTGACTCTGGTAATAGTTACATGAACAGTTAAGTAAGATTAGAAACATAAGCTTAAGCAGAAACATGAAGAGAAGGAGACTCAAAGTGAGGGGGGAAGTATTTGGTTTTGTGGCTTATCACAGTGCGATGCTGGGTCACAATTAGTCACCTTGTCATCTATTGACAATAACAAGTGCAACAGGAGAATAGCCCTGGGAGAACAGGACCAGAGACACTAAGAGACAGCAAGGAAGATATCAGAGCAGAGATGGAGTGAATGGGTATGAAAACGTCAGAAGTAAAGAAGAAAGGGAAAGAAAAAGTGGAAGCGCTGCAGAAGCAGAGTAAATTAAGGACAAGATTTTCAAGTGTCTCACTGTCCCCCAAATTGTAATTACTTTCCCATTGATGCTGGCAACAAGAATAAGGAAAGATGGCAGAGTTAGGCTAGCAATGAGCACTTTAAAAACTTCTCACCTCAGAATTACATTGCTTTCTTACAACTTCTCCTGGAACAATGATGTCAAGCAATACTTGTGGCTACTAAATTATACTGAGAGTCCGCTTGGATGTTCTGGAAAATGTAATGTATCTGTGGCATTAGGACACGCCGTGGCAACTGCAGCACAGGAAATTTTTGAGGCCATCAGAGCCTGGTGAAAAGACTCGCTTGTTTTAAATAATAAAAAAAAAAAGAAGGAAAAAAGAACAAAAATTACACTACTGCAGAACTTAGAAAATTTTTTTTCAGAATAATTCAAATGAAACCGCTACAAAGTCCAATCAGACTTGCAAACAGCTCAAGTTTCTATGTGTTCTTTCATTATTCCAGTTTCTGTCCACAGCCAAAACGCGTGTCTCTGCAGACCAGGCCTCTCCCTGTTTACCAGAGGCTGATGAGAGGAGGGAGAGGCCTTGAGATGCTTCCCACTGCCCTGCCAGCCCCAGCCCTGACCTGCAGGGACCATTGCTGGGCGTGGGAAGGCAGTGCAGGCTCCACACCTCTGAAACCTTTGGCATCTTTGCTGGACCTAATGAGAAGGAAGGCAGTGTGGCTGGTGATGTTTTTGGTGGTACTTTCATACGTAGGAGACCATGGCCATTTATTTCATTTCACATTTTACACGGGTTACTCAATAACTGCTGACAGCAACTGTTTCAGTCTGCCTTGAACTGGGCTCATCCTCCTGGTTTAGTGTCTCACTTCTAATCCCTGAACTCAGATGCTCAGCAAGGATATGCATCCAGGTGGATACGCGTGGTGTGAGGAGAGCTTATGTCAGTGCAACCTTATTTTGTCTGTCTAGGGTCCTAAGATAATTTATTTGCATTTCCATTTGGGCCAGATCTTAAGTCTCACAAATGAAATATTTACCACTTGAACACGTTGGAAAGCTCAGATCCTTACGTTTATTAGTTCAGAGTGCAATAATTATTAGCTGGAGAGAAAACATAACTGCAATAAAAAAAGAAAACTAAATAAAACCCACCTACACAGATTTCTCACACTGGGCTCAGGGGCATGACTCACTGGTTATGTATTAAGCACTGTGGGTGGGTACCCTAATTTTTATGTGTTCCATTGTTTAGATGTGTTTTGGATGCACTAGTTCTGACTTTGTGTTTTGGCAAAACCTTTTAAAAAAACAAAACAAAGCAAAACAAAAAAACCAAACCACACAACCCTTGCAGGTCACAGTCATGAAGTGCAGCTGCCTTTCTTTACCTGACTGCCATGGAATCAGGGTGGGCTGCATGGGAGGAAGGGAGGGGAGCAGCATGGGCTCTGGCTGCCAGGTGGAGGCATGCCACCAGCAGCTGCAGAAGCTACCTGGCCACCAGTGGGCTTCTGCAACACCTGACCCCTCCATGGGGAGTCATTTTGCACCCTTCTCCAGCCAGATATTCAAGATTGGAAGAATATTTCTTGTGCTCTAAAGCACCGACAGAGGAAATAACTCAGAAATATATGCCAGCAGACAAGAAGGAATACATTAAATGTCAGATGGATACGTTTAAGACTGAAGAAAAAGAGCATAATGCCAAAATATTGTAATGCCAATGCATGCCTGAGCATAGAAAGCAAATGATTTGAAAAAGTCGTGGGATGATAGAACTGGTAAGAAACAAAAGTGTTTTCCTTGAGCTTAAATTCTAAATAGAAGTTTAAATGCAAAACACGTAGATTATATATTGTATAAATTATATGATGCATACAATATAAAAATACAAAGACATACATTATCTTCTTTTAATAGTAAGACATTTTATACAGCAATTGCCAGTGTGAAGCTAGAGGAGCAAATAGGGAGATTACATAGAATGGAGCGTGAAGGCAGCTAAAAAATATTCAGGACTCTCTGGCAAGGTGCTAGAGCTGCTAGACATGCTGATCACCTGGGGAAAACACAAGGCTCTCTCCCACTTTCACTCAGCTTGTCTCCACGACAGCCTAGTGCACATCTCCACGTGCATCCTGAGGAGAGCTTCCTGCCCATGTGAAGTTTGGCTGACACCATCAGCTGCTAACCTACTGTGCCTGTCCTGCCCAGGTGCACTGCGCTCTGGGGTAGCTGCAGGAGTGCGAGCAAAGGCAGCACCAAGCGTTGCAAAGACGTTCAGCTGTGTGATGCCAGTGTTACCACTTGCCCCTTTGCTAGCAGTGTGGCAAGCTACACAGCTGATCTGCTTTCTCTCACCCCATTTAAGGAGAGTTGCTGCAGCAATTGCTTCAATGGTTTCTGCCACCCACCAGCCCTCCAGCTGCCTGTGAACCTCCCACAGCCCTGGGCCTGGCATCCCGCTGGTGCCTTACACCCAGAGATGCTGCAGCTGTGGCTGCCCTTGCTGGCAGCCCTGGTGGTGGCAGTGACCAGCTCTGCAGGAGGCAGAGGCTAAATCAAAACCTTCAGCCTTAGCACTTTGCAGCCAGTATAAAGGAGGTACTTGAGACACCAACAGTGCTTCCCTTGTTTAGTTCACTCGCAAAATATGCAACTTTCTTGACCTTAAGTACACTCCTTAGGAGTGTTCAGGCTGAAAGGGGCTCCACATTGGCCAAAAATAAGCATGGCTGACCTTAACCACTTGCTTTCAATCACAAGGGAAACACCGCTCCTGCCCCATTGCATTCACCGCTTTTTCAACGCCTACATCTGCAGTGAAAAGACTGCTTGCCTTAACCCTCTCACCGCTGTTACCAATGCAAAAGCCTCATCAGCTTACAGGGTCTTTAACATCCCCTTGGGTTTGTTTTCAAGGGGATACCTGTGGGATGTGCAAGTCTTTCAGATTTTCCACTACGTCACAAAATGACACTCGTGCCTGTTCCTTCTAGCTTTTAAAATAGGAAACAATGCTCAACTTTCCACCAGCAGTTTCCTGTTTAACAAGTATTTAAATTAATGGTTCTGTAGGTTTTACCAAGCACGCTCGGCAGCACCGGAGGTGTGCAACTCAGCACAAACTAAACAGTAAACAATGCTTACAGGTGCTGGTAAGGGAAGCAGTGGGTGGAGGAGCGGGGTGACACCGCAGTCCCATGCACGTTACGGGCAGAGCTTTCTGGCACATTGCAAGTAAACAGGGGAAAGTGCAGAAGTATAAACCAGGGAGATTATATGGCCCAAAATGAATTTAGGAGAGTTTAGGAACAGCAGGCCTCCATCTTACTCTACGAAATGCAGCTAAAGAAAGAAGCTGGCTCATTGCTCAAACACTGAGTGGGAAGAAAATGCTGCTCTTTCTCTTGCTGCTGCCTGTGAATTTGGGGCATTGGCTTCTGAACTGCACCCTGACCTGCACTAAATAGGCTGGGTGAGGAGGAACTTAGGCCAACAGAGATGATAAATTTTGGCTTCTAAGGGTGAGAGTCCTCTGTGTTTCTTACTTTTATACCCAGTGTGATTTCTGTGAAGTCTTAGAAATTAAGCCAGATATTATAAGGAGGTACAACTCGTGGCAGAATTTCATCTTTATTACTTTATGGTGATTCTCCCTAATGAATTCTTTAAGCCAGGTCCAAAAGCATGCTAGGTGCGTATAACATTCTCATTTACTTCTTTATTTCTTATAGTTTTACTTCATACTGCGAAACCATTTCCTGTAATTGAACCTCCGGAATACCTATTGACTTTCTGCAAAACTGGCTGAAAACTACCATTCAGTTCTTACATTTTTCACTGTTATTTATTCATCTCTAGGTTCCTTAATGTTTTAATTGCTTGCAACAGCTCGTCTATATGAAGGCCTCACAGATGGAAAAGATTCTTTCAATGATATTTCGCATCAGGGATGTTACTGCACTCGAATGAGATCAGCAACCTTAGAATCATAGAATCAAAGAATATACCGAGTTGGAAGGGACCCATAAGGATCATCAAGTCCTGCTCCTGGCTCCACACAGGACCACCCAAAAATCAGAACATCTGACTGAAAGCACTGTCCAGGCACTTGCTGAACTTCAGCAAGGTCATTGCTGTGACCATTTCCCTGAGAAACCCCTTCCATTATCCAGTCTCCCTCCGGTAAAGAAACTTTTCCTGATATCCAGCCAGAACTTCCTCTGTCACAGCTCCATGCTATTCCCTCAGATTCTATTAGTGGTTGCCACAGGGGAGACCAGCGCCTGCCCTTCTGCTCCCCTCATGAGGAAGCTGTGGGCCACCATGAGGCCTCCCCTCAGCTTCCTCTTCTCTGGATTGAGCAAAGCAAGGGATGTCAGCTGCTCCTCAAAAAGCCTTCCCTGCTAGACATTTGAGTACACAGTACTCAAGGTGAGGCTGCAGCAGTGCAGATTGTCCCAGTCATTTCCCTCGACCAGCTGGCAGTGCTGTGATGCAACCCAGGAGAGCTGATTTATCTAGATCTGTTTGCAGGGCCTCTCCACCCTCGATGGGGTTAACAGCTCCTCCCAATTTAGTGTCGTCAGCAATCTTGCTGAAAGCACCTTCTAGTCCTACATCCAAGCTATTTATGAAAACTTTAAAGAGGACTGGCCCTAAAATCAAGTTCTGGGAAATCTCACTAGTGACTGGCTGCCAGCCTGATGTAACCCCACTCACTACAACCCTTTGGGCCCGACCCGTCAGCCAGCCACTCGTCCATCACATTATGTTTTTCTCTAGCTGTGTGCTGGGCATTTTGTCCAGAAATACACTGTAGGAAACAGCATTAAAAGCTCTACTGAAATCCAGTATTATCAACTGGCTTCCCTTGTTCAACTAGATGGGTGACCTTGTCATAGAAAGAGATTAAATTAGTCAAACAGGACCTTCCCCTCATGACCCTGTGCTGGTTATGACCAATGACCCCACTGTCCATTTGCTGTTTTTCAGTAACTCCCAGCATAATTTTCTCCATAATTTTACCAAGCACTGAAGTGAGATTGGCATCTTTAAGGGTATATGAAATTGAAATTAGTGACACATATATGGCACTATATCAGTTGTATTGCAGGGAGAGAGCAAGGTGTTGCTTGATGTAAATAGATAGTAATAAAATGGAAAATGTCCTGCAAAATCCAATAGTCCAGACTAAAACAAACTGACAGAATTTCTGGAACTGGAATGTAGTGGATGCAGTGCAATACTAACACTAAATGGATACGGTCAGTCCCTGACTTTTTTAATTACATTCATCACTGGAGTCTGCACAACTCCCTACTAAATGATTTATCATTCAACTTCTCCCAAAAAAGATTTTTATGCCATACCATTACGATGAACATAAACAACTGATAAAAAAAGAAAAGAGCAATATTTGGGAAAGCAGCCATTGACTCCAATTGTCTCTGGTTTAGGTCGATGCCTTTTTAGGTCTGATATTATCACATTTGAGCTATAAGAATTCCTCTTTAATTTGCTGGGAGCATACCGTGGGAGATACCAAAAAGTAACTGGCTCTCCAGAACTGGAGATGTTGTTGATGTGAACTTGGAAGATAGTAGATACTATGTGTAGATATGTCTTTACCTCATGTTGCAAAGTGGACTGCATGGTGTTTACAATTGAGTTCCTTATCATTAGTCGCACATATCCAGAAATAAAATTGCCTACAGCCTTATCACATCTCTCAAAGTTTTTTTGTAGAGAAAAGGGTTCATGCCTGTCTGATTAAAATATATCAGAACCTTTATGCAAGAGGAAAAAAATCTCGAAATGTGTATTTTTAAAATCACTCTTTCTCTCTAAAACTTCCATGGGCTGAGGTATTGCTGACACGTTGCTCTGAGCCAGGCTGTCTTCATTGTGGGAGGCTTCTCATGACCACTCATAGCACTGATGTGTTGGAAGATGGAAACTGTATGTAACAGGCTGTCAGAACTCATATTTTGCAGAGGATTTTTTTGGATGATTGACTGACATATATAGCTTCACTGTCTTGTCCCTCTCAATCAAGGGGGACTTGCTTCCAGCCAGCAAAACACAGAGTGCTGGGCTACCAATGAAATTGGTTTGTTAATTCATACATGACAGATAACTAGCTTGCATCAGCTTGATCTTGATGATCTGAGGGTTTTATTGTGGTAAAACCTTTAAGCATACTGAATGTTTGATAAACTTTGAGGTTAAAAAGTTCACTATTAGATCAGCCACTACGAGGAGGCACAAAGTGCACTGATAGAGGCCTGCTGGCCTCATCATTGTGTGATGGGACGAGGCTGTCATCCCTGGGGTGCTGTCAAGGCCTGAGTGTTCTTGCCTTGCATGAGGGCTACAGCACAGCCACGTTGCCAGGCTCATGGCTGCGAGGGATGAGGAAGATTCAGTGTTGCGTTATGAGTTGTATGAGGGAAGCTGGCAGAAGCAGCTCAGTCTGCAAACAATGCTGGGGAGAACTGGACACAGTTGTCCAGGTGGAGTCTCACAAGAGCAGAGTAAAGGGGCAGAATCACCTGCCCCAACCTGCTGGTCACACTTCTCTTGATGCAATCTGGGATACGATTGGCCTTCTGAGCTGCAGGCACACACTGCTGGCTCGTGCTGAATCTTTCACCAACCAACACCCCCAAATCCTCCTCAGAGCTTCTCTCAAGCCATTCTCTGCCCACCATCTGTGCTTGGGACTGCACTGACCAAGGTGCAGGACCTCGTGCTTGGCCTTGCTGAACTTCATGAGGTTGGCATGGGCCCACCTCTCAAGCCTGTCCAGGTCCTTGGATGATCAGAAGACTGGAGCATTTTTCCAGCAAAGAAAGGTTCAGGGAGCTGCGCTTGTTCAGCCTGGGGAAAACTCTGGGTAAACCTCAATGCAGCCTTCCAGTACTTAAAAGGAGCTGATGAATAGGAAGGAGACCAACTTTTTACACCAGCAGATAGTGATAGGAGAAAGGGGAATGGTTTTAAAGCAAAAGGAGGAAATTCTTTACTCAGAGAGTGGTGAGGCACTGGCACAAGTTGCACAGATCAGTTGTGCACACCACATTCCAGGAGACATTCAAGGTGAGGTTCAGTGTGGCTTTGAGTGGTTGGCAGCTCTGCACACAGCAGGGGGGTTGGAACTAGATGATCTTGAAGGTTCCTTTCAATCCAAGCCATTCTATGATTCCATGATACATGGTTCTGTGATCCTATGTCTGTTCCCTTGATCTGGAGGCAAAGCATGTGCTCCTTCCTCTTTACGTCAGACAGCAGCATAACTTACCTTCAGCATCTGTGGTTTTAGGTGCCATGACAGTGGCATTCAGGAAAGCAAACTGACTTTTAAACTGGAGTTATTTAAAAGAAAAAACATTCAAGAGGAAATCAATTGGTAAAAACATATCAGTGCAATCCACATGCATACCTCCCTTTTCCAGGTACTCTCTCGTTCCTGGAACCTGGAGAGCACCTCCTGTATCTCAACAAGATATATCAGCATGCCTCCCTAAAACTCTTCAGCAACTGTCTTCATCTCACAGGAGAACTTTTCTAAGTATTCAGCAATCATTCACAATCTATTTTTTCTACTAAGCAGTCCATACTGTGCATTTGACAGGAGTCAAGAAACCATGACACAGCTGTCCAGCTTCGCTTACTACTCTTTCATGCATAAAACAGTGTTAGTATCTGCAGAGATGACATGCTGGAGTCTCAGCCAGTCTTCCTGCATCCCCTGTTGCATTTACCAGCACACAGGCATAAAAGAAGCACTCTAACAATCTCTGTGATATCCTGAATCCAGCTCCTGGATAAGATGCATACATTATTACAGTCCGTTATGTTGATTGCTACAAATCAGCTTCATATCTGCTAAATCACCCCTTTGGACAAGGGGTCCTCTTTTAAAGGAGAGTGAGTCCTTAAAAAAAAACCACATGATGTTAAGATCATCAATTAAATACCATGTGGTACAGCAGAACAAAAGAAAATCAAACATAAAACAAAAGCGTAAGTATGTGGATTTAGAGAAGGAAAAAATGAAAACAGAATCAGCATGGGTAAGAAAGTTACGTAAGGAGTTCAAAGTTTATCCCTTGCAGTGATGCCACCAATGAAAACGTACTGGCTTGAATATATATAAAACCAGCATTTTTTTCTAATGGTATATCAATCAGGAAAAGATTAGATTTCTTTTCCTCAGATAAATCAGAAACTCACAACACACCCACAATGAACTTAAGCTATTTGCTTTTGCCTGCCATACAGGAGTTCACCTATCTTAGTGAGCTGAACGCAGTCAGTATAGAAACCTTTAAAATACCAGCAGCAGTACTGGTGTTGTGCCCTTGCACAGTGTTAAGTGAATGAAGGAATCACACTTGAGCAGCTAGTTTGCAAGCAAGCACACTTAATAGCCTATGTACATGACTATCTGCATACAGTGCTGCCCTGCCAGACACTGGAAGTGTGAGCCTTGCAGACTCAGTAGACAGCCCCCAGCTACTGAGAGATCCTTCCCAAGAGGACAGGAATAAGAGCAGTACTTTCTGCAATGGCACTTACGCCAAGTGCATCTCGACTTTCCTGTTTCTTTGTGAGATTCACAGCATCGTACTTTTTAAACACTTTTCTCTCTCTTCCTGCATGCAGAACAAGGGCAACAGGGAGAACTGGGAGACCTGGCTGTGAAAAGAGGGCTGTGAAGGAAAGCAAGAGAAAGAAAAATACGCAGCCCTTTCCCTTTATCATTCAGTTTGTAACACCAGCATGAAAACGTTCTCAGAAGGCAGTGTCATTTCTGACTGCTTCCCTTTACATTTTTCACCTGCAGTACTTCTGCAGTCCCAGCCAAATGGTTTCTGTTTCATGTTTCTGCCCTTAAAAAGGGCTATTGTATTTTTGCTTGCCGGATATATACAATGCCTTCTGACTTGCCTCACTTGTTCTAAGCCCGTGGGTTTCCTTGGTGTAATAAAGGTACCCAGCAAGCAGGTGGTGTCGCTGACCCACCTGTGCCACCAGCAGCAGGAAGGCATCTTCCTCAGAGCTGGTTTCCCAGGACCAGCTTGCTGCCAAGCCGCTCGGTGTGGTGACATGCTGCCACTGCAGTTTAATTGTACCTTTAATTACACAGAAGTGGCTAATTCATGCTATAAATCACATCCCATCACGCAAACTTCTGGCATCTCATTTACTTTGTGTGAAATTATTTAATGCATCTGACTTTGAGGTGAGGAACTCTTTAATCTTGCTGATGTTTGGAAAAAGATTAATACATTATTTGTTACTGTTTTAATATGTGCACTCCACAAACAGCAATCAGCTGTCTCCTATTGGCTTCACGGCTGCTAATTGGCTCAGGGTACAAGTTTTATTTCCAGTCTGAAGCTCCAAGCTTATGTTTATTAAAACATAATTACTTTAATGTAATTGTTTTGAGTTATTACATCTCCTTACTAAGTAGGACATAGTTAAAACAACTGAAAGCGTTTCTTGATCAGAGCTGATTTTCTAACTAATTATGGAAATGACTACAGGAAAAAAAAAACGCATACAAAAAACCCAAACAAAAGCAAACTCCACGTTTCAGTGTAGGTTGCTTTCCTCGTGTAAATTTTTTTCCTGGTGCAGTCTTTGTACCTGCATTAGGGCAGCTCTTAAAAAATAAGATTTTTCAACTATCAGCTATTCAAAAATAAGATTTTCTGCTTCACCCTGCAAACTTCAAAATACATAATTTCAATTTTAGGGTCAGCAGTTCAAGGTCTGCCCACCGTTCACAAGACTTTAACAGCAAAGAGTGGACAAAGTGAAGACCTCATATATTTGTATCATCGGCACAAACTTTAGGCTCAGACCGATTTCAGAAACCTCAAAACCTCCAGCCAGCACGGGTTCATGAAAGGCAGGTCGTGCCAGACCAACCTCATCTCCTTCTACGACTGGGTGACCAGTCTGGTGGATGAGGGAAAGGCTGTCCATGTAGGCTGCCTGGACTTCAGCACAGCCTTTGACACGGTCCCAAAGGCTTCTTCTGGAGAAACTGTCTGCCCGTGGCCTGGACAAACTTACTGAGGGTGCACTCAATCTAGGTAAGTTTGCAGATGACACCAAGCTGGGAGGTGGTGTTGATCTGCCTGAGGGCAGGGTGGCCCTTCAGAGGGGTTTAGAGAAGGACCTGGGGGTGTTGGTTGGTGCTCGGCTGAACATGAGCCCACAGTGTGCCCAGGTGGCCAAGAGGGCCAACAGCATCCTGGCCTGCATCAGAAATAGTGTGGCCAGCAGGAGCAGGGAGGTGAGCATCCCCTGTACTCAGCACTGGTGAGGCCGCACCTCGAGTGCTGTGTTCAGTTTTGGGCCCCTCTCTACAGGAAAGACGTTGAGGTCCTGGAGCGTGTCCAGAGAAGGGCAACGAAACTGGAGAGGGGTCTGGAGCACAAGTCTTATGAGGAGCGGCTGAGGGAGCTGGCATTGTTCAGTGTGGAGAAGAGGAGGCTCAGGAGAGACCTCACTGCACTGTACAACCTCCTGAAGGGAGGCTGTGGTGAGGAGGGGTTTGGCCTCTTCTCCCAGGCAAAGAGTAGGAGCCGAGGAAACGGCCAGAAGTTGCACCAGAGGAGGTTTAGGTTGGACATGAGGAAGAACGTTTTCTCTCAGAGAGTGGTCAGGCACTGGAATGGCTGCCCAGGGAGGTGGTGGAGTCACCGTCCCTGGCAGTGTTCAAGTGCCTGGATGAGGAGCTACAAGACATGGTCTAGTGCTTGTGGTAGCAATGGTGATGGGAGGATGTTTGGACTAGGTGATCCTGTAGGTCCGTTCCAACCTTGTGATTCTATGAATCTATGATTCTACAAAAGTTTTGAAGAGTATTCTGCAAGGAGAATTTATGTATTTCAGTACTTCGTGGTTTCCAAAGTCAAAATTGATTCCAAATGTGTGTTTTGCAGTTTTCTCCTGTCTTCAATCATGTCCTTGCAGAGGCCAAATCATTAATAGATTGGCAGGAAGATTGAAGAAGAGAAACTGATCAACGAGGCTAGACTTTGGACTGCTTAAATACTGGCTTACAGTGGTGCAGTTTGAACTCATTTCTAATTTCCAGGAAACTTATCTGCTCAAGTTCAGTTGCTTTACATAAATTTAAATTCCCAAGTAGTCCATATTTGAAGAGTTGGCTGAATTTTAACTTGCACAAAACCTCAGAAGAAAAATTCGGAAAGTAGCCTGCCTTACTGCCGGTGATGGATCCAGTCCAGTGAGACTCCCAGTTCCTATGGTTATAGATGTCCATTCAAAGACCTTCACTTTAAAACCCCCTTTTTCTTCTTGGTCATTTTTAGCATGGCCTTTGCCCTCTTATATCCGTGCAAAGCTACAAAAGCAAATTAAATTAAATTTACACTTTTTATACCCCCTATGGGATAAGCATTCCCAGCATGACACCAGTGTCCACTGCATTTTAGATCGGGTTCTTCACATTGCAAAAATGGTAAGTACTGGGCTGGAAATGTAGAACTGCAAGAAAAAATCTCCACAGTGCACAGATTCAGGTTGTATGGAAGTAGTGAGAACTGGCTTGCATTCTTCAATAGGGACAACCTAAGGGAGGTCCCAGCTCTAGACAAGCTTTTTATTTTTCTGGGTGCACTGCTCACACTGAAGGTGGCACTAAGTCGCATTACTTTAAAGTTGGGCTGCATGAAACAATATGAATTGTTGTGATTTCACATGTGTTTTACCTACAAATCAGAGCACTCAATGTTTTTAATTAAAAATCCAGATCCTAGATTTACATCTGCTTGCAACCCTCATGGGTAAGGAGAAGAACTTTGAACATTGATCAAAAAGCTGCATAAAATTTTGAAAGTAAAGTAATAATGTAGGCAAATAAAAAGAAATCTCATTATGATTAGGTTAGTCCCATGATTTTTAAGACCTGATTCATGCATTTTGAGCCATAGGGTGTAGTTAAGGAACAACTATGAATTAAGGCTCACTCGTCCCACCTATTGAGCTGTGTGACAAACTAAGCTGTGCTAGCCCCATGCACTTCTGAGGTGCTGAAGCTGACTTGGGATAATTTAAAACTAAGAGCTATATAGAGACCAGAAAAGGAATGTCAGCAAAGAAGGGAGCAGTGCTTGGACCAAGCTGCAAGAGCAGTTGCTTTGGCAAGGGTACTGCAGCAGCATGATGCCTGGAAGGAGTGCTGTGAGCATGATGCAGTCTTGCAAGGAAGAGAGAACAATTTCCTTCTCTTCAAGGCAATTTTAAAAACTGAAATAGAAAAGGGCAGCTATCTGCCAAAAGAGCAGCAAGGGATTCCCTGGGCACCTCCTCCACCCCCACAGGTATCCCAGACACAGCAGGTGCAGGTTCAGCAGCCACTTTAATCTCTTCTGCAACAGATCCATAGCTCTTGCAGCATAAGAACTGAGTTCCACATTTGTGTGCCTCTCTAAGTTATTACCATCAAATAGAAAGATTAAATCTGGACCTGGTTGTGAATTCCAGTTTTGCCTTCCTAATTAACTGTTTTTGCTTTTCCATTCTTTAGTCCTTGTTTAATTGTTTGTCAGCTTTGGTCTCGTATTTTATCTTCTCAGTTACTGAAGATTTAAGCTTTGCAGATAATGGTTTTCCTCACTGAAGATGTATAGAAGTACAATGCTCAAGTCAGCCTACTCAGTGCTACCATAATATCAGCAAATCATACTATTCTCTGTTCTTTAAACTGCAGTGCAATTTTGCTGCTGCAAGAATCAAAGCCTTATCAAATATGGGGCATTTATCTCATTTCTGCTACTCCACAGAAAAGGTGACGTGGTCATTCAATTACAGACCACACACTAGCAACATCCTCCCTTACTTTTGTGCCATGTAATGTTTACAACCTGGAGTTCCTTTCTGTGCTGAACAAGCATCTGTTGGAAGGAATACCTGTGTATTAGTAACATCAAAGCACAGATGCTATGGTACCCTTACAAAGACGGCAGCTGGCAGCAAATTATTTCCAAAACAATTTGTTAAATGGGAATGTGCTCTAATTTTGATTGGCTGTGGGGAAAGAGATTGTCTGAGAGAAAGATTTGGGCTCAATGAACTGGCCCAGGTGACCTAGGACAGCTTGCTGTGCTGAGGTTTGACCTCCCTGCTGCATGTTTTAGCACTTCCATTTTCAGCAAGCTCTTCAAAGCTCCTGAGGAAGATTGAGTGCACTGCCAGAAGGGAGTTTCTTATGCCATTATCTGTCTCCTAATTCACACCCTACTATTTTCCCTTCCTCCTTTAACCCTGGAGGAGGGGAGGCTGGCAGACACAAAGAGCAACACACAACAAGGTGGAAGAAACCCTGAAGCCACCGACATGGTGGAGCCACCCTCTACTGGAGAAGTCAACTTCCAGTAAGGCTTGGTGTGTTCAGAAGAGACCTGTACGTTTCCTCCTGGCAGCAGAACTTTGTGTGATCATCAGTGGTGCTCTGGAGCAACAACAAACTAGCACCCATGCATTGTCAGACACGTGGATATCAGCACCTGACAAGGTTTAAATAAAATCAATATAGGACCTTAATAATTGCTGGGGGAACTCTTCAGCACTCACTAACTCTAGTTGGCCAGCTCAACTAAACTTTTTGCAAAAAGCAGAAAGTTCTTTCACTCTGGCTTTAGATGCTGCAGTGTCTGACTGACCTTCTGCCAGTGGGGCAAGAAGAACTGCTTTGGGGGGCTGCAGCTACTGAATAACAGGTAATAAAATCTGATGTGGATTCTGCTCATAATAAAAAGGACAAAAAACCATGACCCCAGCCAAATTACTCTGTGGGTTGCAAGGATGGGTGATTCTAGGAATCATAGTAACAATTAACTCAAATTGCAGCCATCCAAATGAGGAGGAATACGCAGAGACTGTGGCAGAAGAGAGGCTTGCAACAATGCTTTCTTCTTGTAGAGAAAAATGGATCAGCAAGAAAACCTGGGGAGCAAGTTGGTTGTCTCAGAGACACGAAATAGCAATTTTTTAATGACAACATAAGAAATGCATAACATGATGTAATTCAGAGAACGTTCTTGACAATTTAGATGAAAAAGAGAAGTTTCAGCTTCACGAAGTTATAATGATAGATCAGAAGGCTCCAATGCAGCAAAAAAGTCCCCTCTAGACAAAGGTATAAGAGTTATAGGTTGCTATCATTTTTTAGCATCTTATGATAAAATAATAATAATAATCACAGATCAGCTTTAAATCCAAGGATGAAAGTGTTCAAAGAAACATGAATGGTCCATATCCTCACATATGCTGCCCAGAAACTCCACAGTGAAAAACAAAACATCATTTGGGCTGTCCAAAAAATCTGTGCATTTGGTCACTTGTGGAAAGGAGCAAAAAAGAAGAAAAAATACGTGTTGTACAAGCTGGTCATTGGGAGATTTTGATTTAACTTTAGCAGCACTAATTTGGTTTGCTGTAAAATAATACAGCAATTTAGAAGAGCTGAAATGTTGAAATTTGCTTAGAGGTTTAAACTGCCATTTGCTTATGTTATAGATGACCCATTTCAGAGAAGGTGTTGAGGATTTACGTTGCACAGCTTCTGAATAAGGGATTTTCAGTTGCTGGGGCTGAGCGCTGAGCTCACACAGGCCTGTACCAGTGTCACTGCTGTTCCGAGAGCCTGGCCAGCAGCAGATGTGCTGCAGTGCAGCAGGAGAGCAGAGGCAGTGCAGAAGTGCCCATGCTGAGCTGAAGCACCTTAACCCCTCTGAAATGGAACCCAATCTTACAGGGGGAAATGCTGGGATAGGCTACTCTGCCAGTTAGAGAAACTGCTTAACTCCTGGGAGCACCTTCCGACAGTCTTCCAAATTACTTCTTCTGACTGTCCTAAATGAAGGAACAACTAAATGAAGTAACAACGTTTTTCAAAGAAGCTGTAAAATCACACACTTCATAAAGACCCAATACCACACTTGAATGTGGATGGTGAAATCTTCAGCAAGGCATATACAAACAGCCTAGCACCTTTTCTGACATCCATTATCCACGCTGACCAGTCAGGGCAATCCCTTCAGAGGTAGGCCAAGAACAACATAAAGAGGTTATTAAATATTATTCATTACCCTCCGTGGAACAAAATAGAAGCCTACTTAGCACTTCTGATTCCAAGAAAATGTTTGATAGGATCCCAAGGGATTTTTTTGTTCTTTACTTTAGAAGTTTTTAATTTTGGCTCTGAGTTTAGATCACGGATAAAAATGTTTTCCCAAAAAACTATGCCTTGGAGGGAAAAGCTTGAAATCCCTCCCGTCGTCCCTTTTGATTTAAGAAGAATGAGGCAAGATTGTCTCTTCTCCTGCTCTGTTTGCTATCCTTGTCACACTCACCAGGTTATAAGGGATAATAGCTGAGAGATAGGAATACTAGAACTCAGTCTCTGAGATTGTTTGGAAAACTAACTCAGCTTCTCCAATATCATTTGCCGTGTACCCGTGTCACAGTTGGGACTCAAAGCCAACTTACTGTAAATCAGCAGCAATTCCTATGGGTCAATTTAATTAAAAATACATGGAAGCAGCAGATTCTTAAGTGAAATGAGTTTGAAATATCATAAAGAGTCCAGTAGAACTGTGACTTATACTTTTTTTTCAAGAAAATGTACCAACTCTAGTAAAAAAAGCCAAACCAACCAAAAATGAGCCGAATGGTAGATGTCTGGAAAAAGTTTTCTAACAACCTTTAGCCTCATATTCTTTTCAAACCAAAGCAATTTATTAAACTCTTGCTCATCCACTCAATACAAAAAACAAAAAAACAAAAAAAAACCATAAAGCAAAACTTTTTTTTTTGTTTGGTTAGAAAACCAAGACCCAATATGTAGCACACTCGAAAGAACTACCTTTCCTACTTTCTCATTAAGTTAAAAGAAAGAAAGAAGTAGAAATGAGCTGAGGCCATTTTGGGTAGTAAAACCCCACCCTCCAAGGCTTTTTTTCTTTTTTTTTTTTTTTTTTTTTTTTTTTTTTTTTTCATTTTCCATTACCAATATTTTCCTCTTCTAAAATAAAATGCCCCTGCTCACTTCTGAAAACCCAAGAGAAACAAATGGCTGGGAGGCTGATGAAGAGTCTGATCCTCTACATGCAAATCAACTGCGGCAGCTGGCATGAATGAAGCTCCTTAGAGCTAGGACAAATCCTGTGCTAATGGGACCCCTCAACTACTCACAGAATGGCCCAGGTTCAAAAGAAAACCCTAATAAGCTTTCCTCAGCTGTCACTGTTGGCCTCAGCAATATTGTTAAGAATGGTGGAGCGATGGTGAGGTGTTGCCTGATGTTAAGAAGACCTTCGTAACCTTCTTCTTGGAGTTCAAGGGACCTCAAGAGCAGTACAATAGAGGCCTGGAGCTGTCAGACTTGCCTCCCTGCTGCAAACCAGCAGAATTACAAAAAATAGCTAAAGATAGAAAGCTCTCTTGGAGACTGTGCACTAACTGTAAGGCTGACTGTGCATTACCCAGCTGATGGTACATTACTATTACCAGAATCAGATACTAAATTGGCACTTGAAGAAACCAGAACCACCTTATGCTGTTTCTAAATTGATTTGGGTCAGTTCTGAAAACTCCAAGTATAGGTGAAGGGAACAATACAGTGCACGGTTTCAGGCCTGAGTGGTCACTCTGAAGGCAACATTTCATTACCTTTTAATTTGATTTTGATGGTCACGGAAAGTATTTATACACAAAGTTGTTGATATCATCGACTCTTTCTAAGGTTCAGTGATTAACACATGGCAGCATGCTCCAGCAGAGCACAAAGAAAATTTCAGAGGATGAAGAAACAACAGCAATACCTTCTAAGCTCCTGGTAACATTTCCAGATGTAACATTTTCGATCCTACAAAATGATTCACCTTCATCAGGCTGTTAAACAACATGCGGTCAAATCTGATAGAGAGTTCGAAACACTTATTTTACCTGGCTAAATATTATGCACCATATTTTAACTAGTCAGTTTCAATTCTGTCATTATCCAAACGGACAGACATCGTCAGAGGAAATAAGCCACCCTTAAAGCAACTCTCTTGGGTAAATCCCTGTGAGGTGAGTGGCATCGGTAGGCTTTGCTGGGCTAGCTGCTGATGCAGCAGGTATGACAGGCATTCATGCTGCTCACTGCAGCTCCCTTTCCAGACAATGACTGCTGAGGCACAGCAGCCCAGTACAGCATTATAAAGTCATTTGTGACTGTCCATTACGTGGCCTGTTTACTTTTGTCTTCTGGATCACAAGCTATGAATTTGATGATGTGATGACAAGAAAGATATGCTGTGGGGTTTAGCTGAATCTAATTATGAATGATAAATTGTTAAATAAAAACTTTAACTGGCAAGATTTCACACATAAAAGAAAGCAAACCTTTGCTCTATCAAAAGTAATAGTTAAATTTTTGTTTGTTTTAATGACTGAAAATAAGAGCTCTGAAAGGAGATATCCCATCAAATTATGAAACTTTGACTTGGAACAGCTGAATCCAGGAAACCTGAAGTACTCTGCAGTAGTTCCAGTGATGAAATCCTTTATGAATAGAAAACTGTACTATACTATGTTTCTATTGCACAGTGGGTATCTGCATACGCAACCTTTCATCACAGCTACAGATAGCTCAATCTTATGGAAGTGCATCAGCAGAAGCAGCTGTCCAGATGACCTACATTTTAACAGGACATTAATAGGAAGCAGATCTTACATCTGTGTATGTGTCAGGGGACAGATGCATTATTGGCTTGAACAAAGTTTCAAAGAACAGTATTTCACCTCACCACAGATGAAAGGAATGGGCAATTTCCCTTTGGACACCTTTTATGAAGTGGTCTGTTTAATGACTCGGTGTAGATGGAGGCAGACCCATTCAACAGAGTGTTAGAGGGGAGAATAGGAAAAGACAAAGATGAGAAGGGAGAGAGAAAAAAAAGTGTTTTTATTATAGAACTGAATGTAAAAAATGCTGGGAGTTTAGGGGAGGGAGGAGATGGACTGTGCATCTTAGTAACTTAGATTTCTCATTCCAGTGTATGCGTTAGCAACAGGTAATTAGGAGATGAAGACTCTCCCAGCCAATCATACTGCAATTTATGTATGTTTAGCCATTCCTCAGTGATGAGGAGTTCTGGGCAAGCATTCTCAGAGCTACTGCCTTCTCTGCGGCCCTTGCATCACCATCCAAACTCTGCAGTCATCGTATTGAAATTCATAGTTCGCAGCTAACTACTGTTTCAGTAGAGCAAACACTACACTATTTTTTACCAAGCAGACAGCTTGTGATGATATGCAGCTTTTAAAAGTCTTCTGAGATCCTGTGTGTACGATAATGCATTGCTGGCAGCATGTCAAGAGAGAGCTGCAGAAGCAATCATGTTTTGAGGAAGAGGCAACAATTAACGTCTGGTTTCTGCAGCTCAATGAAGAACTGACAGGCAGAAAAAAGTTACTACATTAAATTACCAGCACTTTGTTTACTGATCCTCCAAACAATCACTCTTGACCTCTTACTGAAACAGTTAAAAATAAAACCTCAAAGAATATTTGAAGAAGGCTGCAGGCATTTCACAGAAGTCGGTGTTTCCCAGTGCCCTGTAAGACATTAGAGCTTTCCTCCTACATATTTCAGATAGAAGCAGCTGAAGGCACTTTTAAACAAGAGGCTATTTGCATGAGGCTTTTTGGTGACACTTTTCCACTTGCTCTGACAGTGATCAGAGTCCAAGCAAGCAGGGCCCCAGGCAATTTAAGCACCATGTCATCTGCCCTCACTGAGAGCACAACTGCATGGAATGGTGCTTGAAAGGCTGGCAGCCTGGGAAGCTCCATTTGCCTCGCCATCCTTTCTGTTGTGGCTGATTCTGAAGGCAGGGGAATAGAACGGCAAAGCAGAGAGAAATGAGCCTCAGGACTCAAGGCCACGCTTCTGGGGAATGGGTGGATCCTCTGGTCATACTGGTTCTGTCTCCAAAACAGGCACACTTGGAAGTGTACGTATTCCTTGAAAGCAGCTTCCATTGCTGGTGCTCTTATTCTTCGAGACAGCAGTTACAACATGCTCTGCTATACGTACTCTTCTGCACAGAACGACAGCAGGTGTTGAAGGCACACAACTGTACAGATTTTGTTCTTAATAACTTTGAATCAAACTGTCAAACGTGGCAATTAAAAACACAAGTGCTAAATATTTTTAACTAAAGATTTTTGTGACAGTGACTAGATAGTCTCTGCGTAGACAGAAAACCCTCACCAAAGCTGTGTCCAAACTCAGGCATTTTTGGATCCATCTATCTGCATTGCTGTGTTATTGTTACGAGGGGCTACAGCCCTGCTGACCTTGCTGTTCTAGTTCAACCACAAAAGTGATTCAGCCACTTTTGATAGCCCTACATTATGGCCTCTAAAGGGCTGTAAGAAAAGTGGAAGTGAGCCCTAGCTGAGGTAGTCAGGAAGAAAACGTATGGGCATCTATTGCTTTGCAATAGCTGTATCATCCCTTTACCCTTTACTCCTACAGAGCACTTCTCCAGTAGATGTGTCAGTTATGTCTTTTTCCATATGCTCAGGGTATGCAGAAGGTGGAAGAAAAAGCTGTTGAGAAACTGGTGAATGCAGATGGTTCACTTGGCCTAACCAACTGCTGCTCATGCACTTGCTCTGAAGATCTCCAAACTTTCTGATACAACCAGATACTCTGGCTGAGTATTGGCACAAACTAGACAGAAAAGGAGAAACATAGGAAAGAGACACAGAAGAAGGACAGAAGTCACAGCTAAAGTGAGGGAAAAAGGCAGAGGGAAATAGAAAGAACAAGTAATTAATACAATACAATACTCAGCAAGAAAGAAATTTATGTGTAAGGAAAGCAGACATTGGAAAAGGCCCAAGAAAGGAGAAGAGAGATAACGCCTTGGCAAGGGAGATAAGCAACAGTAACAAAAGTTTTTTTATCTTCTAGAAAATTGCTGCCAAAATATGATAATATATGCATTAATAACCATAACTATACGTAAGTATGTGGACAATGTGAAGCTGCATAAGAGCATGCCAAAGCATGCAGACTCTGGCTGGATCCAGGTACCAAGGAACCTTGCCGGAAGAAAATCTCGCCATTTTCCTGAAGGTGGATGGAAGCTCCAGGGCAACCTGAGCAGAAAGCCCATAGAAGAGGAGAAGCTGTTAGCCTCCACCTTCCTGTGGAGAAGAAGGAAGAGCTGAGCAGATGATTGAAAGGAGCCTGCTGCCTCTTCCAGTCTCATGGCAGGTTTGTGCGCAGATGTCATGGTCAGAAGGAACAGATGGTTCTCAAAGCGTACTATAGATCACATACACAGTTTTCCTTGTAGTTTGCATGCTGGTAATTGGTGATAAATTAACAATGTTTTTGCATGAATTTTAGCTGAATACAGCATTTGGAGGTAATACCATCCAGTGGATGCAGCACTGCAGCACGATGCTGGTGTTGCTACTAGCTGGCATACCGGGCAGCCGTGACCACATGACACTGTCTGTTTTTGAATTTCCCCGTTAGTAAGTCAGATAGCATAGTAACTGATTCGCTATGGTTCTTCAAGATCCACAAGAGAAAAGAATTCTGGACTATTTTTCTGTAGCTTAATACCTAAATCAAGCTGTTAGAAATATCTTCTCATTTTTGTTTCTACTTTGTAAAAATACTGATATTTTATAGCTTGTTTTTAAGATAAAAGAGGGAAGAATATTGAGAATACTGAGTAATAGCAGCATCACCATTGTGCCCAGAAAAAATCTTTCCCTTTAATGTAGGCATAATTTTCTCATTTTATTTATTCCATTTTAGAAATAATTACTGCACTGCATGGCTCAATAAGAAGGATGGAGAGGTCAGAGATTACCCACAACACACAGTGCCAATCCCACATTCAGGTATCTTCATGAATCATGGAGAACATCGTAAGCTATGAGCAATTTGCTTAAATTTTAAATTCAGTGATGTACTCTGCAACAGATTTTATTGCCCTTGCATTTCAAAAGTATTAGGTTGTCAGGAAGTCTGTAATTAAA
Source organism: Centrocercus urophasianus (assembly GCF_019232065.1). Taxonomy (NCBI): domain Eukaryota; kingdom Metazoa; phylum Chordata; class Aves; order Galliformes; family Phasianidae; genus Centrocercus; species Centrocercus urophasianus. The sequence continues at coordinate 88,654,191 of NW_024884253.1, read as the reverse complement.
AACCACTTAAAAATATCCTCCTCACTATGTACAAACACCTACCAAAACCTTCTTTTCCTTTTCCTGATACTTCTACATTAGTATCTGAAATATCTTACCTACTCGCCCTTCACATGTGCAAGCATTAGTGAAATCTAATGTCCTCAACTTAACCTTTGCAAGTAATAGACAACATTCTGGCCACATTCACCTATAAAAATAGGGATGTAGCTCATCTCAACAGCTGCTGCATTTTGTAGGATTTTCCCTAGGCAGTCCCTAGGAGGACTATCAGGTTCCCCTTTGTAGAAGAAAAGATCAGTGTCTGTCTGGAAAAGGGAAAAAGGGACTGAAGAAGCAGACCCCCCCCCCACCACCACCATACCATGATAACGTGTTTGTAATGTAAAAGTTATGAGTGACTTCCAGATATCAAAGAAGAAAAAAGTAATTGTTGGTATTTGACATGATTTTCAAAGTTGTCACTGTACCTATAGGTTCCTTCTGAAGTCATCATAAACTGTGGGTATTCAGCGCCTTTGAAAACCTTGCCAAAATTGCCTTTAGACTGTAAGCTCCTTAGGGCAGAGACCTGTTACTCATTTGGCAAATTGTATTGCATAGCTCCTTTGCCTAAACCAGACTGTTTGCGTAATAATAGTAATAATAACAGATATCAGATTGGTGCTGGAATCCAGAAATATCTGATGTGGTTCTATAGCCTTCTTATTATCTCAAAACATTAAATAAAAGCTAATTTTATAGGCAAATCAGCAAGGAAGCATGACGAAAGGAACCTTGATGAAAACAATTTAAAAACAGAGAGGTGTTTGCCTGGATAAACGTGGAACTTCCCTGCCATTGTGCGTTTAAGTTTTGAAGTATTTGACTCATAGGCTGTCAGCTTGGTGAACAGGTAGGCTATGAGCACTTGCTTGCGGTTATTTTAGAGGGTAGAATCTGATAGACGTAAGCACATACATCAGTGCACACACCTTCGGCCCTGGGGGTGTTGCTACACTCCCCAAATTCATGTGCAATCTCTCTGACTGTGTCAGAGACGTGTTGTCTCAGTTTGCCTGGGAAATGTTGGAGCATTACCTTTCAAATTCATAGAATATCAGCATAACAACTATTATTCTTTGCTCTTACTTCAGAAATCCTGCTCCGTTCAGCAGCACTGTGCTTTTACTCTAACTCAGCTATAATTCACTGTGGTATTTTGCAGTTTAATTTACAAATTAACCTAATTACACAGCTTCTCAACACATGTACAAGAATCCAGCGGTGATAGAAACGGCACTCTCACTCTGAAAGTGTCAGTAAAGCTGTGAACAGCCCACACCTTCCCCAAACTGTCTGCTTATTTCTCTAAGCCCTAGTTTCCTCCAGCTGTTCCTCGTCTGCGAAATGGGGATAATGATACCTGCTTTTCTGAAGGGACTAGAGACATGTGAGGAAGAGTGCTACCTAAGGAAGGTGCGTTATATTCTCACAGGAATGTCTGCTGCCCAGCGAATGAGCACCACCGTGGCTCCAGGTGCTGGCTATGTCAGCAGACAGCAATGCAAAACCTCCTTCACAGTACTATTTATCCATATGATAATTATGAGAAAAAGTAAAGAAAACTGGCCACTCCTAATAAATACCAGCCCTTTCAGGAATTAGTTTGAAAGCTGGTTTTCCTGGTATTAGATAATACAAATCATAAAGTTAAGGCATGTACTTACTCTAATGAACCTGGTCAAAAGTGCTGTCTAGAGTGTTTATTTATTCATTAATTTTTACTTGAGTAGACAAAGTAAATCTGCTCTTGTTTTTCATAAAATCTTTCTTGTTACATTCTATTTAGTTTAAATTGGCATCTGTTTGATTCAACTTGGAAAGCCCAGCCAAATCCAATTAGTGTCATTGAAACTCCTGGAGTTCTTTTATTTATTTAATTATTTTGCTCTGTTTAAAGGCTGAGAGGAAGGATCCCAGAACTCTGAATTTGAAATTGATCCACTTTTTCACTTGCAAGCGGGACACGATGGAAGGGAGTGACAATAGTGTCACAGATGTAAAAGAACCTGGTTATGGAGCCTATTTTGCTTGGCTTGTTGGGTTTCCACCCTTGCTACAATACTTTGCTCTGAAGGCATTTGCTTTGTTAAAACTTCTGAGCAGCCCAGATAAAATCCTGATGGACTCGGTTGCAACTTGCAAGTAACATCACTTACATTACTCACTGACTTCAATTTGCTATTTGCAGGCAGAGAATTTGACAGAATATCTTCTGCCTTTTGTGCACGCTGCATCCTTTTGCTGCCCCTGGGAATGTCAAAATGGAGCCTGGGCAATGAAGGCAGCGGATCGATGAGCTCCTGCTGGGATATGGAAAGGAGCATGCAGTGCCTGCCTCTTGGCTCTGTCACAGATAGCACTGGCATGTGCTGCTCCCGAGGGAATCACTTCTCCTGTCCATACAAACCAGACGCTTGCCCAGCCAAGGTGACTCCTCTTTGCTTTCCAAAACAGCATATCTGGATAGCTGTGGGGCAGCACACAGTAAAGAAACAAGTTAATTTTGCTCACAAAAGCTTTAGTAGCCCGTTACAGAAAAGAAGTCTTCAAAAATATTGCTAAAATATGAATGTTTTGCAGGGGTTGCCACAGAAACATGTAGAGCATATAATCCAAAATAGGATGTCTAGACAAACTCCTACTGTCTGACCTTTTATGTATTTCCTAATCCAGCCAATCTTGCCAAGCAAATTGGTGACTAAGCAGCAATTCACTTTACACTGTGTCATAAAGGCCTGACAAGGCCCAGGTCATGGTTATAAATTTCAGTCTGGCTACTTCAGCAACTCTCAGCTTTCTTTACCAGCACACCTCCCGTGTGGTTTTTGGGCTGTGATGTGTGCTCTGGATCATCGTGAAGTAATTTTGGGGCAGTAAAATCCAAAAGCCGCAGCTCTGCTGAGAAACAGAGAGCACTTTCATCCGGTAGGACCCCAGAGTTTACATAAAACTGGATGAGGGAGGCAGCCGAGAGGCTTGGGCAAGAGCAGAATGAAAGGCAGCAGTGCTGGGGCCCAGAGCAGCCAGCTGTGCCCAGTCTGAGTTCACCTTCCTGAGTTAGTGAGGGACCAACAGAAGGGAACCCACAGCACTGGGACTGGATGGTCCCAGTGGTTGCAGTGGCCTGGGTGCCTTTTCCTCCTCCCAGGAACAGCCCCTTTGCTGTCCTTTAAAAAGCAGCTGGCTCCAGTTCTACTGCAGCAGCAAATTCAGAAAATGATACTCATAGGCATATCATTTATCAGGGAAAGCAGTTTCTCATGAGTGTGAAGAATGGCATAAAAATGGGAAGGTAAAAGGGGGATTTGACTCAGAACTCGATACTTCTCAAAATATTATGTGTAGTTAGATGGACCCATCTATGTACATATATGCATATGCACACATATAGAATTGTAGAATCATAGAATTGCTCAGGTTGGAAAAGACCTTAAAGATCATCAAGTCCAACCACGACCTAACCATCCTACCCTCACTCTAACAACCCTCCGCTAAGTCACGTCCCTGAGCACCACATCCAAATGGTTTTTAAACACATCCAGGGACGGCGACTCAACCACTTCCCTAGGGAGCCTGTTCCAGTGCTTAACAACTCTTTCTGTAATGAAGTTTTTCCTGATATACAACTTGAGGCCATTTCCCCTTGTCCTGCCACCTGTCACCAGTGAGAAGAGACCAACCCTGCTATCACTGGCCATCCAGACAGTGTTTCACCCAGCAGAGCACGTGGCCACCCAAACCGTGGGCAGCCAGCTTCTCCATGAGGATGCTGTGGGGGACAGTGTCAAAGGCTTTACAGAAGTCCAGGTAGAAAAACCACACTGACAGCCTTATCTTCATCCAATAAGTTGGTCACCTTGTCATAGAATGAGATCAGGTTTGTCAAACAGGATCTACCATTTGTAAACCCATGCTGACTGGGCTTGATCCCCTGGTTAACCTTTAACTGGTTCATTATGGCTCCCAAGGTTATCCATTCCATGGCTTTCCCTGGCACCGAGGTGAGACTGACAGGTCTGTAGCTTCCAGGATCATCTTTCTGACCTTTTTGAAGACGGGAGTCACATTTGCCAGTCTCCAGTCCCCAGGACATCCCTGGTTAGCCAGGACTGCTGAAGGGGGATGGAGAGTGGCTTGGCAACCACGTCTGCCAACTCCCTCAGCACTATAGGGTGCAATCCATCAGACCCCATGGACTTGTGAGTGTACAGCTTTGAGCAGGTCCAAAACCATCTCATCATGGGTTATGCAGGGCCTACTCTGTGCCCCATCCCTATCTACCAGTGCAAGGGGCTGTGTGCCCAGGCAGTAACTAGTCTTACTATATGTATGCATTTGTGTACATATAGATGTAAAGAGATGCACCAGCTCACAGAATTGAGTACATTTTACAGTAAAAAGAAATCAGAGCAATAACTTTTTCTAGTTTTCACCTATTTCCATGTTGCCCATTCTTTACTCCCCACAGAACAAGACTTCAGGCCATGCTTGGGCTGAAGCTGTGAGGGCTGCCCTGGGTAGGAATTTTAGGCTGAAATCAGTAGTGGGGCTTCTTAGGTTAGCTGATCCCAGTACGTGTTCTGATGAGCTTAAGGAAATCCTGCACACAGGATTTTACAGGGATAGAGCTACAAAACACAGATGTTATTGCACAGAAAGAAAGTAAGAGAGAGAAAAGAGAGCAGCTGTCAGAAGGAAATGGGGTAAGGACCCAGAACATTTAAGGAAAATAAATGAAATAAATTACATTTTGCTCAGCACATTAGGAGATCTGTGTGCAGCACAGTATTATACAGTGGTAATTATACACCACGTATTATACAGTGGTAAGAATTAACGACTTAATATCTAGCTACTCCTTAGAGCTTGTTACAGAGAGGTGTTGGATTTTATATATACTTTCTGTGAAGTTTAATTTTCCATGTGGCGTTCAGTCAGGAAACGGAGAGCCCCTCAGGTGGTGTGCCAGGAGAAGCCCTTTGAGGAGAATGTGTGATCTGATGTGTGGGGAGGGTTCCCGAGGGCTAGCATTTCAGCGTCCAAGCTGCTTGCCTTGCGTTCTACGCCAAATGTTGTTTCTATCCCAGAGGTTTCATTCTTAAGAAAGATTCCAAAAAATGGTGAAAAAAAGATTTCTGAAATGAACGGACATCAATTGGTGAGGAAAGTGCAAAAGATCTTAATAGCTTGTGATTATTTAGAAATTAATAGGAGGCACTTGGGAGAAATGCTGCACTGAATCCAAGTACCACATCACTAGTAAAGAGCTGCTCTTTTCATCTGAGAGTTTAGAAGTTTCCTCTTCAAAAGGCCATTATTGCCACTGCTGCAGCCCAGAGAGTCAGAAGAGCCATCCCTTGACCCTTCTGCTGTCCTGGTGCTGTGTGGCTGTGGTCCAGTTACTTTACCTCTCTGGGTCTTTTCTTTCTGTGCCTGACTTTTCTGTGCCTGATTTCCTCAGCTCTTCAGAACAGGAAACTCCTTTCCTATGAGCTCGTGCAGTGCCTAGCACAATGAGACCTTAACCTGGAAGCCCTCAGGTGAATTAAGCACTCCACACTTTGTAAAGCAGACAGCCCTTCCTCTGATGTAAACATACAAGAACAAAATAGCACTCATGCAGCCTTTGTGCTGAGATCCACATGCAAAACAGATGGGGCAATAGTGAGGAAGATGAAGGGGCTATGAATGCCAAGGAGGGAACTTGAATTAGCTGTATAAAGAATCACAGAACTGTAAAATCAACAAAAATGGAAAAGAGCTGTATGATAATCTAGTTCAACTGTTAGCTTACCACCAACGTTCCCCCCCTAAACCTTGTTCCTTATTACTACATCTGCATATTTCTTCAACATCTACCAGGGACAGTGACTCAACAACCTTCCACTGCTTCAGAGAAGAATTTTTCCTAGTGTCCAACCTGAACCTCCCCTGGTGCAACTTGTTGCCATTTCCCTCACATCCTATTGCTAGTTATCTGGGAGAAGAGGCTGAGCCCACCTAGACATCTTCATTGCCCTTCTCTGAATACACTCCAGGGCCTTCATGTCTTTCTTACAGTGAGGGGCCCAAAGCTGAACACAGTACTAAAACACAGTACCAACACCCCCAGGTCCATCTCCTCTGCACAGTCTTCCAGCCACTCTGCCCCAAGCCTGTAGCGTTGCCTGGAATTGTTGTGACCTGGCACTTTGTTGTGCTGAACTTCATCCTACTAGCCTCTGCCCAGCTATCCAGCCTGTGAGATCCCTCTGTCAGGCCTCCCTTGTGTTATCTGCAAACTTACTGAGGGTGCACTCAATCCCCTCATCCAAATTATCAGTAAAGATATAAAACAGTATGAGCTCCAGTACCAATCCCGTTCATAACTGGATGCCAGATGGATATAACTCCAGCCCTCTAGCCAGTTCTTTACCAAGCTATGAGCTGCCATCTTCCCCAGGAGAATTCAGTGGGAGATAATATCAAAGACTTGGCTAAAATGTTGCCTGACTACATCAACAGTCTTTCCCTCATCCACCAGGGGGATCACCTGATTGTAGAAGGATATCGGGTTGGTCAAGCAGGAAATGCTTTTAATGAATCCGTGCTGACTGGGTCTGATCCCCCAGTTGTCCTGCATGTGCCATGCGATCTCACTCAAGATGACCTGTTCCATAACTTTCCCTGGTACCAAGGTCAGGCTGACAGGCCTGCAGATCCCCGGATCCTCCTCATGACCCTTCTTGTAGATGGGAGTCACACTGGTGAACCTCCCTTCTTCTGGGAAGGGAGGAATTCCTTGGTTGACCAGGAACACTCATGGATTATGGAAAGCAGCTTGTCCGTTCACCTCCACCAGCTCCCTTTGCACCCGTTGCTGGGTTGTATCTGGCCCTATGGACGTGTAGCCATCTGGATGGAGTAGAATGTCTCTAACTGTCTCCACCTGAATCGTGGGAGGCTTTGTTCTGCTCCCAATCCCAGACTTCCTGAGGAGAACTGATCTGACTATTAAAGACAGATGTAAAAAAGGCATTGAGAACCTTAGCCTTTTCCATATCCTCAGTGATCACGTTCCCTGCCACATCCAATAAAGGATGAAAATCAGCATTTATTTTTCATAGCAGTTTCCTGAGACCATTCTTCTGGCCAAGTTGTGTTATGGTTCCTCTGCCTTGCTTGAATCAGGGAGATGAGAGTGTGGCATGGTTCTCTGCTTTGGAGATACTTTAACTTGCAGTGATAGAGAATTGTGCTCTTGGAGCTTAATACGTCTGGTTTACTCCTCACAGTTGGTGAAGATGGCAGTCTGTACAATATACTCAGTGAAATCATTTTAGCAATTGGCTGCAGAGAGAAAGAGCTCAGTGCCTGGGTCACAGCACTACTGCACTACTGGCATTTCTGAGCAGTTGCTACAGAACCTCTCATTCCTGCTCAGCTTCTTTCCTCACGAAAGAGACATTTTTTGGAAAGACTCCAGTTTCTTTGCAATAGCAAAATGGCCAAAATTGCAGCCTGAAGTCTCTCTCCTTATCTGTGCCATCTCACATGCAGTTCTTAAGCATGCACACACATCCATAGTTATATCATAAGCACCTGTGTATGTGCTCTGTCATTTTCTGTTATGCAGCAGTCGGCTCCACCATAATCACTCACCTGAGGAGTGGATGACTATGTATGATGTTTTCTTTTTAGTCTGAGCAGAGGTGCTGTGAGTTGCTGTACTGTTGCTACTGGCAGACTGACATCCAAGTACATCACCTGTCAGCATTTTCTTCATTTACTGTTAATGATCACAAGTCAGTAGTTAACAGATAATAGTTATAGTTAACAGTTATAGTTAATAGTCCAGTCAATATTAACACTCCTCTGGAAAATATGGATAAGGGAAAGGCAAAACAACATGCCGTGACATTTCCTAACCTCCAAATTAGCAAGCTCACAGTGCTCCAGTATCTAATACTTCTACTGCTTTTTTCATTTTCTTATTATTAAACAGAAAATGCAGTTGTGCAAAATACCATGGTATGCTTTGTTACAGAGAGCATAAAATGTATACTGATGTATAGAGTGAATGTACCTTCATCTTTTGAGCATAATAGTGAAGCAGGTGGCCTGCAGGAACTGCCGACACCGTCCATCTTTATCCTCTTTTTATATCTTAGAGAAACAAACGTTCTGCAAAATTGCAAAATTTAATTTACACACAGTTTATATTGTTCCATTTCCTGTCACTGTTAGCCTCATCAATTTTCTTCTACTTTTTCTACTTGTGTATCACACAACCTGTTGCATTATATAATAATTTTGATTTTCAGCTACAGAGGAGATGGCTATCTTATTGTATATGTTAATTGGTGCCTTAATCTAATGAGAACACAATAGAGAACAGCAAATCCCATCATGACATCGAGCAGACTGAAACAGAAACATCCTGGCTTTCTTTTTTATTATATATATTTTTAAATAGGGCAAGTAGTTTTTTTGTTTTGTTTTGTTTGAAAAATTAATTTTACCCATACATGCAAAGGCAGCTTATACCTGTGATTTTGTGGATTATACAAAATTCAGTGGATCAGTAGGACTAAGTGATATTAATGTTAGTTTGGAGTAACATTAAATTAGACAGTGATCAGGTCAACTAATCAGTGCTGACTCCATCCCAGAAACAGACACAAACTCTTTGGAAATCTTTTGAAGATACTAACAGTATCATCTCTCCAGGAATGTCTCAGTGCTGTCCACACACACAAATGGTTTCACTTTAAGTGTTTCCCCCATCCAAGCAACAGCTAACTGAAGGCTATTTGGTCAGCAGAAAGGAAGCAAGCACACAAACACGGACCAGCACTTGCTGTTAGTTTGTTTAATGGTTATAGTCTCTGCTCTCTTCATTAAAATCATTAGAAATTAAGTTTATTTTGTCTGAAAATATGTGCCCCTTATCTTCTGTGGCAGAATGACTCATTTAGATTATACATCATTCAGCTGAATGGTTCCACTACTTTCAGTTACAGGCCAGTAGCAAGCCTTCTTTTCACCTCAGTGACATGAGGAGGACTAGGCCAGGGTGCATTCTGACAGGACAGTAATCTTTCTTCTTTGAAAAATCCACAATCTTCCACGTGTCCTTCAGCATCTCTCAATCCAAGCTGCATCACCACCTGCACGGCCTGTAACTCTTATGTTACCACACAAACCACAGGATCACTGTACTGTACAGGACAGTTCCCTGGTGAGGAAATCAGTTTCACCTTTGGTCCTTTCCCCTGCACAAGTTCAAGATGTTCATCATTACTAAATAGGGCACAGCAACAACACAGTTTTGTATAGCAAATCTGTCTGTCCACAAATGTGCTTATGTCAGTGCCTTACATACTGATCTTGCTGAAGGTCTGCTAGCTGAATCTTTACATTAAAACAAGAAAATGAAAATTTAAAAACTGGCATTGTTTGTGAGTTCTGAGATTTTGAGAACAAATTTGATCTGAAAAAGAAAGCAAATTGAAACTGCAACTTTTCAGTTACTTTGTGAACAAATTCAGTCATTTAGTGCTTTTTAATCTTTGACACCATACATAACTCATTGAAAGAGTAATCAACATCATTTTTTTATGCTGCAACTAATGACTGTTAACAGCGTTTCTTGCAGATTTCCATCTAAAGGTCTCAAAGTTGATACCCCACTGCATGAAGTACTACCAGCAAGGGTTGACTAAGCTGGCCTGGCAGTTCTGATTTTTTTTTTTTCAAAGCACTTTATCTTTAAGGCACATTTTCTATCAATCCCTTTCTATTAGAATCATAGAATCACAGAATCACAAGGAAATGACCTACAAGATCACCTAGTCCAACCTTCTCCTCATCACCATTGCCACCACTAGCAGTAAACCAGATCTTGTAGCTCCTCATCCAGACGCCTCTTGAACACTGCAAGGACAGCAACTCCACCACCTCCCTGGGCAGCCATTGCAGTGCCTGACCATTCTCTGAGATAAAAAGTTCTTCCTTATGTCTAATCTAAACCTCCTCTGGTACAACTTACAACTTGTGGTAATTTCCCCGGGTCCTGTTTGTTGCCTGGGAGAAGAGGCCAAACCCCTCTTCACCACAGCCTCCCTTCAGGAAGTTGCAGAGTGCAGTGAGGTCTCCCCTGAGCCTCCTCTTCTCCAGCCTAAACAATCCCAGCTCCCTCAGCCGCTCCTCATAAGGTTTGTGCTCCAGACCCCTCATCAGTTTCGTTGCCCTTCTCTGCACACGCTCCAGGACCTCAACGTCTTTCCTGTAGTGAGGAGCCCAAAACTGAACACAATACTCGAGGTGCGGCCTCACCAGAGCAGAGTAGAGGGGATGCTCACCTCCCTGCTCCTGCTGGCCACACCATTTCTAATGCAGGCCAGCATGCTGTTGGCCCTCTTGGCCACCTGAGCACACTGTGGGCTCATGTTCAGCCGAGCACCAACCAACACCCCCAGGTCCTTCTCTTCTTTACAGTCATCCAACCACTCATCCCCAGGCCTGATCCCATGGACACCACGCACATGCCGTGCAATCTCATCCAAGATGATTTGCTCCATAACTTTCCCAGGTACTGAGGTCAGGCTAGCAGGCCAGCTTTCACCTTCCTAACTTCCTCCCTGCATACCTTAGCTACTTCTTTGTAATCTCCTCAAGTAGCCTGTCCCTTCTTCCAGAGGACGTAGACTCTCTTTTTCTCCCTGAGTCTCAACAGCAGTTCCTGGCTCATCCATACCAGTTGTCTTCCCCTATGGCTCGCCTTACAGCACTCAGGGACAGCCTGTTCTTGTGCCTTTAAGATTTCGGTCTTGAGGAGTGTCCAGGCTTCCTGGGCCCCTTTACCCTTGAGAAGCGACTCCCAAGGGACCTGTGCTACAAGCACCCTGAACAGGTCAAAGTCTGCCCTCTGGAAGTTCAAGAAGGTAGTTTTGCTAGTCACTCTTTTGACATCCCCAAGAATGGAGAATTCTACAATTCTGTGGTCACTCTGCCCAAGACAGTCCCCAACCTTCACTTCTCCCACCAGTCCTTCTCTGTTAGCGAAGACCAGGTCCAGCAGGGCACCACCCCTGGTAGGCTCTCCTACCAGTTGCGTAAGGAAGCTATCTTCCATGCAGTCTAGAAACCTCCTGGACTGCTTCTTCTGCGCTATATTGTATTTCCAACATATATCAGGGAATTTGAAGTCTCCCATCAGAACAACTGCTGGCGATCGCGTGACTTCCGCGAGCTGCTCATAGAATGCCTCATCCATCTCTTCATCCTGATTAGGCAGTCTATAACAGACCCCCACCAAGATGCCGCTCCTATAGGCCTTCCCCCTGATCCTTACCCATAGACACTCCACTCTATCATTCCCAACTCCAAGCTCTTCAACCTCAAAACAGTCTTTAATATAAAGGGCCACACCACCACCCTTCTTTCCTCGTCTATCCCTTCTGAAGAGCTTGTAGCCATCTATCGCAGCACTCCAGTCATGGGAGCGGTCCCACAGGAAATTATTAAGTTAAAAGTTAATATTAGTAGTTTTAAGTTAAAAGTTAATTATTAACAATTACCTTTTGGAAATCCAAGCAAATGGGAAAGCATTACCTCATGCATATGTTCAGATCTTTACCATATAGTTTTTTTTCCAAATTGTTTCCTGAGGATTGAAGAAAATTCAATGAAGGGGATTTAGATCTCTTTCATAGCAAGGTAGAGACTTGGAGAAAGAGCTTATGAGTAGAAGCTCAGTGCATTACTCCAGGAAGGAAAACTATTTCATACAGACAAAGTAGGAAAGGCAATGATGCTAACAAACATAAAAACAAGAACATCCACTGGGACTTACAAACTTGCTTTTGGTCAAAAAACCCCAGTCCTTCATCAAGAGGGATACCTCTGACACATGTTCAGTGCAGAAAATGGCCACAGGGCTTCTTGCCAAATCTTCTGCGAAGGGAAAGAGTCAGGATTAAGGGTAAATAAGTGCCAGGTTGCAGGAAGCAGGTAATGCTACAGAGTCCAGACATTTGTTAGCTGGAAGACTGCCACAATTCACAGAGGGTGTCCAAGTGCTTGCCGACCTGACAAAAGGATGGTGTGTTAGCAGCATTGATAGACATATCTGTGATAGCTTTAGTCTAGCAGTTTTACTCAGCAATAGCAAATAGGACATGCTGACAAAGACATCAGCACCTCTTTAAGACACAACACTGCCTTTGGGACCATGAAATCTCTCCAGATTTTTTTATTACTTTATTGTGGGGTAGTGTTCACTGCTCTTATTGCCCAGGCTAACTAGATTCGGTCCTGGACAGATGTCAGACCTTCCATATCCTGCGTAATCAGGTCAGGAATTTTTTCAATTTCTAGGTAACTGGAAACCATAATATTAGAAGAAGCTCCCCAACCCTCATGCATCTGGGTTTTTATTTTAATCTGCTATTCCTGATTTTCACCTCAATCCAGGAGAGAGAATCAAGAAAGGGCCAGTTTCAATTAGACAGTAAGCTCCAAAAATCAGTGCCTTCCTTTGGATTTTGGGTAGTACTGAGCACAGCACCAGGTCCACACAAAAGGCTTTGTGAGATGTGAACATGTTTGAGAACTATGTAGGCCTTATTCTGTTCCTACTAATTTGATACTGTGATCACACTGAATTTCTCAAGGTAACTGACAGCAAAGTCAAGCGCTGCACTCAAATCATGTTATTGTGCTGAGCAAAGCAAACTCATTAATTTTTCCCTTTCCACTTCCTTATTTCTAATTTTGAATAAGGAAGTTGTCCTAGAGCTTCTTCATCCCATTTTTTCCCATTTTTCTTAGTGTCATAATGTATGTTCCTCTTTGATGGATGAGTAATTTTCTCAGGCTGATGATTTTCTGGTATCTCCCCAAAATGTTATTCACAGCTGTCCAAAAATGCTAAATTCCAAAAACATTACCAACATGGAACTTGCTTAATTTCAGAGTGATACAAATTCAGCATTCAAATCCTATGAATTTAAAGATTTTGTGAGTTCAAGTTTATTCAAATCAGGAATTCAAATCAATGTTAAGGAATGCAGAGTGGTGAGGAAAGTAAATCATACATGCTATGAAAATATCCCCTTCCATCCCCCATATTTGCACGAGTGCTAAAGTAATAAGTTCTATGTAGAGCCAGCTGTTTCTTCTATTAACTTGTCTAAAAAATATGGACTTGCAACATGCAATTTTGCTCAGGCTTGCAGCTCCATTCCTCTATAAAAGCTCACTACCTTATTTACTAACCTGAAAAAAAAGTCTTCCCAGATTATTCCCTTTTTCTCTGATCCGGCTAAATCCAGCCTATATGGGCTCCACCATAACATTCATAGGGCTGGAAAGAGCAGGACTGGAAGCATGGCAGGGGCTTTAAGACAAGAGCTACAATTACTTCTTCCTGCTCCAAGAAGAGATACCGAAGTGGTACCCTGCTAATGCAGTTGAATTATGCTGATCTGGTTGAAGCAGTTAACAGTTGTTTTTTTTTTTTTTAAATAATTTTCCCATCTTCTTTTTCACGTCTTTTCAACTTGGTCTAAAGCTGGGAAGCTTGTTCTTGTTCTCCTCTATGTGGGATGTTACTTGCACAGAATTCTTCCGTCTCCCCACCAGAATTCCGAAGCACAAGGTACAACCTATTCAAAATATAATCAAGAAGGGATTTAGACCTTATGCAGCAAGGAAGCACTCAAATGACTCCAGAAATACTGCCTATATTTTTTGCAAGTAAGGTGAGAAAATGTGTAAAACAGAATGGTGATCACACAAGATAAACCAGAGTTCAAAAGGGTCCGGTTGCTCTTTGCTGGGACAAGGTGCCACCACCATCTCTGTTTGCCTGCACTTTTACAGCACTTCCCCTGTACTTCTTTGTTCTGTCCTTTCTGTTTGCATCAAGACATCAGACAAATTTCCCCTAAATAACCACTGTATTATTTTATAGATTTAACCTTGTAACTCTTTCCTCTTATTTTCCTCTAAGTCACACGTTATCTCTTTCACAGCTAAATATTTCCTGCCAGTTCATTCATCAGCTTATTTTAGTTTCTTCCTTCCTCCTTGTTGGCTGCCTGCCACCTATATGTCTGCCTTACTTGTTTATACTCTTACCCATTGTTGCTTGTTTTTTTGGCCAGCATATTGATTCCCATTCTTTGCCATTGTGAAACTCTCAAAGAACAGCCAACTTACTTCACTTTTGTATGTGTGTGTGTGTGTGAATTGTAACTCTTGTGGCCTCCACCATAGCTGTCTTGCTCTGTGACAGCTCCTTGGAGACCACCTCCACAGTGAGAGTAGACTCACTGGGGTCAGCAGACCCTGATACTTCACACTCAGTAGGTAGCTACAGGTCTCATCTACAGTTTCTGTAAATTCTGTAATTTCCTTTCTCTCTTGAAAATACACAAAACCTAACCTTCCCTTCTTCTATAAAATGCGTATCGTGTCTCCAATGGGAAAAAACAATCCTAAGCTTTAGAAAGCTTTATTCCTGCTATTCCTGGTGACCCACCGAGAGGAAGCAGCAGTTCCCCATAGTCTCAATCACTGTCCTTGTGTCCATTAAAAAAACGAAATAAATAATGTGTCAGATTTTGTTTGTGCCACCAAGCTCTGCATTAACAGCATACAAACATCATGATGCCAAATGCCTTTTCTCTTAAGTCAAACTGATCAAGAAGGCACAAGATTTTTTTTAGTACAAAACAGTTGCCAAAAGAGGAAGAAAACATCTTTTTCAGTCCACAGCACCCTGATGCAATCTGCTGTAACAAATAACAATAAAGGAAAATCACCTTTAGAAGCTTAGATGCATACATATGAGATGCATACATACTAAAGTGATGCCACCTATTTTATTATGTTGGCTCACGATGTCTGAGGTGGATGTTGGTGGTATGGCAGTGGAGGCCCACCAACATTCCACTACGTTTTGTTACCATGTGATAAAGGACAGCAGAGGGGCAGTCTGACAAAATGGTGTCTGACATGGAAGTGCGGATGAAGCAAAGGTGTCTCACTGGATTCCTCCAGTGTGGAAAAAATGGCACCAACTGACACTCATGGATGCTTGCAGAATGTTCCTGGAGACCAAACAGTGGATGTGAGCGCGGTGAGGCAGCGGGTGTGCATGTTGGCAGCAATCTATGTACTTTCTGTTGATTCTTAAGATTTGCATTTCTCCCTTTTTCTAGGTGTACTCACCTGAAAAGACTGATAATTTCCAAGGCAGGTCTCCCACATACAAAAACACTTGTTGACAAGGTATAGATATCACATACACATATATATTCATATATATACCTTTTGAAATAAATGTAGAAGTACTTCCATCCTTCAAGAGCATTCTATTTTCTTCTCTTTCAGTGTGTCAGCATGGTTGCAGCACTTAACTTGTGGCTTTTCTCTCAGTCAGTGGATTTTAGTGGTGAAGTGACATGTATTTTTCAGTTTCTCACATGTAAGCTGTTATTCGTTCAGATCACCATAAAAATTTACGGCATGATTTATTGTATTTAAAATTTCAGGTTTGCTAACCACTTTGTGGGACATCATGAGAAGCCAACACAAGGCTACTTTTTTTGGTAATTATCTACAGAAAAGCATTCATTGGGAATCCCAGCTATAAGCCAGCTCATCACATGGAATGTACACACTGGAAATCTTGCATCTTTGGCATCTGCAAAGAGGAGAGAAAGCTCCTCCTTAAAAGAGGTGCTATCACAACTCAGCATCAGTCTCATCTTCCATGCTGATGAGTTTTCACTACAGGACTGCTTTATATCACTCTAAGTGGCTGCTAATACATAAAATGGCAGGAGAGAGCCACCAGCAATTGGTCTCTATCTTAGACAGTTCCTTGCTTTTGCAGGATTAATAAAACACATTATTGTGGACTGCAATTCAGGTTCCTCTAGCTACCCTTTGCATTAGCTCTTGAGCTCTCAGCAGCCCATATCCACTGAATTCTCATGTTCTTGCAGGCAGCTTTTCATAGCCTTTTCATAACCTCCAAGACTTCAACTCCAGTTCATGGTAGTTCTCTACTGCAACACACCACGTACCAGTCTGGTTTCTTATGTTAACCCCGCGTGCCTTATGCTACGTGCACTGAGATGAAGTGTCATTTCATCATGCTGTTATTCAAATTACTTTTAAACTGGTCACGACCCAACCATTGTGGATTTCCCTATGCATTATGTCTGCTTTCATTATGGTAGCCTTCTGTGATTGCTCACATAAACCCTTTCTGAAGTTAACAGGGAACACTACAACCCACATTCAAATAATAGAAATCCACCTCATTGACTGTGCTATGGCACTCAAAGTGAAGCTAATTCACTATACTGATAGTGTGGATCCTCCCATCCAAGAAATGCAGTGTAACTCACCATCTTTTACTACTAGCCCACAGTGAAAATCAGATCCAGCCACTGGAGGGTGGCTGGTCCTGGAGGACCATGTAAGAGGTACCAGAGTTTATTTGCACTCAGGATGAGTCTATTTCTAAGACTCTGGTGCTATCCTAGGCCTATTTTAAGTTCCCTTTCACAACACTCAAGATTACAGAGCTGTTCATTTCTACTTTACTGCTGTTTCCTGGCACAACCAGGTTATCTGGCCTACTTAACCACCTCGTGGTTGTGGATGCCGTGTTCAGATTCCTGCTGCCTTCTTTTCACATTTTCTTCTGGTACATTAGACAAAATCCTGGCTGATCTTCAGAATCATGAACTTTAACAAATTTAATAGAGTTGCACTCTAATGGAAAAAAAGAATGCAAAGATAGCAATCAAACTCATGGAAATTCTTCAGAGCTGGAAAACAACTTGAACTGTTTTAGATATTGAAACAGCACTCAAACCTAATCCCCATCCTCCTTCTAACCACAACATGGGGATGGGTTGATACACGAAGGCTGCCATATCTCCAAAGAAAAGAAATACTGGATATCTTTCACAGGAAAAGGCTGCAGGAAACCTCTCAGAGACTGAAAGTTTGATTCAGGCTCTGTTTACTTATCTTCGTGCTCTAAATACTCACTAGGTCTACTTAAGCATATCTACATATTATAGACTCCAGCCACAATGAAAAGATCCATTCAGCACAGTGTTTACCACTTTCACTAAAAGCAAACAAATATGTTCTCAGGAAGCAAACCACCACTGTCAAAACACTCCACCTTCAAAAAAGTTACACATTTTATGTCTGTGAGATGTGCCTAGGATATTAATGAAATGTGAAATTTAGCACCTATTACCCATCACCAGTAAAAGTCTGTGTTATACAGTTATATGTAGAGTCATGCATGCATTCAGACTTCTATTCATACCATTTCCTCCAGATACCTAATTTATGTACCATGCAGAACCAGTTAGAATTTCAGTTTTATTACAAAAGGAGAGAAAGACACACATTTTCAGACAGCAGTTCAGAGCATAGATAAATACCTGAAAAGGTATTTGGTCTTGCAGTCAAACTGCACTATTCATCTCAGCCTCTATTCTTCTTGATCATCATAATCCTATACATGGGATCAGATAATTTACATCTCAGGTGGACTGGGTCAATCTAGTTTCCAAGGCAGGCAAGGCAGTAAGGCAGAGAGCTACCTTGAATCCAAGCTTCTACAAATTATGCAAATCTCTTATGATTGAGAAAGTTAATTTATCCAGGTCTCTAAGTGTTCAAAGACTAACTTGGTATTTGACATTTACAACACAATTCACAACACAATTCTAGTCTGCAAAAGCACGTAAGTGATAGCAATGCAACATCCTTACCTTTGCAGAGGACAAACACATCAGCGTATCTTCTGATGGCACCTATGGAATCAAAAATATTTCTTCGTAGCATAAGAAAACACATGCCTTTGTTTTGGTGTTCTCCTATGCTCGCTGGGGAAAAAAAAGTCCTGATACTGATGCTGAGCTAATATGCAAACACATCCCTTTTTCACAAAGGCACGGATCACTAACACCATTAGAAAGCAATTCTGAAAGGTCACTAAAGGCTCCTCAGGCACTTTGAAGATTTCTGTTGTCAGTGACTTCTATGTCCAGTGGTCTCACCTGGACGGCAATCACCTTGAAAAACATAAAACATTCTTCAGCCATCACATCAACCCACTCCCGCATGAGCAGTTTTGACGAAGTGGAACAACTTCTGAATTACTGTAACAGAGAGCTTCTCAAGTGTGGAGGCTTTAAAATACCCAACTAATTACAACTGCTTGAACTCATGGAGAGAAAAATTCAGTCAGCTGTTCAGCCCGGCCTGCGAGTCTTTATGTTCTGAGGGACTTAAACTGCTTCACTGGAATTGAGAGGAGTAAATGGGAGGTTTCTGGAAGCCCAAAGGAAATGTATTTTGTCTTGGCTTTTCACAAAAGCAGTCATAAAAGTCACTTTGCATTCACAACATTCTTGCTTAAAAGAATCTTGCTTGTTGTCTAGGTATTGTACAGGTGGAAATGGGCGTGATTCGGTAAAACACACTATCCATTCATTTTCTAACTGACAATTTCCTATTTGAACTGGACATTTCCATGGGTCACTGCCACCTCTTACCTATAGAAGCAGCACCGAATAGCTGCTTTTCTGCCAAGTGACTCAGAGAACAAGTTGCACAGGGCAAGTATAATGTAAGAGTGGACTATGTGTCCTGCACGTCTCTTACCAGCTCCTCCCTGCTATTCCAGTAGGCAGGGAAATGAACTTGCTTCACGATTCAGCAGCTTTCCCTGTTCAGACTCTTGTCCAGGGCCCCGTCAGGATGAAATCACTGTTCTCTTTCTCCGAGTAAACTGGGGGCTCTGGAAATAAACGAGTCCCAGACTTCAAAAACAAAAATGAAAAATACAAGGAAATTCATCAGAGGTACTGGGCAGTGTATGCAGCTGGTAGAAGAGAGGAATTTTAACTTGGAGAAAAGGTCGTGTGACTCCTATCACTTCTTCCATCTTTGCCCACTTGGTTTCTACAGCGCTGTTCCCTTTCCAGCCTCCAAGGTGGAGGAGAGCAGCAAGCTCCTTTGTGCACAATTACAGCAGTAAGTGCGGTGTCCCGGGATCACTTAAATGCCCTGCATTCTTTAAAAAAAATGACCTTTTTAATCTTTGACATTTTAAGTCAGAAATTAAAGCAGTCAAGGACATTATTAAATTCAACCTCAGTTTCAAGAAAGGGATGGGTGTGGGTGTGTTTAACCAAGTCTACACTGGGGAGATGATAACTGTTTCTAGGAGAAGAGTGTCAACTTTTATTTTTGGGACAGCAGAATTGGCAGACGCTCTTGGCTTCCACCATACAATTCATGTGAAATGAGGAAGAAAAAAAAAGAAATTTAACTGGTGCTGCCCAAAAAAACCAGACAGACACACACGAAAAAGGAATGATGTACCATATAAAGCATTAAATACACACACACGCACACAGAGGCAAGACTCTGCTTTACAGGATTTGAACCATATGGGCATATGCACATACACACACACTAACTCACACCCGTAAATCATTTAGCCAGACTATCTGTCTGGTGCAGAAACACACTTATGAAATCTATTTTCTTCTTTTAGCAGCAGGCTAATAATTGATAAAGAGCCAGAATGGGGGCTCTGAGTTTTACATGACAGATATACAAGGCTGCAGTTCGTACTGCATGTGCTCTGCCTGTTCTCTTGACAGCAGCAACTCCAGCCTCAAAGCAAGAAAAGCCCCTCACCGGCTGGCATGGATCAGGTTCCTCGGGCAGCTGCCAAGTTGGCCTGTGAGAGCATCACGGATTGCCTGATTTAGCCAAAGAAAAAATAAAAAAAATAGCCCGTGGGGTGACTCAACAGGCGCTGGAGCCAGCCCCATGTTCTGCCCCACTTGGGAAGTTCCAGCCGCCTGTCCAGGCCTCTGGGTAAGGCCTGGCCACAAGGATATGATTGCAGCAAGATCCCAAGCCTCTTTTAGCAGCAACTATAGAAGCCATGAGTGGAGAGGGGGTGGCAGCGCAGTCTTGCCGTAATGACAGAGTAGGCAAAGCTGCAGAAACATAAATGCCCTCTTGGCCTTTCTGGAGCCACCCCCGTTGGCTCTCAGAGGCTTGTCTGGAGGCAGGGATGCATGGAAAATACAAGTGAAAATAATGAGCCGTTCGAAGGGGCAGGGCTTTTCTCCCTCCTGTGTGCATTGCCTGAATTACAGTGCCAGCTCCAGACTCTGCATCAATGCAATACTGCCTACAGCTTATTTTTCCAGGGATTTTTACCTCTGTCTCATGGATGTTTGTCTACATTCCCAAACAAGTTCTAAAGCAAATTTCGCCCTATTTGTGGGTGCAGCAGCACCAAGGTGCAACTTTGCAGAGTAACTTTTTGTGAGGGTAGTACTGTCAGGCCCTCACACATGGTTTTAACTGCCCTTTGTGAGGCATTTGCTTCGCTGAGAAGGAAACAAGAGTCAGCTCAACTCTTTAGAAATAAGAGCCTACAGGTGTGGAAACAGTATGAAGAGTGGGTGGTTCCTCGGTACTGGTGCTTCCACTGGCTTAGACAACTTCTTCACTGGCGCCTCCGTTTTCTTATGCATTAAAAAGAGGATAGCAGCTAGAAGATGAAGCAGTGCGTGCGTGGTGCCAATACGCATCACCAGCTGTGTTTAGGATAGAAGAAAATTATTCCAAGTTAGGACTCTAAGGACGTTGATCACTCATCGTCTTTCTGATTGAAGGAAAAGAGCTGCTAAGAGCTTCTACCTCTGCCACGGCTGGGTCCTCCCTACACAGCACAGCTGTGGGTGAAGCAACTCTTCTCTGGGAGACCTTTGTGTGAGGAACAACCTTCCTTCCCTTGAGCCACCCAAAAATTGGCGGGCTTTCTGTGACCTTCTCTCAGCAGCTCTCCTTTACACAGCACTGGCACTCCATTCTTTTAGCATGCAGCGAGACTGTAAAAAGAATTAAATGCAAAGCAAAACCCAGAGTTAAAATGTAGTGAGATTATGAAGAAAGAAACCAACAGTGAAGCACAATCCATGCTGAAATTATTTCCACATTGCTTGGCATAACTAAGGGCCATCTTTTTTTCAGGCCATTCCATTTCTGACCACTTCAATCCCTCTCACTGGAAGGGCCACAACCAACTCCTTAGAATATCCTGAGAGCCATGACAGAGGAAAGTCCCATTTTGGTGAATCTTCCAAAACAGAGAACTCATTTGCTTCAGTGACGGGAGCCTGCCAAGTAAGTCTGCCAACAGGAGGTGTTGCTGGCACAGAAAGAGCATTTACCAGGCTTCCTGTTAACAGAAATACCTAGTGCTTGTAGTGATCTTCCTTCTGTTCCATTGTAAGGAGTCCAAGGCTCACGGGAAGCTGTTTTGTTTGCGCTGAGCCCTGCATGAATGCAGACAGTCAGAAGCAGCACTGCAGTTTCCGATTTTCACTAATTGCACATGCCTTAATTTTCTCCCCCGCATCATTCCTGTGTAAAAGGACCAAAGCCAGCTCAAGGATATGCCTCATTTTTTGATTCTACAACAGCTGGAGCACAATGTTCAGCCTCAGGAACGTAGGAGTGCCATGCACACCCTGTTGAATAAAAGGAAAGAAGATTGTCATCAAAAAACTAGCTTCATTTCCACCTGAGGCACAAAACCCAGCAGAGAAATAAGAAGAAATAAAACCTCACCTTGGAGGTTTCTGCACCAGACCTTGGAGATCTACAAGCTATTCTAATAATCCGGTTCTAGTCAGAGAACCATCAGGGCTGTTTACAAAACAATTGCTTCACACACACCTTTCATTTCATTGGCATAAGCATTCTTTATTTGACTACCAGCATTTTTATATTTTAGTTTAGTGCCACTGAGAGCAAGGCTAAGTGGCACTTGCTCTGTGGGACTCTGGGACTAGGTATAACAGCGTGTAACCAAATGACAGCACCAGTCAGCTCTCTGCTTAGTTACACTAACACGTATACATTATGCTTAATCTGCTCAGAGAGTTTTGTTTCAGGCTTGCTTTGTTTTTAAACCCCACCATTGGTAAAAAGATGAACGTGCAGCTTGCTTTAAATAACAGACCAAGGAAAATCCTCTGGTATACCAGAAAAGACTTTAGTTTGTAGCCATAGTGTATTTGCACTAATTTAGTCTGAAAGACATGTACCAAGCAGAGGGCCTGTTGGAAGATGCCAGCTGGTTATAGCTACTGCACAGTGGTACGGGGAAGAAACATAATTCCTTGTGCTTTGGTGATGACATGTTAATGTTAAATCACTGTAAATTATGATGATTCTGTGATGAGCAAGTACAGACTGGCATCTGTTTATAACAGGCAAGGCAAGGCAAAAGGAACAAGGCTTAGTCTTTAACTTGCATCCTTTGGGTTGATGTTTTTCTACCCTCTTCCCTTTTCCCACTTAGTCCTTGACTGCCATCAGCATATTACACTGAGTTCCTAAGTTGGTCCAACTCAAACTACTTCTGACTGACTTCAGTTCAGGTAGTCTTGTGTATATCTTTAAGCAGTTTGATTCGCAATTTCATGGGAGCTTTACGTTATGACTCCAGGCTATATTAGGCTAAATTTGGACCTGCAAGTGGGAAAAACCCTTTGGAGAAGTACAGTAGTTACTGTACATATGCAGCTGCTGTTTTTCCAAATGAAACACAGCATTTCATCTGTTTTGATGCTGTTTTAAGTCAAATCAATTTGGCCCATGACTCGCTCTGTATTTCTTTTGCCAGATTCAATTTCTGTGTTTGGAGTTTAGGCTGGTAAGTAATAATGACAACAAGGTGCTTGAGATGAGAAGTTACTAACTCTGTTTATACCAGCATAAGTAGAATTATGAAAGTCTCTCAGTGCCAAATTTCAAGCAGGGTTTGGTATGCATAGAATATATTCAGGAGAAGACAGTTTGGCAAGTAAGATGCACCATGGAATTGAGAGGAATGGTGGATGGAAAGAAGATCTGGGTTCTTGCTGTGGTGTGGGGATTTGAGAAGACAAGCCATCTTGTAAGAAGAGGAATAGATCTGGTCTTTGTGCCTAGACCAGTCATGAGCATGTGCTTAGTGCAACTCCTGTGCCAAAGCATTCTTTCTGTGGCACACAGGCAGTACTGCCACTACTAATTCCAAAGATGAAAAGGTTAAGAGAACTGTGGAGCTGCTGTGTATGCATCAGTGAAGTATGCAACATCTTACCAGCTGAAATATCTGAGGCCAAACATTCAGTTCTTACTCAGTGGGAGCTCTGCCAGTTAGCTCCCTCTCCTGATAATGATTAACACTTTAAAACATCTGCACTGCCTTTTGACTCAAATTCCAGTTGAAGGAAACCAATTTTCTGTGGCAAAGTTTCTGGCTATTATGAAAGAGGAGACATTTTGTTTGGGAATCTCTGTCATCTACTACTGCTGGATCACAAAACAGTAAATCCCTTTTGGGAAGGAGGTAATATCCAAGTGTCCCAGCTCACAATTCACAGAGCTCTGTACAGGCAAGCTGCAGAGGGTGCAAGTCTGTCTGCAGCTCACCAAGAGCTAGTAAGTGCTGGCCCTTCTTGGCGTTCCAGGCTACTATAGGCACATGAGCACTGCCCTCATGTTTATGACTCTCTTTTTGCAAGATCAGCCTTAGCTTACCCAGCCTTAGCCAGGCTGCTGTGCTGTCCCTTAGACAAACTGGAATAGAAGACTTGCAGGCAGCAGAGGCAAGTCTGGTGAGGGAAAGCAGCTGTGGACAGCAGGCACTTCTGATTCTGGGACTTTGATTGCAGCTCCCAAGAAAGGGAAAGTGATGTGTGTATAAAGAAGAAATGGAGACATACAAGTGCAGAAGCACCTTACATATGAAGAGTGAATGTTTTTTCTTTCTCCAGACTCTTCCTAACTGAAAGAGGAAGGAAGTGGAAAGCACTTGAAAATGGGACTTATGGTTGCAGAGCCTCATTTCTGACATACAGATCTCTCAAGTATCAAACTACACTGAAGAATGACTAATTGTGGGGTGACTAATCCCTGTCTTCCCTCCAGAGCTATTATTTCACAGTGGCCAAGAAAACATACCATAAAGATGGTGTTATCGAATCACTCACATTTACTTATATTGAGAAAGGCTGAGCCTTTTACAGTACTTGTCTGATTACCAAGTTATATGCTTCTTTCTCAAAAGAAGGGACTATTTAGTCTTCATAGTCCATCCTGGACAACTGTGAAGGTGTTTGGCTAAATGTCTAGGGACTGGGGAGTTGGCTTTCAAGAAAAGAGAAGAAAATATTTTTGGTGGGGGGAGGAGGGAGATGGCAGAAGCAGATGGATGTTCAGGTTGACAGAAAATGAAAACCTGCCTTCATCTTGCTTTCATTAGTCTTCATTATATGGCCACGACAGCTTTAATTGCTGCCCCGCATACATAAGTAATAAAAATGTAAAATGTTTAAATGAACTGTGGCTCCCAAAAGCCATTATAAAAGATTAATGATGAGTACTCTTTGCTAACTTAAACGTCTTCAAGAATCACATCTGAGCAGCCCTTGTGGTTAAGATGATATTAGAACAGTATTTGATAGACCACTTGTCTCAAAGCACTATGCACCAAGCTTTGACAGTTTTGATTATTCCATCTTTAGCTAGTCAGAATTCTA
The DNA here is from genome assembly GCF_019232065.1 of Centrocercus urophasianus. Lineage (NCBI taxonomy): Eukaryota > Metazoa > Chordata > Aves > Galliformes > Phasianidae > Centrocercus > Centrocercus urophasianus. Next base: position 88,629,493 of record NW_024884253.1, on the reverse strand, counting down.
GACATATTTGATTCCAATTTACTAATTCTTGACAAGTTATCCCTCCCCTGCAATCCAAAGAAAGAGCCTTCAGTTACTCATATTCTGTCTTCAAGAATTGCTGATGCTTGCTTCAATGGCTTTTACCACCAAAGACACTGAATGTAGGGTTTATTAGCAGCACTCCAGAAATTATTCAGCTAATTAATAAAATGTCCAGCTAAAGGTAAAACATGCAATCTTTTCTATTTAAATTGGAAGCAGTACTAAAACCTATGTCTGAGATGTCACTATTCCTCAAGGGGCACAGATTTGATTCTATTTCAATTCAGATACGAGAGGAGAGTTTTGTCTCTAGAAGGGCATCAAAGTAAATTCAAGCTTTAATGTAGTTTGGTCACTCACCTCTTATTTAAATTAGAGACCCATCTTTAGGTTTAGGCAATACTTAAGCAGAGGTAAAGGTACCAACCCTCACCTTCACTGCCATCACTTAATCTTTCGTTTGTGGTTTACCAACATATTTATCAATGCATCTCCTTAGCAAAAAGAAGTGCCGTGCAAAGACTTGTAAGTTTGTTCACTAATTGTTGCAGTGAAGATTTCAAAAGCAGTATTTCTGCTCCACTAAGCCCACAAAAGCAAGTTGTACCTCTCAACAAAGCTTAGCTGTGGGACAGGCCCAGCTAGCAGCTTTTCACTGTGTGGTCAGACAACCAGTCAGACTGTGCCTAAACCTTGCACGAGTGTCCAAGAGAGCAAGGGCAGGATGACAAGGCTAAGACAATCTTCTGTATGCAACAACAAAACATCTTAATTGGGCACTCACAGCTTTTCCGAGGATAAACACCTCCTTTGTGAAAGCAGATTAAGTGCTCTTTACAGCTATGCATCAATGGGCCTGAAGAGATGTGCACAGGAAGCTGAACTCTTTCTGTATGGTGTACTTTTTGTTTGGCTATCAGTCCAATTTTCAATTAATACTAACAAATTTGGGAAGACTTACAAAACTTGATGGTCTCTGGTGTAAACCTCTCTCTTGCTATTTGGGATTGACCTGGGATTTTCACAAATGGCAGTAATTTACTGGTTGCAGAGATTCTTTATGTCACTCCTTCCAAGGTCATTCGTGGAGGTCAAAGACTGGATGGGGCAATCTCCAAAAAGATCATCAGAAAAGGATGATCAGAAAGTTCCTTTCTGCCTTAATGCTCACCTCACTCTACTTCATTCAGTGTTTCATAATATGGTCCCCCCTATTAGGAGTGAATTACACTGGCTATGTAAGATCTTCCAGGCATTCACCAGGTTTCCCACACAATGATCCCCCATTTTTCCTATTTCCTGTCCTGTTTCCAATCGCTTTTTGGGCTCAGTTCTGTGAACATGGTCCCATTTCTTTTCCCTGATCGCTGTCAGGAAGCTGCTTGCCTATTGGTTTGGCTCCTGGGCCCTTGATTCTTCCTACACGGTCTTTTAGGCTGGCCCCATTCCAACCTGCTTTACCAAGACAACTCTCCTCTCCTCAGTATGGCAAAACCCCCCCCTGAAACAAACTGTGAGATCCATTCTCTATTCAGCACTGCAGAATAAGCATACAAATAGGACCTCGGGGATAACTGCGTTCATGGTGCGCAGGAGAAGACTGCTGTCCAAGGGAGAAAAGCAAGATGCTGGAGAAAGAGGAGTGTGGGTCTGTGTCGTTATTTCTCAGCTGGCTAAGCAAGAACTTAGATCTACTTTTTGTAGCCTAGGAAGTAGGAGCAGGAGCCCCAAATACAGAGAGACTGGTTTGCCAGGCCTTTTACATCTGTGACAGCGTGAGCAGGAGGCGCTCATTCCACTCTCTGCCTCCTTCTGCTGTTGGGGAAACTCCTTGGATTTGTGCTCAGTCTCTCTCAGCTCTTCTCCTGTTGTTGCAGCTGCCCTGGAAGCCCCCAGACATTCCCAGCAGAGTCTGGACGGCTGCTTTGGTGACAACCTGGGCTCAATTTAATGAGAACGTTCTCGTTCACTTGCTCTGCTGGCGGCCTGCCAGTATATTTTCTTGAGGCACATAAGAGAGAGAAGGGAAATGGTGATTTTTAACTGGCTTATTTTAAATTTTTTTTTTTTTTTTGATTTTTTTCATCCAGCCAAACCTGACTGGAATTTCATGGATGAAAGAAAAGGCACTTCTTTAGCCCAAGGGCTTTGTTCCTGCCAAATTATAAGGGCCTGCTGCAAACAATGGAGGTGTTAGAGCTTCTAAAAAAATAAGAATGCTGAAAGAATCTTTTATAATGGAAAATATTAAGCAACCTTAGTCTAGGGCCAGCTGGTAGTGGGCAGTATAATATAAGATCTTTGGAGGAGAGCTGTTCAAATAATAAATTTTCAGAATTTCTTTTCTCCCGCTCCCCCCAACTTTAAACTATTTTAACTATTTTCTCCAGCTAGAATTATTTGCCAAATTCAGCCAACTGCTAAATTTTCCTTAATAGTTGTCTTTTTCTTTTTTTTTTTTTTTTTTTCTTTTTTTCCCAGTCAATAGGTTTCTTGTAAAAACAAACCCACTCTCCCACCTCTGGTTTGGACTTACGCTGTTCGCTGATGACGCATTTAGGAAGAAATTTGCCTGTGGTCAACTTTTTTTTTTCCCCCCTCATTTCTTGTCAGATCTCACACATTACAGTAACCAAGCTGATCTGATAGCTGCGCCTGGATCCAGAACCTGGCAACATTCACGGGAGGCTTTTCATTAGCCTCTGCCATCTCCACGTCACCCTGCCCCAGCCTGGAAGCTTGTGCACAGTGTGGGGCTGGAGGTTCAATAGGCAGCAGCCTTTAGCCCTGCCCTGGGCCAGTGAATAATTATCGTGTTCCTGGTGTGCACTGCAGATGAAATGCTGTGCCTTGGTGCCAGGGGAGGATCGTGCTGCTGGAGAGCAGAGGCTCCAGCCGCTTGAAGCCATTGATCCCACAACACTTCTTGTAACTGTGCAGGTGTGAGCCAAGGTATCCTGGCCAAATCCCCTTCTGGAAATTCACCAGCTCTGGCAGCTTATTCACTTAAAGTCATCTCTGTGTTTTTAATTGCAAGAGGTGCTCCTCACTTCCCTTCCTTAGGAGCAGACTTGTGCCACGTGCTCCTGGCTCACAAATACCCACTGCGGCACTGCCTGGCTCAGGGCCGGGCTCTCCTGGGATGGCGGTGCACTCCTCGCACGTGCAGCCGTTAAGAGCTCTGAGCCCTTTGGGGCTGCCCTGCAGAGAGCCTGAGGCAGGGCTGCCCTGGGCTGTGGGGAATTGTAAACGTGCTGCAACAAACTGCCTGAGCCCCAGAACACAGCTCCAAACTAACAAAACTTGGTTGTTTGGCAGTGGCGGGCTCTGCCTTGATTTCAGAGACTGTTTTATGGCTGCTAACATAACATCACTGCTCCAAAACCTTCCCTGTGTGTGTGTTGGTTTTTTTTTTTATAATATATTTATTAGCTCTACCTTCAGAGAGGCAGTGCCAAATTTTCAAATAGAACATTCAGTCTGTTATTTAGGCATTTAAGTGAATAGTGAAAGTGCAAGTGATAGCTATCTAGAGCACATAAAGTGCAGGAACAGGCAGGTAATCCAGGTACCCATGTTTGAAAACAGAATGCTGAAAGCGTGGCCAAGGAACAATACTAAGGCAAATGGTAAATGTGGCAGTGCAAAGGGAAGGAGAACACCTGGTGAAAGTGGCCTCTTTTAGCTGGGGTGGTGTTACACCTTGGTTGGATGTTGTTGCTCTACCGTGAGTTGAGTTTAGCAGGGCCTTAGTTCATGTCTAAGTAGTGCAAATGAAGCTGGCCAAACACTGGCTCATGCTACTTCTCACACCCACAGAGGCTTTGCCAGGGGAAGGCTCTGATCTGTCATGTTTCATTGCATCTGCACAGCAAGTGGGCTTGAGGCCACCAGCAGCACCTCTCAGAGCTTCGGTAGCGTTCATGAAGTTCAGCCACACAGGAGAAAAGAAGGCGCAACCCAAAACCTCAGATTCAGTGATTTGGCAGTAAACTTTGTACGTAAGTGAAATAATAGTTTTTCCATTTTCGTCATTACATAGCCACCTGAAACAGTGCAGCCATGCTCCCATCTTTTCATTTAAATCTAAACATCAAACATGATGCATTCTGTGTCCTGAGCTCTGGATAGGAGCTTTCTTCTGAAGTTTCCTTTTGCCACCTGAAATAATGATGAAGGCTGTCCAGAGGAAGGGTTGTGCTGCAGTTATGGGCATTCTAACATAATCCCTTTGTGTATGAACATTCATAGACTGGCACATCAGTGGTGAATCACAGCAAGGAGTCAACTTTCAGGAGAAAAAGTGCTTGTTGTGAGCATGAGGCAAGCACATCTGTGGTGGAAGCAACCTGCAGCAGAGGTACCCTGGCCTCTGCAGAACTTCCTTGCAAGGCTGGAGCTGAAACCTACAGCCCTTCAGCAAGGCATGGGGGGAACCAGGGCTCCTCACAGGAGATGACCCATGAGGTGGTGCACCAGTTTGCACACAGGAGCAAGGGACAGGGACACCTGCTCAGTGTAATACCCTGTTTAGGAACTTGCGATTCAGTAGGGCTAGAGTCTGCAGCATTTCTCCTAACTATCTTTACTCAAATCTTTCCAAATGCTACCATTGCCTCTGCACTGAATTTTCCACTTCACTCTATTAGTTCCGTAGCCAATGTATCTTCCTTCGATGAGAGAAGGGTGGGATCATCTCACCACGTGGGCATCTGAGCCTAGAGAGCCTTGCTGGCTGGAGAGTGTTACCAGCAGTTTGGAGAAGGTCGGTATGGTGATAAGTCCCTGAATCAGTGTGCGCTCGGTGTCTCACCTGTCTCCCACCTACATCCTACTGTGCAGCTGATGTCAGCCTTTCACTAGGAGCTTCTGGTCCCTCCGCTCAATACATCTGCATGTGCTTTGCACCAGCTGAAGTGAGATCCTTCAGAACTGCTGTGCAGACATCTGTCCTTCAAGATTTGTCTGTCCGTGATGCAAAACAGTTGAAGCCAGAAGCAGGAAATTATGGGACTGCCACTGCTGTGCTCCCTGTGGCATGCAGATAAGTCTCTGACATGCTGAGGGAGGAGGAACAGATTGGGAGGCCAGCTGGAGCAGGCATGACCTCAGGCCCACAGGTTCAGCCAAGCGTCCTGGGTCAGGACAGATGGTCAGTGGGCCTTACAGCACTGATAACTGGCGTTCATGGGCCAACTGCCTGGCCAGACAGAGACTGGAAATCAGCTGGGAGATGAGTGATGCAACTTCTTCTTCTTTAAACAGCCAGGATGGGGCTAGAGCACATGATTTTTTTCCTTTTCAAGGCAGCCAAAGTGCAGTGTGTGTAGTGCACTAACCTTTTTTTTTTTTTTTTGGCTGCAGTAAGCCAATTGCCCTCTATTCTTTTTACCTCCTTTGTGTTTCTTGCACAACTTAACTGATTGCTCTAGAGAAACAGGATTTTGAACCCAATTCTCAGCTGACTTAATCTGGCATAATTCAGGAGTAACTGTAGTTATACTTGTACAAGATCAAAATCAGTCCAGTTCTTTTTGCAGTGCAAAATCTGTGGTTTGCTGAAAAAAGAAAATAATCAAAGATGTGAACACTAGAGCCAGCTGAAAAGGGAGAATGTTTTTTTGTCCTCCAAATATCAATATTTTTGGCTAGCTATTTAAGCAATGGAAAATAATAGCTTTGAGGGAGAAAAATATTGCATGGTACCTACATATTTGGTAATATGATGCAAAATTTTATGAAAGAAAACAAAAATTGGAAAATTCCCATCAACTGAAGATAGTGCTGATGTCTCTAGTGGCATTTTGTATTATCAGAGCACAATCATAATACAGCAGTGATGGGATGTGTGGTTTCACTTGTTTAAGAACACTGACTGAACTCCATTGAATAATGTCAAACAGATACTCAGAGCTGAAAGATGCTGCTAGTATTTCATATTCTAGTGTGGAATATCAGTGCTGGGACATGGCATTCAGCAGGCAAAATTTCCACGCACAAACCTGCAGGACTACAAACCTGGGCTGTAGTGACCAAGCTTTGGTTGAGTTCATGGTCTTGAGGAATATTGGCCTGGCAAAGATCAAAGTCAGGAGCCTGAACTTCAGGATAGCCAACTTCCAAATGTTTAAGGAATTGCTGGATGAAATCCTCTGGGAAACTCTCCTTAGAGACAAAAGAAAAAAGCTGAACTGGCAGCTCTTTAAGGACACCTTTCTGACTGCGCTAAAGCTCTCCATCCCACAGGACAAAAAATTAAGTGAAGGAGGCAAGAAATCAGAATGCCTGATCAATGATCCAGTGGTCAAACTGAAGGATAAGAGTGACACGTATAGGTAAGGGAAGCAGAGATGTGTGGCCTGGGGAGAATACAGGGATGCTGTACAGATGTGTAGAGATCGGGTCAGGAAAGCCAATGTATGGAACTGAACTTTACACTGGTTGTGAAAAATAACAGGAAGGGATTCCACAGGTACATTGGTCAGAAGAGACGGGCCAAGGAGATTGTCCCCCCTGTGATAAATGAAAAGGGAGAACTGACTACAGCAGACAAGCAGAAGGCTGAGGTACTGAGCAAGTTATTTGCCTCTATTTTCACTGGCAGGCAGGCTTCCCAGAGACCGACTCATGAGACTGAATGTGTCTGTCTATCTCTGCTGTGTCAGACTACACGCATCCCAGGGTCCTGAAGGAACCAGCTGATATGGCTGCCAAGCCACTCACCATCAAATTTGAAAAGTCAGGCAAAGACCCTAGTGACTGGAAAAATGGAAACATCCTTCTCATTTTTAAGAAGGGGAGACAGGAAGACCTGGGGAACTACAAGCTAGTGAACCTCACCTTTATGACTGGGAAAATCATCCTGGAAAATCCTCCTGAAAGCACATGTGAGATGAGGAGGTTATCCGAGCCAGCTAGCATAACTTCACCAAGGGAAGATTGTGCCTGATCAATCTGGTGGCCTTCTGTGACAGTGATGGCTTTGGTGGACCAAGGAAGGGTAACTGATGTAGTCTACTTGGACTTCTGCAAGACCTTTGATCTGGTCCCACAGCACATCCTTATCTCTAATTCGGACCCTCAATATAACCCTCAAGTGTTAGAGTGAAAGTGATTCTGCTATATCTGCAGGTACTGGTGCAACACCTGCGGCTCCTGGAAACCCTTAAATACAAGCCATTCTCTGCAGCTTGCTTGCCTGAATAGTCAGAGAGCATACATGCAGCTCACTGAGGTGTGTGCAAAGCAATCAATATGCTGACATGATATTGATTCTCTAGCTCTAGTGAGCTAGAGAAGCTGCTGACATGGTACAAGGCCAAAGTGTGCCTTTGTGCCACACTACAGGTGCTGTGGTAGGAGAAGAAGGGAAGAGAGGGGAATACCAGGCACTGGCTGGATTTATATTCCAGCTGAATATTGGTACAAGTTGACTGCTTATGTGACCAGAGAGGCTTACATTTGTTTCTAGTCATGGTCATGAAGCATGGCTGTGAAACACAGAAATCCTGAAAATGAAATGAATTATGTAGAGCCTTCACCGGTACAATCTACTGTAGTGTTGTGTGACTTGCTGGTTTCAGTAAATGTGAAACTTTATGTGCAGTCAGTCCTTCCAAGTTCATTTGAGAAAAGCCTAAGATCTTGATTTCCATAAGCATTGTGGTCCTCAGATAGTCTCAAAGAGTGTTGACCAAGCACCCTGCTAGCCCCTGGCACTCAGCAGCATGCCTGTAGGAGCAGGTCAGCAGCTGAGGTGCCCTGATCTGGGAGGCCGTGTGCCCTTCTGAGAGGTGCCCTCAACCTGCAGATGCCCAGCCAAGGTAGCCATGAGAAGGTGGATAGAGCATGATCAAGTTAAACTTCAAAGCCCACAGTCAGGCTAGCTTGGCATCTTTCCTTTTGACCCCTGTGGTTCAGATATTAAGCTGATAAAGATCTTCCTAGAAAGAAAAGGCCCTTCTGTGTTTTCCATCACCCAACAGTGCTGGCAGGAGGTATATTCTACAACACTGTACTGTAATCTGAATCGGGACTGAAGTGCGTCAGCAGACAGCATATGGTATGTTTATTATTCTACTCTTCACAACCCTGCCTGTGGGGAAAGGGAAATGTTGGGGTTTAGGTCAACCACTGGACCAGTAGGCAGCACTGATAAGTGACATGTCATCACTGCACAGTAACTACTGCTTTATAGCTTAGATAGTGGTCTGAGCTACATATCACCAGAAATGTATGTACTTCAGGCAAGAAACGTTTTAGGGATATATTTTTTTATATAAGAAATTACTTAACGTTATTAGTTAATCAAGCACTCTGTTTAACTCTTTAGGCTTGTAAAACTCATACAGGCCAAGTACACTTGAACTACATAAATACAGTAATTCTTTTCTGCTATTATTTTTAGCAACAAGTTTTACTTCTGCACTTGACTTTTGGTACGTGCGTGTATTTCAGAAGGAGTTTGGTGGAAGGAAAATTTGTACTGGATCTAAGTTCTTATTATTATTCTCTTTACTGTGTTGTAACCTGCTTTGCTGAACATCCTCCTAAAGCAGCGGTTTCTGCTGTTGGCTTGTTGGCTGCTGGCAGCAATAAATTCTGAAGGGTTCATCTGCCATCCCTCCATACAAGCAGGGCTGACAGCAGAAAATCCTGCACCTGTGAGCATCACCAGAGGCACCCTGTGTGCCAGATGATCATGGCTGCTGCGTGAGCACAAGGTTCTCATTCCAGGGGCGTGATGGAGCCCACTCTTCTTCCCCAGGGAGCTGCCCTTGAAGCTCCTGGCTCCCTCCAGGCCTCTCTGGCTTATAGATTTAAACTTGAAACTACTGACTTTATAAATTGAGAGCGAGAGTCTTCTGATCTTACTTGTAACTCTCAAAATCAACTTTCTGAAATGTCAAAGCTACCATCCGCTGCAGGGAAAATCGAACCTGAAACTCCTACGTAGGCCTGTATCTTCACACAGACACGCGGCTCGTCATCTGCATGGCTGAGGTCAGCGGCAGATGTAAGTGGCTTCACCAGAGCACTCCTAAAGTACCCAGCACCTCCTGCTTATGGGGACGCTGTTGTGCTGGAAGCACGGTTTGGCTCCAGGGGTCCCGGAGTGGCAGAAGAGTGCCTGGCCTACCCCCTCATCAACCTCTGCCCTGTCATGCAGTTGGAAAGTTGAAGGTTTCATACACCCACTTGTGCAGACTCATCCTGGGAGTCGGGCAGGGTTCGCTCCCTCCCACATGCTGCTGCTACGCAGCCTCGGCCCAATGTCCCCTTCAGCCCCGATCCCCGTGCTGCCAGGTGGAGAAACTGCAACTGAGGGAGATGCTGGGCCACGAGGCTGGAGCAGGGCGGTGACAGCAGCCTCCCCACGGCACTACTCCGGGGCATGCTGGTGCTGGGTTTGTTCCCACAGGTGTGATGAAGTGCAGCTGCTCTCAACCCACACTGCTGACCCCTGAGCTGCACCCCTGTGCCTCTGCCCTCCCTGGCAGCGTGCTGGTGGGGTGGTCGGGGTGAAAAACCCGAGCTCTGCTGAGGGGCCCTGTACTGCATGTGGCTGTGGGTAGAAAGCACAGGAGAACCTCGATCAACCAGCCGATAGATGTGTGCTCAGGGTAGTGTCATCATCTCACGAGGGCTAATCCATTTTATAAGATACAATGTGCATGAAAAAATAAAAAAAATAAAAGGTTGCTAGGATAGTGAGAGGAGGGGGCTGGATCAGCACAGCCCAGGCAGAAGCCTTGGAAAGGATCCAGGGAGGCAGGAAAGATCCATGTGGAGTTTCCTGCAAAGAAATCATTCAAGAAACCGGGCAGAGGCAGCAAGTATGTGATGACTGTGTTGCTCTGCTTGGGTGGGGGGAACCACCGCCTGGGAAAGCAGCCCAGCCTGGGGACTTGGAGGGGGGAAAAAAGAGAAGGCTCAGTTTGGATCAGTCTGATTCAAGATAATATGTGGTTTGTATTTTCTAAGCAGAAAGCTAAAAATTAAAAAAAAATTATAATCTAATGTTGGAGGAAATGTCATTTTTCCCATTAGAAACCAAAACAAACCAGACCATAAAAACCCCAAGCCTTGCAGTTACAAAGCCAAGCACTGACATCTTTTCTGGTGAGGCACAGAGAGCTCTACTCTCCCTCGGTACCATGAAACCAGTGTGATTGGGATGTCCCCTGGCTGGACAAGGCCAGCACTGTGCTGAGTTCCAGGACTCCACCATGGGCATCCTTTGGTGGGTGAGGTTTCACACTCAGCGCTCAGCCTTTGGCACCACGGGCCAGCTGCCCCAGCACCATATGTAGAGTCATAGAATCACAGAACCATAGGGGGTGGAAGGGACTTGTAGAGATCATCGAGTTCAACCCCTCTGCTAAATCAACCTCCTTATAGTAGGTTGCACAGGAAAGCATCCAGGCAGACATGTAGGACATTCACAGCTGGGCAGACTGAACGACAGCCCTTGGGTTGGCTCAGTCTGGATGCCCTGGAACAGGGCTTGGATGGCTCTATCTCTGGCACTGCTCCCAGCCTGACTTTATGCTATTTCCAGCCCAGAGGCCCTGGGCCAGTGGTGCTGGAAGGAGACTGGGTACAGGAGCTGTGGGTGTGAGATCAGTTCAGAAGAAGCACTGGAAACTGATGCTGACAGCGTTTTTGAAAACTTTTTCCCTGCGTTATTAAAAAAAAAAAAAGGATTTCCTAAAATGACTGAAAATGAATTTGCCACATCTGCAAATAATGGCTCGTGGGTTGCCTGTATCTGCAAGCTGGTAGGAATAGCTACAGTCAGCAACTTTCTGGTTTAAATGACAAAAGCCCATGTGCCTACAGGCTGTGGTAAGTGCCAGGTATACAGCCAGTCCCCTTAAATCCCAAATGCTTAACCATTGAATTGTTTAAGCTCTGGGAGCTTGCACTCTCTTTGGCCAAAAAAGAGTTGTTTTTGGAACTGAGAATGGTTTGTAATTAAAGCCAACAGTATGAGAATCTGTAACTGATCTGCACTGAACAAATTATTTGGCTACCTGAAGAAAATCAAAACCTTTTAATTTTTTTGGAAAGAGGCTCAAAAGATTGAATAAGAAAAATATTAACTTGCTGAGAAAGAGGACACAATGCAGGCAAATTAAAGAAGGAAAATGGCTAAGTGTGTGCAAAAGTGGGGAAAACAGGACTAGCTTCAGTTTGATAAAAAGTCCATTCAGTGATCATGGCATAAAATTAGACCATTGTTAAAAGAAGCAGTTATAGATACTAAGAAGATCTTACGCTGTTGACCTTGACACTCCACAGTCACATGCTTGATGAGAGAGATTTTGTTTTATTTTTACTGAAACAAATTTCACAGATTTACAGTGATGACTGCAATTAAAATACACACATGGTGAAGGAGAGCTCAGGCAATGCTTCAAGGCAGTGCAGTTCTTTCCAAGAAATTTAACTCCTTGAAATTTACCATCTTCAGCTGTAAAGAAAATGTCAGAGGCATGACTCCAGGAAGGGTATTTAGTCAAACAGTACCAGATGGGTGTGTGGGATTCACCTTATGCTTTGGTTATGAATGAAAGGAGTCAGCAAGGGGTTTGCTATAGGCTCTTTTCACTTGAAGAACTCTGGGCAAGATGTGGTTAATGCAGGAGTGCTTGGGCCTGCTGTGTTTTGACGAGGAGATTTGTTGAAATGAGAGGAAGCTCACAGGAAGCCAGGTAGCACAATGACTGAAGTATGTTGCTCAAATGAATTCAGCATGTGACCAGACATTTTGCTCTGGTATAAAGGATGCCACTGTCTCTGGAAGATATAAAGAATGTGTGACAGCATTTTCAGTATTTTCCTTTTTCCAGGAACCTCATCAACAACAAGGCTTATGCTGTCCACATGAGGAGTAATATCAGTATTTCCAACCCGCAAACAGGGAAGCAGAGAATTCTGACTGATGTCTAAGGAGTTGGGCTGTGTCTGGGTTCAAAGAGGTTTGGAGCATATGTCTCTCCTTGAGGGAGGAGGGATTCAGCAGTGGACTCACTGAAGCCTGGTGTGATAGTGAGCAACGTGTCACCCGATACAGGAAAACAAATGCAAGGCAGAGGATGGTCCTTGTTCATCAAAGACTTACATACACATCTGTGCCTTCTCTCATGGTGTGGAAGGGAATTCAAGGAGTGTCACCCATCACGCTTGTCACACGCACCTCTAAACAAGTCATCCCTCTCTGCCTCTCTGTGAGCAGCCTTCCCTCCAGCCTAACCAAAATGTCTCTTGAATGTGCTGCACTGAAGAATGCAGACCCAAAGCCTACCCTTAGCAACCCACACATTTCAGAAATAGTTCAAGGGAGATCAAAGGAAATTATTGTACAAGCAGTCTACATAGATGCAAGTAATTTGCTGCATAAGGTAGCTTGTTTTACCACTTAAAATTCAACCAGAGCGCTCTCTTTAATAGTCAGAATTATCTATGGTAAAAGCCTTTTTGAACATGGCTGTAAGGGCTGTGCTTATATTCAAAGCGTTGTGGCTTTTTGGTTTTGCTTTGTTTTCGAAAGGGGTCAGTGAAAAGTGTTTTCATAAATTGAGAGCAACAACCATAACACACGTTTGAAAACAAGATAGTCTCATACAGGAAATATTTTTGCTTTCATTTTATTTTATGAATACATATACAAGAGATGCATAATCTTCCATTATCCAGGCTTAAAGGTAACAGGTTTTTTTGTTTTGTTTTGTTTCTTTATATAGGTTAAAGAGGAAAATAAAAATAAGGGTGAAGGAGGTGCAACATATCCAAACCATACAATTGAAAACCTTGCTAAAATTACTGCTGAAATGCAAACATGATGGAGGATGTGTCTGTGTGTTGGCCTGTACCAAAAAAGCCTCACCCACGGTATTTATGCACGTGAAAAAACAATGCTTTGGCATAGCCAGAGATTCCTCCATGCACACTTTGTCGACAACTTTGAAACACTGAGATAATAAAATCTGATAATTATATCGTATATCGATTTCTTTCCTTGGCAGCAATGTCTTTAAGTGCAGGGGGGAATAAAGAAGAGTCTGTTGACAAGAGACTTTTCTTCCGTACTAAGAGGACTATATTAGCAGGATGCAGGATGCTTCACATAGAAGAGATGGAGTTATATGTTCATATATATGTGTATAACGTAAAAATGCATATTTTATATGAGAAAGGAAGATTTGTCAAGATAACGTAAAATGAACCACTCTAAGACTAGCTTCCAGCAAAACATTTTGCTTTATTGGATCTATTTTCTAGCTACAAGTCAAGCTGACGTCTGTCAAGCTTTTTACTTTTCGTATGGCAGTCTATAAGAAATGTTTCATGCAACGTCTACAGTGGTAAATACAGGGTAAATAACTGGGATTAAACAGGTGAGCAATAACAGACTATTATAAGGACCAATAACAGCATATTATGTACATATAGCCATATTATATTCTCATGTCTTCACAGTAATGTGCAAATATGACAAATATGGCTTTCGTTTTTTTTTTTTTTTAATAAAGAAAGTAAGACATAATTATGCAGAATAATGTTTTAAAATGCTTAATAGGGTTTCACCTTTTTGTGAAACCTGTTCCATCTTTACTGCGTCGCGGTTAATGAGCCACCTCAGCACGGAGGTGTAGTTCAGGCCGAGTTCCGGAAGGGGGCACAGATTCCTAAGGCACAATATTAATGTTAAACATTTTTAATTTAAGTCATGCTATTTTATTTACTTTTACTTTTTGGTTATACGCAAGAATAGGTTGTTGCTATTCATATAATAAGCAGCTGATTGTAAAAAATACAATGTTGAAGGCTACACTACATGCCTACCTGTAGCTTCAGGAACATTAGCTAATCTGGAAACACACTATACAGCGCTGCATATTAAACCCTTGTGGTTTTTTGGTAATATTCTTTTTCGTACATGTAGCAGAGAATTATAAGGCTTCTGCGGAATAATAACATTATAACTGAACAAATATTTTACACTCTTCCGTACTGCTATTTACAGTTACTTTAACTCATAATTTGCCATTTGGTAAATAACAGGTATTTTGTATGCATCCTCCTTGCCTATGTAAAGTGCTTGCTTAACTGCATGAGGAAAGAAAATGCATACCTGCTTTAGGTTCAACAAACCCTCAAAAGAAGGAGCGGAAATATTTGTTGTGGATCTGAAATGCATTATCAGAAATTGAAATTATTGCTAAACTCAGTGCCCTGACCAGGCAATCATCTATATTATTTGTCATATATAAATATATGCATATATACCAGTATGTATGTACATGCATACACATTCATCTATCATGTAATAGATAGATTTCAATTTTTTGTCCATCAACCTTTTTTGTTTTGTGCTATTCAACTTGTGCTACGACTGAAGCCAGATTAAAATTAAAACCTTAACGTGCTACTACTAACAATCCTATGATTCATTAGCACATAAAGACAATATGCTAAAGAAAGCTGAGATGATGACAAATGAAGAGAATTTGAAATGCACTGAGAATAAGGCAATAAGATATACATTACAACAAAGAAAAGGCAAAGAAATTCTGGAATTCATAACCACATCTTGCTGGATAGGGATTTCACTCCCTACTTTGCTGCACAGTCCTAAGCGTCTTTACAATGTCACTCTCCAGAATGCAAGCTCTACATCTCTACACCTACCAACACTTTTAATGGTAGTAAATTCAAAGCTTATTTCAAATGCCCCGATGCCACAACCTGGTAAAATAAGGCACTTCCAGGGCTCTATTCCAGTGGAGCCATGCTGAAAAGATCAGCACTGGGAAGAAGCACTCAAGGGTTTGCTGAGTTTTCTAGTTTTGTCCCGTGAAACCAGCAGTCTTGGAGTATACTCCCTCCTTTTTCTTTTGAGATGATTTTCTTTAAAGCTATTTCATCAGTTGAAGTTGAGGAACTACTTCTTTGCAAGCAAGAGGTAAATCTTCAGTTCCTGACATTCAGTAACGTGGAAGATCAGAGTGCTACCAGGTTAACATCTTCAGTATTTTCGGAGTCTCTGCACTCGAGCTGACATGCCAGCTAAGTCAAAAGTGTGTGGATTTCATAGTAGGCCCGTATGGAAAGCTATGAATGGACATTGGTGCTGGAAAGGTCATTCCTTATAATTTCATTTACTGCAAAGAAAGAACACAGGAAAAAATGACTCAATTAGCATCACGATGCTGCAGGAGCAGAACTGCCCTGCAAACCTGCATCCATTTGATAGTTTCAGTGCAGCTCTGAACATTAAGCGAAACATCACGAGATAGCTAGTAAAGGCTGATCACAGTGCAAAACAGCAAGATTAACCATGGTTATTGACATGCTAAATATTCAGTAACACCAGACATCACAAGAACAGCAGCATCCTAGACCCTCGATTGCATCAAACATATTTAACATTTTCAATCACTTACATTTCCTCTAGAATTGGCTCTGAAAAATAAAGAGAACCGCAGGAAATCACAGAATCATAAGAGCCCTTTGGAACTTAGTCATGTGCTAATGGTACAAAGCTGCCAGCTGAACTGGGCATTTGAGCAGCAATGCCTAGGTAGGATACGATTTCACGTGATTTTTTTTTTTTTACCGTAGGCCAGCATTAAGAAAAGAGAGAAAAGAAACTCATGCTGCCCCATTCCCCATAGCTGATAACGTGTAAATGCTCCTTTCATAGTGCCCAGCACACATGGACATACAGTCCTTGCTCCCATCTGCACAGACAGGTAGCAGGAGCAAGCACAGTAAAGCCCTTGGCAAGAGTTAGAGAAGAGATTAAACAAGGTCCACTATCACAGCATCAGACAGTCAAACTGCATCTCTGATAAAGTGATGTTTTCTTTATTCACGAGCCTTCTTTCATTCTTCTCTCCCTCCCCTGTTGTCATCAAGCAATACAGTTTCCCACACTCGCATTATTTCCATTTATCAGCTTGTGATTTTTGGCAGATGGACAGGAAATGACAGAACCTGGCAAAGGTCGTCTACAGTGGACTACACAACATCCCTTTCATTTCCACCCCACCTCCCTGCAGCGACTGCCACCACCTGATTTACATGAAGATAGACCAAATGCCATCAGCTATGCTATCACCGCTTCTGAGTGAGAGATGCTGGGAGTGGGAAACACATGCTCACGTCATGGAAGTGCCACGGAAAAGCCCAAGTTTCCCTCTGCCTGTGGGCTGCTGTTCACAGCCATCCAGATAACTCCATGTGTTTACTGGAAAAGACCAAACCCGCCTAAAACCAACTTCCTGAAACAAGTGGTTGGCTTTTATTTTTTATATGCATATGCTTTTTTTTTTCTTTTCTTTAGACCTATTGCCTATTTTGTAATTTTAGCACATGAATCAATCAGGATTAATGTCACAGGTCCTGGCCAATGCAACCACTTCTGCCAGTGCCATACTTAAGAAAGAAATATCAGTTGCATTTGTAACTAACTACATATTTATGGCAGCAGACTAAGCAGCATGGAAATGAGATGTGAAGGCAAAGCAGCTCTTGAGAGTGTTGCAGAGTTTATCTTTAGTACTGCTGAACAGGGGAAGCAAATTTAAGCAACCAGCCATTTTCTGTGACAAAGACTGCCCTGCCATCTGAACACAGCAAGAAATGCTACTCCATTTATGCGCTGCAAGGTGCTGGACAACTTCCTGAACTGAATCTCTACCTTGAATGCAAACAGTGCACATTTTCTGTGGGACAATTCTTCCATGATGCTTTTGCAAAGATAGATTCTTTGATAAACTTCTCAAACTAGCACTGGGTACAGAGCAAAACTCACAGTGATATCTTTGTGCCGAGTGCAATGATGAAAACAAATCCTCATATGGGTCAGTCAATATTACATTTTTTCCTTACTTTGCACCAAGTTTCTGATTTTGTTTCCACGAAATAAAATTAGAACACTATTCAGGGCAATTATCAGATGTTAGATAGCAAATCTTCACAATGTCTCTATACAGTTGTGAAAGTAAGCAATACAACTGTGAGGACAGGGAGGTGGAGAAACAGAGGTGATCACCACCAGAGTGTTTGCATTCAGGTATCTCAAATCTCAATTCTCTAAATGCTGGGACATAAGCTGAGGTGCTCTATATTTGTTCAATAAAATTCTCACATATAATATCCCCCAGCCCAACAGCACAAGATTCTCCCCATTAAAGTGTTTAGAAAAAGTATTTTGGAAGCAACTTGGTGACACAAACACCTAAGAGCTAGAAGTCCATCACCAAAACCAGCTTAGGCCCTTAGAGGCAGCCTTTCCAGCCCTCCGATGAATCATCTGTCACTCAAGCCCTGTAGACATGACTTACTCTAGAGGTGACATGACTTTTCATTTGGGAGCCCACCTGCTTTGGTTCGTTGCTCATGCTCTCTTCAGCTCTCAGCAACCAGATAAAGCTGTCACCAACTCGTAATTTGGTCACTGACCTCAACAGGATACAGACTGGATCTTTGGCTTTATCGTGCATTTTTATTATATTCTTCCTAACAGGTAAATTTTTGCTATTTTGGTGAGTAAGTCAAGTTTGGTATTCTTCACATAACAACATCTGACAACTTTTCAACATCAGTCACTACAAAATGACAGTGTTGAACTGAAGTGTAGCCATTGCCATCAAATCTCACAGAGTCAAATTAGCTATGAGTATGCGCAACATCAGCTTCATCCACGTCGGCTCACAGACAGCAGGGCTGTCAACAGGTCAACAGGTCACTGCTGTTTCTTCCCCTTTACCCACCATTGCACTTAAGAGGCAAAAATTCCCAGTAGTGGAATGGAAACAAAGTCACAGAGATAGACAAGGTGCAAGCCCCAAGTGGGGGAACAGGTAACTCAGCAAAGCAGCTGATAGCGTAGAGGCAGACTGCTCACAGAGAGGGCTAAACACAAGAGCTGAAAGGGGAAGTGTGCCTAGAGCGGGCTTCCCCAAGCTGCCCACCAAGGCACCTGAACTGGAAGGAAATGCCTCCAGAGATGAGGAGCCTACAGAACAGGCAGCAGGCACGCGTGGGCTGTGCACTGGGTGAAGCTTGCTGGGCTCAGCTTGAGACACGAAACCTGTCTCCTCCAGCATTCACATGAAGATGCTCCACTCTCACTCCAGGTCCGACGGACAGAAGTTGGGTTGAAAACGCACTTTAGTCAAAATAACATGCAAATTTGGATTACATTCCTCAAATGGTTTCCGTTCAGACTTAGAAGTGTCTTCAACATTTTTTAATTTTGAATTTCTGGAAAATTTGCTTCCTTTATACTCCAAATTTTATTAACCCTGCTGGATGTTCAGGAAAATATTTTATTTGGAAATTCTGTTATTGAAAGACTGATTTTTTGAAACATCCTGTATGTCCATCTGGTCTGTATTTGACAACTGACAGAAGTCCATTATTCTGCAAGAAAGAGCACAGGAACCAGGCATGTCTCCAGTGATTCTTTCTTTAACACCCTTATACCTTCTGACTGCTGGAGGGCTTCAGGAGCAAGAGGAGCTCTGGGTCCTTGTTTCTTGGGAACTTAGATGGACTTTCTTCCATGAAATCCTCTAATAGTTTTCCAAAGCTGTCCTGGCCTTCGTGGTTTCCTGCAGTGGGTTCAGTGGGTTCCCGTTGAAGGATGTGTTGATGGAAAAAGTACTTCCTCTTGTTTTAAATTTGCTTCTTGATAGTATCGTTCATATGCCATGTGAACAAGTTGGTCACTTCGTGTTTGGCAGTGCCTTTGCCATCCATCACTTCCTTTCCCATATTATCCTCAGGGCTCTGCTTGGTCCTGTAGGACCAAGAACTAAGAAAGGTAAAGTATGCTGTTGGTGCAGAGAAAACAATTTATATTTTTCTCTTTGCTCCCGAATTACCAACAAAATGTTTATTAAAAAAATGAAAGGGAGTCTGTTGCTTTGAATGATCTAGTTTTGGCTTACAGACCTGTTACTACAACAGGATTGTGTGTAAGACACAGAACAGCAGCATTCAGTGCAAGCAACGTTTTGGCCTGGGTTTGAGTTTCTTTTTCTAAAACAAGTGCCAGTCTTTGATTCAGCAGCTGCTTGGATACATTCATATCTGTAGTACCATTCCAAGAGTAGTTGTGTTTTTCAACAAGCATAACATTTTTCAAAAAAAAAAAAAAAAAAGGTAGCAAAGGTTTTACACTCATTTTTAAAACACAAACTGAGTAATCATAATCCTCAGTGTTATTCTCGGGGGAGAGAATGGGTATTGTTGCTTTTGTCACTAAAACCTACAGTTCCCCACAGTGCCTTCCCTCGACTGGTATTTTCCATCATCATGTTCAGCTTTTCCACTGATATGAACTCAAGAAGTAATAGTGCTGAGAAATGCAGGTAACATGTGACCTCTCTACCTGTCAAGCGTCTGAAAGCAGAACCTTTCCTTTTCTAAACAGCAGATGCCACAGCAGCAGGATGTGGTGAGCTGTTACACCACATTTTAATTTAATAGCGAGGATTTTTTTTCCTTGTGTTTAATTTCTCTTTAGAATGCCCTTGCAATGGAAACTTTTGCTTCACTAGTTAGCAAAATCAGTGCCTTAGCGATGCAACAGTTTGGGTTTCTGCACTAAACAGGATGACCAGATATATCTAAACTTGGATTCTATCAACTAGAGAAACTGCAAATTTCTAGCGACTTCTGCTCTCCTTCTATCTTATGACTAATTTGCCTATAGGTAGCATTATGGCTTTGTGTTTTAGTAACTGTTCCTTTGAGACCCAGTTCTGCCTTCTGTCTCAGATATTGATCCCACTGAAAGCAAAGAAGTTACAAGGTCAGAGGGGCAAGAAGTGGAGAGAAGCTACAACCGGTGAGCTCTTTGGGGGTACACAAAGATGAGAGTCTGGAAGACTTAGCCATGTGTCATTTAATGCTCCTAAAGGTAAATGTTCCCAGGAGTCTGAAAAAAAAATGAAAGGTGAGCTGAGAGACAGGATTGAAACCACAATTATAAAGAAATGAACCTCCAGTTTTGGGAGGGAATGTTGGCACTCTGAAAACATATCCTATCTCTGCCCACACTGCTAATGATGATAATGCCCATGGTTGCACTCTTGAGCTTCTGTACTATGAAATTACCAATATTCTTACATAGAAATGGATCTACTAGGCAAACACCAGTGAGTGGGCCATGGCAGAGTGAGTGGCCCACGCTTTGGAGGACAGTGTGGCAGCACTGGCCTCTGCACAGTCCTGAGTCGTGGTCTACGCTCCAGTCTGACCTTCCTGCAGCTCCTATCTTGCCAGGCAGATTAAAGCCAAATTTAAACAAGAAACAGGTTCTTTGTTAACTGTTTGAAATACAAATGTGCTCTCTACTCACAGAAGCTTTTCTTGCAAAACCAAAAACCAACCAAACAAAAAAAGCACACCTTTTAAGTAATCTTGAGAGCCTTCTGAAAGAGAAACTCTGATTCTATCATGGAGCTTCCACTTTCACCCATTATTTTTCTCTCCTTTCTTAATTAAGGCTCTGATGTGTGGTCAGCAGAAGCCTCAGACTGCTCACACATCACACCCCAAAGACTCTGGAAATCAGTGACCATCTTTTTGTTAACTTCAGTCCACTTCTGCAATGTCCCAGAGAGGTTTGGACATTGAGTATGTGGTAACTGGTGCTGAGGCTGTAAATGAACAGTTCTTTGCTTTGGGCAAGAAGCTTTTTTTTTTCTTTTCAGTGACATCAGTGCACAAGTATAAATTAATGACTGGGATGCAATACGACAAACTAAATGGAGTCCTGGGGTTTTCTTTTGTCTGCTGCAAAAGGAGACACAGACTGATAATTTTAATACAGTCCTGTGTGAAGACACAGCCAGGTTGACTCCACTCCCATGGGTACGCAGCACTGCACAGGCGTGAGTGTTTCAAGTTGCTGGCATTGCTGCAAGCCATCCTCATGTCTGCCTCCTGCCCGTACTGCACAGGACTCATCCAGAGACTGTCAGGCCACTGGGAGAAGAAGGAAGTCCAGTGGAGGTTTCCAGAGGAAAAGCTTGAGGGCTCATATTCATCAGGAGAGTTTCTGCTGTTCTCCACCCTACAAGCTCTCTGGGCAACCCGTTCCAGCACCATACCACGCCACTACTCTTTCAGTAAAAAAGCTTACCCCTAATATCTGATTGAAATCTCCCTTCCTTTATTTTAAAACCATTCCCCCTTGTCCTATCACTATCTACCAATTATAGTTTCTCGTTGGGAACAGCCAAGGCACCTCCACAACTGACAGACCAACTTTTCCTTGTTACTTCTTGCCCACCTGTGACCACCTGTGACCACCATCTCCGTGATGGTGCAGAACTGAAGCAAAAGGTTCAGAATAATGTAATGCTCTCTCACCAAAAAGGAACAAAAAGTGACCTGCTCTGCTCTGACTGCTGCACTTGTCATGGAAAATACAAATAATACCAGCTGCATCTTTCAAGATACATGTGTGAAAAGCCTGTGTGAATAATACTCTTCACTGCTCAAGTGGGCAGAACTAAGCAGCCAATGCACTGCCATGTTTGAACTCCACGGCCTGGCTCTGATCAAACTGCACATCTATGTCTCACTTTTGAACAATCTTCAGAAAAGAGGTGCAGTCCAGGTAGCAAAACTGTCTAATTTTTGCCTTTCAACAGAATCTATCACTGTTAGTCAAGCCTTTCAACTACAGAGGCTCCCAGGCCAGTGATATCTTCATGTACTGCTTTGCACAGTGCAAACACACTCCAAAGTGCTTTGCCTGCAATGGTTCATTGGCCACAAGCATCCTGGAGAAAAAATCTTGTTTTCCTGTCCATTAAGCACAGCTCTGAACACGCTGTCACTATGCAGCATATGAACAGTGATACAGTAACACAACTCTGGAGGGAGTTTAGGAGTTTGACATTAACATCATGCTACCTGTAGCATAGTATGACATTCACTTTGATGTCTTCAATTACTGCTCTCAGATTTTTCCACAAATGATGACACACCTTGCTTCATCAGGCTTCTGTGCTTCTGCAAGCCCTTTATTTCAGACCAAATGCCAAATGTTAGCATCACTCAAGACGAATTCAAATTCACTAAAGAATCCAGATACATGAGTAAAATCCTAGTTTTTATCTGGGTCCCTACTTTCCCTCTACTAATAAACCTCTCTGATGCACAAAAGTTGCAACAGAGAATACAGACTTATTACTTAAGTCATTGAAAAGAAGAGAGTTGTCTTAGATAATTAATATTTTCAAATCTACTATTATGCTAAGAATTAAAGAAAATTTCAGAAAGGACAGAGACAAATTCCGAAGACGCCAGTTTGAAATGCAAACCTATAGATCATGTTGAAGCTTACTGAATTAAAAATGAAACAAAACAAGTCCTGTGAAGCTATGGAAAATATAACTTCACACGTTCCATAAGAAGTCAGATCTTGTATTATCTCAGGTGTCCTGGATGTGTTAAAACCATAAACTTATTTTTATCTGTTTAATCATAATAAACTATCACCACAAGCCATTCTATTTTTGGAGACTGAGAATGGGACAGTGGAGCAAGTGAGTGACAACAAGTAGCATGTTTTTTATAAAACGTGATCCTCCATACAAATGTAGGCTTGACAGGATGCAGGGTTTTGTGCTTAACAGCCAATAACATGGAGCCATTATCCTACCTGCTCTGTCCTTTGCCTTGTTTATCTCAGTACCTCCAATCTCCCCTAGCTACTGTTCTGTAGTGGTAAGGATCCTCACTGCAGTGTGGTGACAGCAATGTGTGGCAGCAGTCTGACTGTGGCTCTTGATTGTGGCTCAGACTAAACGAATCTCATCACACTGCACACTGGGCATGGATTATCCATCCCTCCCATAAGCAACCCTGCCAATGTCCTGCACCTCCTGCTCTGCATATACTTAGGGCTGAATCCCTGCCTGCTGGTAACGTAACACAGGAATCAGCAGAGAGGAAGTGATTCTCAGAACAGTGGGTTCCAAACCTTACATTGTTTTTAAGGCAGTGCTCACCGTTTAGCATTTAAGCTAAAGAATCTGAGTCCATGGGGAAATTTTCAGTAGCTCTCACTGAGGCTATCCTCAACTGGAGCTGCTGGGGTTCGGGCTGCACAGGGGTGCAGGACTAGCCCTGCTATGGTACAAGCTACATTTGACACACGCATGCACGTATGAGGGAAGGGCTGGGCAACAGACCACATTTTAACCAAAATTATGTGTTTACGTTCCTAAAAGCATCTGTAAGGGAAACAAAACAGACGTGTTTTACATTTCATGCAAAATTTCCACACGACAGAAGAACTATGCAAATACTACCTAAGACAGCCAAAACCTGAGGTCAGTATTGTGGAAGCTTTGTGCGTACGAGAGAGGAAGAAGTAAGGAAGAGCAGACACTGTTTTGCTAGAAACAACAGAAATTTGCCCCTCTTGTGTGAAACACAATAATACCAACTCACTCTCATGATCAGTGTTGCTTTCCAGGTTAGTCCCCAGCAGTAAAATAATCCTGTCAGATGCTGGTGCTCAAAACTCACCAATCACACCCTGAAGCATGACAAGAGTGTATACAAAATCGACTGAAATTGAAAGCAATTCTTCATTTGCCTGCTCTTAGCCTCCAGTCATCTCAGGCAGCATTTGTCAAGCTTCAGACACAGCAAAAGGAAACTTCCTTTTCTTTTTCCTCTCCTATTTCTGATCCCATCCCATGATGGTACCACCCAACTGGCAGACAACTGAGCTGAGGGCAGCACTCAAGACCGTGCAATCAGAGCATACCAGGGCTGGAAGAACAAGGCTGAATCCACCTGGTAGTCCCAGAGATGGCAAATGGAGAGGGGGCAGCAGGTCAGGAGCAAGGCTGTGAAGCCCTGAGCCTGGCACAGGAGTTGTCTACCAGGGAAGCTCCTTCCAACATGCGTGGATCAGTCCTCAGTGCTGGGCCTGGAACACGCTGCTGTGAGTTGCACATGAAGCTTGTGCCACTGGACTTGAGAGGAACAATGAGGCTGCTGATGTACTCAGGCACTTCACTCACCATTTCTGGATTGATTTATCATTTCTAGCATTTCCGTTTTACATCTAAGTTATGCACTGGGAAAAATACTTTCAGTCTAGTTTACAGAGCTTATCTAGAAATCTCCTACCTCAGTGCTACAAAGACAGCTGAGGGCAGTTATGCTACGAAAAGAATTGATCTTTATTTCTAGGTTTCAGTAGGAAGGGTTTTCTCCAAATTTAGAAGAAATGACAGATTAGCTTTAGAAAAAAAATCTGGAGGTACAGTAGGGCAATGGGGAGCAAAAGAGAATCCAAAATCTCATTTCAGAGTTTTAAAAAGCCAAATAACACTGAATTTCCATATTGATTATACAATTATAAATCTTTATAGAAGCTTTCCAGCATTGCACATGAGCAATTCATCAAAGCATATTAGGTGCCAGAAAAGTTGCATTCAATATAAAGGGGTCATTAAGTTTCTTGTAATTGCACATTACTGAAACTTTCATTAGTTCTAAATCAAATAAATGGCATTAGCACATATGCTCCTAAATTGACTTCATGGAATAATACTGTGGACCTCTGTGATCATTTGGAATCTTCCAAAGCAAGTCACTTTGCACTACTGTTTGCAAAAGAATCCCCAGCTCATGTTCAAATAAAGCAAAGAAATAAGAACTGGAGGGAAGAATGACACCTTGGGGTTGTGCACGGGCACTTGCTGAGCATCCCTTTCTTTCCACTGCAGAGAATCACCAAAGGAGTCAGTTCTTTTTCCACTGAATCAGCCTCCAAGTCTGATGGACATCAGACGGTGGGAGAAGCACTGAGCCTCAATAGTGGAAATGTCCTGGCAACAGGTTAAAAGATACAGCATAGTCTAGCTGGTCTGATTCTGAGTAAGGAGAGTGTTGGGTTTGTCAGGAACTGGACTCATCCCATTATCATCACTGTCATCTGGACCTTTTTCCTTTCTAACCCTTTTCATCAGCAAACCTCAAGATGCACGCGGAACAGAGAAGATCAATGTGAAGATGAAAGACCAATGTCAATATCATTATTTTTACCTGTTAGCAAGCGGGTACCAATGTAGGGACACACAATGCTAGGTGCTCTATGATCTGTGATGTGCCTGTGTGCTTCTTTGGGGGCAATGAGAAATGTTATGAGCCCAGATTGGGTCATGTTCCCACGCAGGCCTGCTATAAAGGCTGAGCTTTGTTTTATAAGCCCAAGCTCACAGGGCTTTGTGCTCAGAAGATACAATGATGGATGTGATGTGGCTCGCTGAGCAGCCACACTCTGCTGATGGGAGATGAAGGCTGGGTGGGGCTGACAACATTTTTAAGACCCAGATGTGTCTGTCAGCTTTACACCTCACTAGCTACACTAGAAGACCTTTTCTGCATAAATTTTCCAGTTTATCTGGGAGGGTTTGAGCCAACAGTTGATTCCACAGATCTATACTTGAGGTCCTTTGATGCAAGCAGAGCCAAAGAGCAAAACTAAACATTCCTGAGCTGCAGTGGGTAACCACCAGCAAGGTGTTATGAGGTGTTCTGCCCAGCACAGGAGGCGCAGCAATGAAAACCACCACATTTAGGCAGCTGCTGAACTCTCATACTGCTTGGATGCTAACGCTGCCTATAGCAAGCAGCTTAAATTAGAGCAGCTGGAAGAATACTCTTGTTTACACGTGGTCCCAGTGTGACAGAGCTGCAAATATGGCAAAACATATTTTCTACTCATCCTCTCTCCCACACACTGTGCTAAGCTACAGAATTGTTCTTCAGAATGGATCGACAGAGCAAGGTCAACAGGCAACACCAGGCACAGCTGCAGGAGTCCACTAAGAATCACAGGTGCATTCCCAGGGAAGGAGAAGTTCTTCCCCCTTGCAGCTTGATTTGTGCCACAAAAGCTGTGCTGAGCTCAGTGCTCACCACTAGAGAGGACCTCAGCTCTCAGCTGTGGGCCTGCAGATGTGTAATATTTAGCTAAGCATTCAGACACAATGTTGTGACAGGACCCTGCAAGGACACCCTTCAGTCTCTGGGCTCAGGCTGGTGGCCTCACACAGTAAAGGGCACCTAACTGATGTAACCAAAGGAAAACAGTTAACTGCAACAAAGGTTTGGATGACAGGCTGTGCAAGCTGATTGCTGTTCATTCTGCACAGCAGCCTTTCCAGTGCACCACACCTTTTGTAAAACAGTTACATGAAACAAATGATTATCTCCAGTAGCTTCCATCCACACACATTTCTGAAATACTTTCATTCCAAACTGTTTTGAGAGGAAACATTATAAAGAATGGAAACCTGGCATTCAATCGGATGGAAACCTCTGTTTCCATTTTACAGAATAGGAAAAAAACAAAACAAAACAAAACAAAAAAAAAACAACTATAGAAAGAATACCTAACATTAACTGCTAAGTAGGGAGATAAAAGATAACTGGAGGCTGGTGTTGGGGAGCACTCCGAGGCTGCATGCATATACCTGCATTTGGACGAGCTTCTGAAGGGTGGGTCAGAGCTGTGTTTGCCACATAAACTTCTGGTTAGAAACTGGAGTTTGACAGACAAAAATTCTGTTTTCTTAAAAACTCACAAAATAAATACTTTTTTTTTTTTTTTTT
>NW_024884253.1:88503242-88602693 GCF_019232065.1 Centrocercus urophasianus | reverse complement strand
CCCCAAAGCATGGATGAAAGGCTTCTCTGGTCAAGACACAGAGCAAATATTTACAGGTACTGGGGAGACACCATTTCCTCCCTTTAGGCTTCAGCCTAGTGTCTGCCACATAATTTCATCCATTCAATGATTTTTTCTTTCCAGCCATCTGCCAAGAGGAAATAACTTTGCTGTATTGGGAGTCTGGGAATCCTAGAAAACAATCTTAAATCCATAAAATAATAGAAGTGCAGTTTTACTGAGCTGTTCAATTCTATTCTGATTTTTATTACAATGTCAACAAGAGTTTAATTTGTTTTAAAGTTTAGGTTCTTAAATCTGAGTGATATACAGTAGTTTACGGCTTGCTGGCAACAGCTACTGTGGAGAAAAAAAAAAAAAAGGAAAGTGCATATAAAGGCAGTTCTAAGTTTGACATTGTGAAAGCAGGGAGCAGTGCCAAGAGCAGCAAACAGCATGGCTTTCCCAATCCTGGCTGGCTTTAGGGACTGCTTGCTATTGACATCAGTCGCTATGGGATACATTTCCCTGCTCTAACAAATTTCATCTGGAGACTGTAATTAAAAAAGAAATGTCTCAAAGTGTAATTTCTTCCCCTAAAACATTTACAGATGTTAACTAGATTGCTAATGGTGTGAGATGTCTGTGGGCAGAAATCTTCCTCCTTATCTGCTGTGTCAGAGAAGCTTTCTTTATTAAAACCAGCCGTGAAGGTAGCATTGTATCTGTGTGTGTCACTGTGGGTGGGGTGGTGGTGGTACTGGTGGTCGTTTTTTTAAGCCCCCTGCTGAACTGAAAGCTTGGGAGGTGTTTTTTCTTTATCATTTCTTCTTCTTTTTTATTATTTGGAAGTCACTTCCAACGTTAGCCTGATGGAAAAGTGAAGGTACTGAAAGTGGCTAGCCTAGCAGCCGTCTTTGCCTAGCAGTTAAGAATTATCCTATCTGAGCTTTACAATTATAATAATAATAGTAGCTGTAACAATAATAATAGTAGGTGACGTAAGTTTTTCTTGCTCCAGTGACTTTTCATCAGTCCCTTTGGCTGGTGCTCCTTCCTAAGCACTGCTAAAAGCATTTATGGGAGCACAGCAGACAAAGGGGAAACCACGAGCAGGGGAACACAGGGGTGGCTGAGCAACAAGGATGCAGCTCCTTGAGAGCAAGAGGCTTCTCCAGCAGTGAAGGCGGGTGCTGCCCATGTATCAGCTGCACCCCTGTGCAGGCTGTGTGCCTGCTGGGCTGCTCGAGGGACTTGTCCCTCCCCAGCACCTACAGAAAGTGATGGCTGATGGCTGGCACACGTAGCCCAGGCACGGCTGGTTGCTCAGGCCTTCCTCCTGCACTCCCCGCTTGTTTATTTATTTATTTCTGTAACTGGCTTTGATTGGAGCCAGAGCCTTGGGTAAATCAGAGGAATTTCTAGATTTTTCTGAGTGCTGTGAGCTCTTGCTGTTTTCCGGTACCTACTTCCTGCCATATCTAAAATAACAGCAGCTGCATGGGCCTGATAGAGAAGTGCTCCAGGGGACAAATTCTCACAAATGGGGTGGGAAAGAAAAAAAAAAAAGAAAAAAAAGAGAGAGAGACAGTTATTAGGGAGCTGATAACATGCACAGCCAGCATCAGATTCGTTGTTAAGAGTCGATAGTGCTGTAGGCTGTGGATGTTGCTGTCAGAACAAAACAATCCCTGTAAAATGGTCATGGGAATGATAAGTCTCCATGTTTACCGGGATAACAGAGGTAGCTTTACACCACTTGTCCTATTGTATGGAGTATCGGGCCTCGATTAGCTAATGTCTCCGAGGGCCAGATAAGCCAGGATGAATGTCCTGTGCTAGAAGCTTTCATGCTTTCTCTTTGTCATGGCTATCTATGGATAGCTGCTATAGAAAGCCTTGCACACATAAAGAAAGCCCCCACGTCAGAGACAAACACTACAGAAAACGGAAAACTGTTGAAATTATCCAGTTTTCCACAGAGAATGCATGGTGCAACGTTGTCATTGCTTCATGACGGACTGCAGCACGAACCAGTGCAGCAAATCAGGAGACCTCCATCGTGGCACAAATTGACCTGTTCTACAATGCACAGAGCTAAAGAGGACGCCTGGCCTCAGCCACACAGCCCAAGTCTGGGCAGAACTTTGAGACCATCTGCCAGACATTGCTGTGAAACGATTGCTTAGTAACTGCTTACTCCAGGAGAGAAATGTCTCTTTCCTACTGGTATAAAGGAGGATAGAAACAGGTGTGGTGCATTCATCCCAAATATACCCTATATTACACCCTGTTTAGCATGAGAGCACAGCTCTCTCTGAGATCCCTTCAGCTTAGGCCATGTAACCAACACAAACATTGCTTTAAATATTAGCACACCCAAATAACCAAGAAGAGCCCAGTGAGGGTTTCTGAAACCTCTGCAGGTCAGCCACATTACATACACGATACAAACAGCATTTCATATTGTTGTATCACTGTTAGCCTTTACATTTTAATGTAATAAAACCTTTTATAGTTGCTCTGTGATCTATAATTTGTGTCTGCAACAACTTCGGGGCCCTTACATTTTGACCCAGTGTTAGAATTTTTCATGTATATATTGGTGGTTTTTTGTGTTGGTTTTTTTTTTTTTTCTTTCTGCATAGGACTTTTTAAAGAGCATTCAATGATAGGTTATCTTGTCTGAAAATAGGAGTTTGATCCAAAAAGCACAGAAGAATTCCTACCGACTTAATTGTCTTTGCATCAAACCCTTACTAAACACAGGCAGACATGTGAAGTAGGTCTACAGAAATGCAGGGTACAGGTCTGAGGGCCTGGCAAGAAAGAATCACACACTGCAATTCAAATGTGCCATTTTGCTGATTATCCCTTAACCATCACTTAAATCACAGAATGGTAGAACCACCAAGGTTGGAAAAGACCTCCAAGATCATCTACCCCTACTGTCCATCTACATTAAGTAACTGTTCTCATGCTGATATAAAAAAAAAAAAAGAAAATAGATTAGTTCTCTTCCTTGTGCAGGAATTTTGAATCACATGCAATTTCTGATGTCAGGAGACCTACTTCTGATTTGCAAGAAGACAGCTTTTCTGTTGTTACTTCACTGTGTTGGCTTTAATGCTGGTGCACGCTGGTGCAATCATAGAGCCCTGCAGGTTCTAAATCATGTCCCTAGGCCTGAAAGTCTTTCTTCCACTTGCTTGAGTGCATAGTTCAACTACCAATTTTTGTTAAAATGATGTTCTGCTAGGTAGTTCTCCCCTTCCCTACAAGAGGCTCCTTAAAACACAATCTCTGGCTCATGTTTTGTTAGTAACAATTAGAATTACATAAAGAGGCCAAGTTTAGACAGAGCAGACAACTCTTTCTAGCCTGAACTCATAAAGCCTGAATCTATTACAAACATTTTTCTTCCAAAGAAACACAGTCAACAATGCAAGAAAGTGAATTTGCATTTCAAACGAAGTACAAAAAGTTAGAAATGGTGAGGTTTCTGCTCAATTCTGTTTTAAAAACTGTTACAGCTATGCTACATGTAGCATACATGACATTATATGTCTATATATACGAGTACATTAATGGCAAACTTGTTAAGGAATTTGGGAAGAGGATCGACAAATTAGATTAGACTAGGTCACAAAAAGAGATGAATCAATCATGATTTTCAGCTTTTGTTCAAGAAAGGGCAGCCACAGAGAAGGTCAGAGACAGACTCAAGAGCAGCACTACAATTATTTACTGACATGAGACTGGAAAAAACAACACATAGCTTCAAGTAATGCAACTTGGACTTCAGACACATAGGAAAGAATGGTTCATTTTATGCAACTGATCATAGCCAAATATTAAAATCTTTTGGAAAAGCCCTACCATTTCTTATTCTACAAACCAGGAATTCGTTATTGGTATACCATGAAATATATGACATCCATTCATACAAATTAATTTCCTTTAGTGATTTCCAGTGGCATATGAGAAACAAATACAAGCCTGTAATGGAAAGAAAAAAGCTAGACAGAAAAGTCTGCTTGCACTTAGAAGTGAAGTAATCTCAAGTGTGCAGGTAGCTAGAACCATCTCTGCAGCTAGAACATTCCTTCTTAAGTATTAGTTATGAAAAGTGGAAATCAGCACAGATGCACTGCATCTCAATGAATAAATGCTGACTTACTGTAGTTGTCTCTATCAAGAATAACTTTCCCATGCTAAGATTTTCATTTTCAGGAGCAATGTGCCATGCGGATATCTTTTCCATTTTCTGAGAACTATTCATACTTAGACAATTGGAAGAATTCTTGCAATCATTTAAGGTGTGGGGTTTTTTACTTTTTGAGGTGCTTCTCCTCAGTAAGAGCTTTTCATACAAAATTTAATGTCTTTGAATAACTTTCTGGACACTGACAATTCAGAAAAGAGGCAGTGACCAACACTGTTCAGGGGACAGTGCACAACAGAAAGCATGATACAGCCTCATTTGAAGTCGTGTTGATCTGTCAGCTGCTCCCTGAAACGAGCTCTTAGCTGACAGCACAAAAATCACATTGATTGTTCAGAAATTCGATTTCTTTATCAGGGAAACCATAGATTTTGCCACTGAAACGTGTCCAGCTGGTGATGTCCACCTCCTAGCTGACTAGAAGTTAAGGTCACAGCTCCCAGGATTAGATAAAGACAGTCTTGTCTCTACCACTTTCCTGACTAAAATACAAGAGAGTAAGTTTCTGTTTCAAATTTCAAAAGCAGACTTTTTTTTTTTTTCTTCTGAATATTCATTTAACAACCAAACAAATGGTCCATCCATTTGAAGCTTTCTTAAAGGGGAATCCTGCAGCTCTATCAAAAGTCCATTTACTTGTCATACTCTATTTTGTGTTGAGTGCTCTATAGTAATAAAATCTGTCCTGCTACCTGGTCTGTTTTACATGGGCAGGCTCTGCTGCAGTAAACTAGCTGACGAGGACAGAAAGTGCATTTTGCAGCAGCCAGCAGGATGGGACCTCAGACACCAGACATTAATAATAGACAGAAAACTTCCAGATCAACTTTTGGTTATTGCTCTGCTTTAAAATGGCGATGCTCCCCACAATGCAACCCAATGGTAGGGATGAGATGAGAGAGGAATTTTCTCTTTTAGTTGAGTAGATTATTATTATTACTTTTTTTTAAGTACACGAGTGATTTTGGTCTGGAAACGCAATGTTTTGATGAGATGCCATTCAGTCCAGGTGTTTTTCCCAAGTTAATATTAAATATAGCTCTGGAAAATTCAGCAGATGTTTCAATTTTTTTCTAGATCCAAACTTTTATTTTTTATTTTTTGCTACCACTTTGTCTTTATTTAAGTAGTTGACTCTAATTGATTCTTTAATGCAGTAATTCATAACGTGTTTTGAATCTCCTGTTAATTTACTTGCAACTTTGCTATTATTTCCCGTGATTTAACACATCCTGTTTTAGAACATCCATCAAAGTTGATGGAAAATTTTTTCATGGCATTTGGATCACATCCTGACTGTAATTTTAATGCCATCTTTCTAAAGTTCCAAAGTAAGGGGATTTCCTGTTTTATTCTTCAATCATATAACCTTGAAAATGAACTTCTAAAAATCCTTCCCCGCCTTGTCAAAGGCCAACCACTTCTACTCCTTCTAGCAATGTTATTTTCTCTACGTAATTTCTATTGGGGAAGAGACAATGAAAAATTCTTTCTCTAATTTTTTTCTGATTTTTTCAAGAACGCCCTGTTATATTGTAAAGAAGTCTTAATATAAAAGATTCTCACTAAGTTCAGGTGGTGTGACTGTATTTAGTCAGAGTACTCACCATCCCCTCGTTTTTTAACATGTTTTTGAGGATCTGTGGGCTTCCTGCAGGAGCTCTCTCCATTCAGTGGTAATTCTGAAGCTGTCTCCCTGACAGGAAAGTGCAGAGAGAACTCCCATGGAAATGCCCCAGTGGAGCTGCCCCTGTGCACTGCAATAACCTCACTGCAGATCAGCATCGACATCACATTGCTGCTTCATGAACATTTTTTTAGGTCTCATTTAACCTGCTTAAGGTTAATGCTTATTTCATCATCTCCTTTCATTTTTCTCTACTGGTAAATTATTTTGGGGCAAAATGGAGCATTCTTTAAATATACTTCCATATGGCACGCAAATCCTGGGCTATTACTACTCATTTCTACTATTCCAGTTTTAGACAAACTTCTCTCACACCCACACTCACCATTTCTCCTCTTCTTCCAAAATCCATCTTTTCTCTTTTTTTTTTTCCCTTAAATGAGCATGCTGTATTCAACTTTCCTCTCATTTCTCTTTTTCTCAAGCCTTCTTTTGTTCTAGTTATGTCACCAAGTATTTTCGCAGACAGACTTTACGTCTGAAACTTTCAAATATGTGCTAACCATTTCACAGCGTCATGAGAAAGCTTCCCTTTTTTGTGTGTGTTCCCCACGTAAATGTATATACGTTGCCTTTGTTGCAAAAGATGCTTTCACATGACCGTGTCCTTCCAAAACCTTATTCCTCAACATCATCACAGCTGGTTCATCATTAGTACTGTAGTTTACCACATTTGAGACTCTGAATACCACAAATCCAAAGACATACCTCTGTAAGGGGAAGCTGCCTGGACAAGTTGTTTAGGCTTATGCAGATGCACTGAGGTGAAAGCCCTCAAGCAACTAGCTGAGTCCAAGTGCAGCCTGGAATGTGGTGGAACACAGCTAGGACTGGAAAAACGCCAACTAAGAGACAGGAGCTCATCTTGATCTGTTGCTGCAGTTTACAGAAAGAATAGCTGAATAACAAACACTTAAATGCCTGAAAATCATTCACCAATAATGACAACTACAGCTCAGAAGCTTGCAACAGCACGGAGGCAGATTTCAGAGCTGCAAAGGGCAACTTGGTTCAGAAACTGAGCACAATGGAAGTCCCACAGAATGGGCTTCTCCTCTTGACCTCATGTTTCTAAGAAGTCTTACTTGAGAGACACCTGCATGAGCCAACGTGGAGCAGAAGGGCAAAAGCTCGCTTGATCTTGATTTTCAGTACGAATACAGATGGTGAAAGCGAGGCCTCACGATCCTTCTGACTTTCCTTATAGTTTAAAGTAGAAGTGGCTCACAGACCAGAAGCAAGGTGTGTTTATGGCTATTTCTGTGCTTCTGAGTTAAAAGTGGATGGCTACACCTTGAAGAAGAGGAAACACTTTAGCTACACATGGATTTGGACAGTAGGTGAAGGGCCTTAACCCTAGTTGTAGTTGAGTTCCATTGACCTCGCCAACTCTTATGGACTCTCAGCCAATACACCTTAAAGTAGGCAATAGAATTAGTATACTATGTCTTATATCTCACTACATACGCACGTAGGTTGCTCCAAAAGTAATTTCTTCTATTTCTTTCCATGGAAACTACAACAGACATAGGAAGCACAATAACACTACCTGATAGAGCAAACTCTCACCTAAAAAACACTTTTTCAACACAGTCACCACCATTAGCTACGCATTTTCACCAGAGCCTGCATGCTGCACTTGTCAAAAACCTGCACCTGCAGAGGTGACCCACTGTAGCTGTCACCACTGCTGAAATGCACCACCCGCATCTCACTGTGCTCATGTCTTGTGTTTGGTCTCCATAAACATTCAGCAGGCGTTGATGAGTGTCCATGGGGGCAATTTTTTCCAGATGGAGGAATTCAGTGACATACATTTGCTTCATACACACTTCCATGTCAGACGCCATTTTGTCAGACTGCCCCTCTGCTGTTGTCTGTCACACAGCAACAAACTGTAATGAAATACTGGCAGGAAGGTTCGACCTCTCCTACCTCTCCTACACTGTGGGTCAACCTAAGAAATTAGCAGGCATTACTTTCAGAGAAGCCTGTTGTATATATGCACACATACTTATATATGTACACGTGCATACATTATGTGTTTGTTTATGGATTTGCATACACAGGATAGAAATGAACGTTTAAATATTTTGCATTTTCGCATTTTTGGAGCCTTCACTCATGACCCCAAAAGGCTTTTTTTCTACTTCTTAAGTAGTCTGCACAAGAGTTTATTCACAAGATGGCAATGTAATACATATTTTCCCTGAAGCACTAGAAAAAGAGCTGACTGCTGCTCCCAGGATATCAAAATTGGTTAGTTATATCTATTGCAATATCTATCCTGGAACCACAAAGATATCACAGCAGGTATGAAATGGAATAAATCTTTAGCCTTAGCTCCTGCAGAGAGCTAACATCAAGAAAAATCTGGACAGCAAAGACATGAAGAGTAAATTCCCACATGAATGCAGAAGGCTAAAACTAAGTAGAAGAAAATAACATTTGGGCAAAGGAAGATGAGAGGAATGTTCTTCTACGAACATGATGCTTGGAAACACAAGTCATAACTACATAAAGATGAAAGAATTTAGTCCACTAAATGTGGACTTTAACGGTCTGTATAATTGCTTCCCAAGATCATTCACATGCACATATTCATGTGCTTAGGGCCAATACAGTCGAGGATTTTTTATGTACTTTCAGGACCATCTCACTTCCTGATACTTGTGTTGTAGCAAACTTGAAAGTATGGAAAATGTAGAAGGCCAACCGACCAAGCCAAGCCAGCAGAACAGGGCTGGGCCAGCTTTCTGGTTTGCAGACAAACCCAACCAAACTGGTTAACAAGGAATAAGTCCATAGTTTCCTTATTTCTTACTTACCAATAGTTTCTGAATATTTTCAACATTTAGACTTCACAGGCCTTTTCAGTTACAGAGGAGGAGGAGGGGAACATTTTGAGGGTCTGGTTTTTTTCATAAGCTTCCTCCCAGTCCAGTGATAAGCCTCATGTGGAAAGCACGTTCCCTCTTTGTTGCAATCAGCACTAGCCCCTCAGAGAGGAGAAAAGATCAGGAGCCATGTTATCAAACAGCCCATTCTTAACAGTGATGGTCAAGCTATGTGCCCACAGTTGTCCAGCAGATGCAGATGACACAACTGACCGTGCTGCACTTGAACCTCCTAGAAAAATTTCCTTCTCTGCATGTCTATCTGCGACCAGATTGCAATGAATGCAGCTATTATGCGTTTTAACTACCAGCCATATGCCTGGTCCTGTTCCCAATAAACCCAAAGGGAACAGTGTTATTGACTTAAGTGGGAGCAGAGGCAGGCCCTCTGCCACTCTGCAGTCTAGCAACATTACAGCTTGCTAACACTCAGCCAAGAGCACTGTACGTGAAGTCAGTGAGTTTGTTCATGAGAGCACTTCCTCTGACACGTATATGTTTTCTGGGCTAAGTAAGAGACTTGCTTCAGCCCAAGTCTTCTATTTGCAGCAGAGGTCTCTATGACACTCTCCATGCAGAAGAGGGATTTTAAGAAGCAACTTCCCCAGCAGTGTTTTGCCAGGAGGGATTCAAGACATGCGAGCACGGAGACCATCACACAGCCACACAGCCACACCTGGCCAGCTAACACTGCACAGCTCAGCAGAAATGTTTCAAACAAACAACATATTCCTAAAATGAATTGCATTGGAACAAAGCTTTCTCAAGAAGCTTGTGCTTCTGCAAGCCACATATTTTCCTTGGCGCTCCTCCAGGCTTAAAAGCAGATGTAAATGTTACAAAGGCTCAGATACAGCAACTTCTTCTCCCCTGATCGCCAAGGAAAACTTGCAGAAAATAACCCACGAAACCTTTACCATTTGAAACAGCAATGCCAACAGCCATTACGATTGAAATAGGAGAATGAAACAGACATGGAAGTGGGGGGCAGTTTTTTCCCCAATTAATTGCACTATGACTACAAGTGTGAAGTTGGCATTCAGAGGCAGTGTAATGCTTCATGATCTGTATACTAAACAATATGAAACACTTGATGTGAAGGTGTGCATGCAGATGCATATCAACCAGAGGCTGGCTGAACTTTGTGCACTACAAATCCTCTGGGGTATCAAAACAATGCAAAGCACTGATTTCTACGGATTTCTACAGCTTTCCCATCACTTTACCACCCTCCTGGTCCCAACTTCTGTGCCTCCTTAAGTGTCTACAATCACCGAATGAAGGTGGAGGCACTCAGGACTTCCCTGAAGAAGCTAGATCTGTCTTGAAAGCCCAAGAATCCCTGGGTATCTAAGTGCTGGTGATAGAAGAAAAAGTTCAGTGGTAGATTGCACAGGTGCTGCAATTAGAGGCAGTCAGATCTGCTCTGAGAGCACCCACGCAGCCAGGGCTGGAGGGAATCAGGATGTGACACCTAGTCTGATCACCTGCTCCTCTGGGGACTTCCTTTTGGCGAGCCTCCAGGGAGACTCAATTCACTTAAACTCGCTGGGGGCAGCGAAACTTCCTCCCTAGTCCAGGAGCGTGGTTTTGTGTAACAGGACACCCCTCAAATTCAGATGTGCAAGTCCAACAGAGACCTGACACTAACAAATTACTTCAGTCCTCCCTTACTCATCGCGCACAACCCAAGCCCCGAACGTTAACAACTCAGCATGTTTTATCACAGTAGCATGTACACTTTCAATCATCATTAGAAGTGAGGAGGGTCTTGGGGCAGGCACCGGGCCAGATTAAGTAAAACTTTCCATGAGGACAGCTATTTGTTTTTTTCCCAGAACTGCTACTCCAGGCCAAGAAGGAGGGAGGGAAAAGCTCACACAAGCCAGACTGAAGTGTAGACAGTGTTACTGGACTTTGCAGACTACCTGCATGTCGCTCTAATGACATCTGGACTACTGAAAATCACAGAGTGCGCTCAGGAGTTTTCAAAAGCATAATTGTGGCAGCAGCAGACTAAACTTAATGCCTTAAGAGCCAATCACTTTAATCATAACGCTGAGATGTAGGAAAAAGGATACATTTCAGCAAAAGAATAATTCTGTCTGCTATAGTTCCTGTTCAAATAAACTATATCACCAAACCACGCGCATTTGAAGAATACAGAGGAATAATAAGGAAAAGAAAAAGAAGAACATATGGTCTAGAGGCAAAAAAATTTCATATATACAGTATAGGAGATATATGGACTTGTCAGACATCTAACAGTTCAACACTCTGTAAGCAATTCATGGGAATGACATTAGCAATAGCTCATATTACGTCCAGGAGTTACAGCTTTTACTGCAAAAGTTATTTTTAAAAGAGTCATGTTTAAAATGAAATGACTGGCAGGGCTGCAGCTTTCAGTAACACTTTACCTGTGGTTTTGCCACTTTTACATACTTATTGGGGGCTTAATGCTCCCAATTTACCTTTTCAGAGTAAAATAAAAGTTGCAATGAGTGCATTCATTGGCACAGCACTATAAAACTCACAGCTGTGCAAAGACAATCACAAGAACAAAAGCCTCCTTGTTTTAAAAAAGAGGATGATATGGTTTTGATACTTTCTGTTAGTCGTGTGTATAAACATCAGATATCTTTGTTTATGGTTTATGTATCCATCTATCTACATTAAGATTTATAGTTCAGATCAAGTGAAGATCAGGATAGCGACTTTTATGAATGTGTCTGTGTGGAGTGGAGGAGGCTGACTTAATAAACAAAACTTCAGACAAGTGATCCGTCTTTCAGATATTGTTATTCCAGCTCTGGCATTTACATGGGACCTGGGGCATTCTGGAAAAGAGTTTTTAAACTGAGGGTGAAATTCTGGTCCCACTACAGTCAGTGATAGCTTGCTGCTGCCTTCAAATGGCTGGGACTTCATCTCAAAATTGGGTAGAACTTGAAGAAGCCGAGGCCTTCTTCAGCTTCTTAACTCAAATGTACCTTTATTAAAGAATTCTCCAGGTTGTTGTTTCACTTTTCATTAAAAATTGCCTTTGTAAAGTTTTATGCATTCATATAGCAAGTTCAGATCAAAGCATGTACCTTGATATCTGCTGAGAACACAAATAATACACCTTTTTCCTGTTGGTACCAATGTGTTTCCCACTAGCTTTTTAGAAATAGCTTCATTTTCATCTGTAATGAAAGCGAATTTCTTTGATGTTTCTAATGGCAGGAAATAATTTCACAATTGAGTATCGTTCTGCTGCAGGTAAAAATGCCATAGCTTTTGGGAGTGCCAGTTACAACCTGAAAAATGTTTCTTGGCATTAACATACCTAATTGAACTCTCCATCCTGGTGAAATAAAAAGATTTGGAGATTCTGTGTTACACCCAGACTACACTAGATCCAGGAAAGGGAAATGGGGATAAGGTAGATGATTTCAAGTCACCTTTAGCATCCCCTGTTGTGAGCCTGGCTGGTCCCCAAGCTGCCTGAACATCCTGAAAGCTGTGTGAACATAGCTCCACCACTTTTGGCTTGGAATTTCTTCTACCACTAAGAAAAGTAATCAAAATTTGGGAAAATTATTTGAGTTTCCCCAGACAACAGAAAAGAAGTAGTATTATTTCAGAAACAGACTGTCACAGCTTTTGACCCAGGTACCTGTTAGAGGGCTAGTGAGAGGAGCTACTCAAAAGTGAGATATAAATTAAGGTAAATTTTCACATCCCCTTGAGATAATGATGGTTCCAGGGACTGGGGAGAGCTCTCATCAGCTCACACTTTCCCCAAACTGACTGTCTCTTTTGGCAATGTCAATTCTGCTTTATCCCTCCAAAGGCTGTACAGCACTTTAGACTCATCGATTCCCCCCACCCCAAAATGTTGAGTCTTAAAAGCAATTATCTGCATGTATCTGTACTGAAGATGTCCTGCAGGTAGACAAATCAGACTGCCTGTCTGCCTAAGGATTTTCCACGGGCTCTGCCACCCTACACACCCAGCACTGCTCCTGGGTTGGATTTGTAAGGGGAAAATCATGTAATCTGTGCTGCCTAGAGCAAGGACAACATAGGCACGTGGAGACAGTGTTGGCACTGGAGTGGTCTGCCAGGGTGCTGCAGTGTGCTGCAGGCTGCTGCGAGAACTCCTGGCAGGGAGGACAGGAGACAACATCTCTTCTATTGCAAAGAACCAGAAGAGGAACAGCACGAGGCATAAATGTCACATTTCAGCTCCTTCATCAGACCATGCTTTTAAACAGCACATCAAATCTTGCTGTGAATGCAGCAGCAGAAGTCATAATCTTTGTTTGGAGGTTGAACTCATAATTATTTGAAATGAGTGCTGGTATACAAGCCAGATAGTTTTCAATATCAAGAGCGTAGCCATAATATATCGGGTATCACTTTATGGGGTGAGTTTGAAATCTGTTATACATTTTGAATCATATATGCACATATTGAAATGGACAGAGCATTTAATGAGTAACCCAGGTGGCTACTGTGGATTCTGATTTAAAACAAGATTGCCAAGACCAAAGCTTACTTGCCAAAATGGAAATCTCTTTGGGTGCTCCCTTTATATCAGTTCAGCTGCCCACCATTACAGAAGCAGAGAAGTGTTATGTACAGGATATATATTATACATATACTCACTGACTGCTTTTTTCCATCTTTACACTCCAGAATAGATGGTCTATATTTGGAGTTACTCCAGACCACAAAGAATGAGTATTGCTTTGATCCCATAAACTGAAACCAAAAAATTTCTGTTTATACCTGTTCCAAAATTGCTACATATATATTAGTTACATAAATTAAACCTCTCCAGATTTTTTTTTTTTCCTAGGAAAACAAGCAACCAAAACTTTACCAAATATCACCTGGCATAGAGAGTTAGATATTTCATTTGTCCAGTAGTCCCGTAAGTATGTCAGATGTCTGTATCTCACACTTTTCATAAGTACCTTCAAGTAAAACTGGAGGTATGAAGTAGTTACAAGACACTACGAATTTTTTATTTATTTATGGAATTAAACTTTGCAAATTTAATTTTTAGTGTCACCTCAACACTGCATTACTTTTAATCTACCTTAAGGATGAGGGAAAGAGTTGATATAGTTAGAGTAATATGGAAGGAAAGGAAAGCAGTGAAGTACATCTGACATCGCTCTAGCTCTCATATTGACATCAGGTACAAATATTTAGGAAAACTGAAAGTAATTTAAATTAGGCTGTGTAATTTAAAGATGGATACAATTGAACAACAAGCAATGGTGATGCTTTAAAAAAAAATCAGGCACATGTAAAATCCATTCTCCCTCTGAACAGTGCCTTATTCCACAATCAGTACCAGAGGTCTGAATGAGACAGCCCCAGGCACAAAGGCACTGCACACATGGGGTGCATATCTCACTGAACATCAGCTACTGGGACACCAACTGCAATCACATAAGTTTCAAGGCTGTCCCCACAGTGGCCAAACAGTCCTTTGAGACTGTGTCAGGAAGGCAAGACATCAGTCTTTCATAAGCAGGGGGTAAGCATGATATGGGGATTTTTTTGCTGAGACAGGATGAGCTGATTAGACAGATATTTGCTGGGGAAGATAAAATGACATCAGATGTGGCTGCAAGTCTTGCACACTCTAGACTACCACCCAGTCCGCCACCCAGTGTGGTCCTACTGCAAAAGGCTTCCTGCACATCTGATGGGCTGGACCCACCAAATGCAGTTCAGTGAGCTGATCCAATGGAAAACTGTGTAGATTTTGCTATTCTTGTAGAGATAATTTTCTATTAGACTGTTCTGCCGCTACATAATTAATTGATATTACTCAAAGGAAGCAGCAGGAGCATGTGGCCTAGATGGACTGATGCAACCCTTACCATGGAGAGCCTGTAAGTTAATCAGATCAATTGTAATGTGAAAACATTATCTGCACAGGTTGTTCTAAGGTTGCCTCCATGAATGCATAGATGTAAACTGGCTTTGAGCCTGACATACAGTTTTGTGCTTCTGTGCTGTGTCTGAGGTACGTCAGTGTTCTGACCAGCACGTATCCCACAGGATGTGGTTCCAGCCTCCAGCTCCTCTGCTGCACAGTTCCTGTCTCAGACCCAATATAGAGATGAACAAGAAGACAGTAGTACTCTTTTCCTGACATCATCAAAGGCAAGGCACAGAGCGGATGGCCTTTTCTTTAGGCAGTGAGATAGGGCACAGAGGAGTAACAGTAAGCTCATGTAGACAAGACTGCATTAATCTGTGACAGACCTAAAC
Organism: Centrocercus urophasianus; assembly: GCF_019232065.1. Taxonomy (NCBI): domain Eukaryota; kingdom Metazoa; phylum Chordata; class Aves; order Galliformes; family Phasianidae; genus Centrocercus; species Centrocercus urophasianus. The sequence goes on along the minus strand of NW_024884253.1, from coordinate 88,587,602 downwards.
ATCAGTTTAGTCACAGAAAAGGTAGGTCCTCTAGTTACCATTTCTGCTTACCCATAGAGCGAACTGCTGTTGCTTGATTTTTTGAAATAACATACATTATTCTATCTTCTATTATACATCGTTGCCCTGTTACATCTACACATTATTTTCTTGGCTTATAGTTTTTGTGGTCAGCCATGGAATGATTTTGATAACCTGATGGATGCCAAAGGGAAGTGTATCTGAATTTGGTGAGCTGAACAGATCCTCAAAGTCAGCTTTAAGTATCAGTGCAGATGTACATGGTGGTTTCTACAATTACTTCTGTCTGTCAGATGACTGGTATGCATGGGTGTCCGGAAGAGAGAACGGAACAGAAATGGGTAAAGATTAAGCCATTTATGCTTTGTCAGAAAGAACGAATGTTGCTAAAAAAATTAAAACTTCCATTCCAGATCAAAGCTCCTTGATCCTTCAGGAGAGACCTGAAGTAGATAGGGTTGATAAGCTCTGCTCTCCACGTCTGAGCTGCAGTCCAGTTCCTCTGCAGAGATGAGACAAAGGCGGACTTGGTAATGCTGTGACAAAAGTGCTTGCTGGATTTTGGAGAGGTAAGGCAGAAAGACTATCCATTCTTTGTGCTTTTCTAGAAAGACAGCTGTAGACTAGCTTTACAGAAATAACTTCCAGTTTCTCTCAAAACCAAAATCTGGGCACGATTTTCTGTTCTGGTTTGTGTCTTCTTGTTTGGTTTGTTGAAAATGTTACTCCTCACTGTGCAGATATGTGGTGAAAAATGTACAGCACATGAAGATAACACTATGTCAAATAAGTGTTGGGCAAAACTTCAGCGAACTGAACTCCTAATTAGGGAAATTCCTCTCAGCTGTCTATCATGTAATCAATAACAACTTCTGTTGCAAAAAAATGATTTTCCCAGAGTCGAAAATCAAAAGACTGCTCCTAAAGCTCCAAAGCATTCATTTATAACCCTAATTCAGTGAGTATCATGCTGTTTAAAATAAATTTTTTGTTTGTTTGTTTTTGCAATGAACTGTCTTTAAATTCTCCCTGAAAAACAGCTGCATTCAGAGGTTCCTTGGCACTAATTGGTTCCAATGCAGCCATTTCAAAGGCATTTCTTTTTCAAATAGCATGGCATGGTACGTTATATAAAGTTATATGGCTATTGGAAGGGAACTCACGTACTGCATTAAGGTGAGGGTTCAGAATACTTCTGGGATACTTAGCAGCATGTGCTAAATCACAGTTCAGTGAGGTCACATAATCAAATTCCAGATTACCCCTTTTATTATGCTCAGCTAATAAATCTTCGGAAGCTGGAGTCTGACAAGTTCATCGCAGCATTTTAATATTTCAGTGGTGCATGTAGAATATATATGCATAGAAAATCTTACAAGAAAAGAAAAAGAAAAAAGCAGCAGCAAGTCCTCAACAAGAATAAGAATGGAAGAAAAAGAAGCAATATCAGATGCCACCAGACTGAAAAGTTACGCTGAAAGATGTGTCACTATTTTTTATTTAAATTTTCACAACTGAAGGAGAGCAGTTTATCATTTAGTTCCAGTGAGAAGATTTGTGTATCAGCAATTTTACTTCATTATGGACAGAACAATGTTAAATATGTTTTCGCTGCAGTTTCATGAGTCACTGACATAGGCATAAGCCAAGACCATATAGTTAAGATTATTGCAGTGTAGCTGTTGGTCATGCAGCCAGCTCTATGGTAACTGATAGCATTAAAGGCTTAGATAATATGGTTTCATTATTGCAAGTGAAACTGAGAACCTTTTTCCATATAGAAACAAACCGAGCAAACTCAGCATAATTCCACCAGGCTGTTAATTATACTTTTTTTTTTCCACCCGAATTCAAAAGGAGGAGGAAGTTAAGGGAACTCACTGATAGAGCAACATGGTTGAATGCAAACCTCTACGCTCTGGAAGACTTACCATCATCCAGGTACATCTGGTCCAATTCCTCAGGTTCTCGCTTGATCGTTACAGGAATAGGGGCCAAATTATGATTACTTTCCTCATGCAACTCTGGCAATGACAGTGGTTGGGTTGTTGGAGACTCATTTCTGTGAACCTTCGGCAGTTGCTGCTGCTGTTGACCCATTATGGATGAGTGAGTTGGACTGCAGGACTGCAAATAGGTTGGCTCTTGGGTAACAGATGGAACTGGAGAAGAGGGACTGTTGGGATAGAGTGTTTGTTGATAACCAAGGGGACAGCTACTGCTCAGATGTTGACTCACCTGCGGCTGCAGCATGATGTGAGATGATTGCTCGGGGGAGCTTGGGTGCACAACTATAGACCTTGGCACTTCCTGTATGGTGGGGACACCTCCAGCGGGCTGCTGAAGTCCGAGGTGACTGTGGCCTGGGTTGGGGATGCACTTGTAAGGAGAGGATGAAAGGTCGTGCAGCTTGGGGCTTGCGTTGGGAGAGGGTGACATCACCGTGTTCCTCTGCTGACAGGAGGCGAAGCCAGCCATGAGGCACGAACCAGGATCAGGGGGCATCATGATCTGCTGGTTGTAGTATGGTTTAGAGAGAGGGCTTAAGCCTTGGTTCATTGGTCCACAGGTTTGAGCAGGCTCATAGTCATCTGTGGGTTCTGTTTTTATAATTGGAACTGTTAAAAGAAAAAAGTTTTAAATAAACATGAGCTGCATATTGGTATGATCAAGTTGGCTTGTGGCTAGGATACCCTTTGCAAAACAAACAACGTCTTGAATAAGACTCTGTGTGTCTTTTGCCTAGTTCTCCCACCCTATAAAAAAAAAATGAATGAGTCATCAGCACAAGAAAGTCACAGCTGGTTCTAATATTGAAAAGGACTATTTTCTTTGGACTCTCCTCCAGCACTAATGTGCTATAAAAATCTATTTGCAAATAGCTGTGCTTCAGTGGAAGCTTTGGACCCAAGGGCTCCATGTATTTGTAGTAATCAAAGCAAGAATTTTAACTTGGACATACTACTGCATTTCTACGGCTACCGATGGCCCGTTTGACAAATGTCTGCCCATTTGGTAAACTGGTGCATAATAAGGTAGAAATGGAGCTTCAGAGTTTAGCAAAAGCAAAACTGCAAAGTTAAAAGACAAAGTACTACGTACAGTAAATTTTCAATTATAAAGATATTTTTGAAGGAGTAGAATTTGACTTGTTTAGTTTTTACACTATTGTACGCAATCTTGCTAAACAACAAATGAGTGTAAAATACTCAAGAAGTCACATCCAACTTTTTGTGATTCTAAGTTGGATCCAAGTCCCTAATGCCAGCTCCTAAAAGGTGTTAACTCAGTCTCTGGACACCAAGAAATACTGATTCCTGTTCTACATCTCTGCTTGCTCTATCTGCAGTCTCAAAAGAGGTCCTAATTGAGCTGTTAAACCACGTCTTGAAATGGCACCAGCTCATGGACAGAATGACTCAGTGAGTATCAATCCAGTCTTGAAAAATACAGAGCTGCTTTCTCAAGTCAGAGGAAAGATCTTCCTTAAATCAACGTGCCTTTTTCACATCAGCTATCTGTCTCAAACCAGAGAGGTGCATTTCCTGCTTCTCCCATAACAGATGCAGTTCATAGGTAAAAGATGCCTACTTTCTCTGTCAGGAAAATTATAAACAATAGGGCCAAGTCAGTATGTAGATGCATTTCTTCTAGTCAGATGAAACTACAAGACATACAACAACTGACTTCGGATGCCTCGTGACATTTAATCTTCTTTCTCAAGAGATTCACAGAACAGCCATAGCTTAAGTGGATGTTGGAAATGTATGGTGACACCAGAGAATGTCTGTTAGAATACTAGGATAACAAACCTACACAAAGTTACTAATGAAACATATTTCTACAGCTCAGCTCAGAGCACATGCTTGTCATGAGTGTTTCTGTGTCTTTATATGCATGTTTTTTACTAACATCCTTGTCCATAGGTCACTCTGAAAGCAATGCCTCCTATTTATTTCCATGGATCTACAACAGGTACAAAAAGCACAATAACAATATTTGATAGAGCAAATTCTCTGCTACAAAATGCTTTTTAAACATAGTCATCACTGTTAGCTGTGCATTTTCACTAGTCATAACACGATCCTGCGTGCTGTGCTCATAAAAATCTGCACCAGCAGAGGTGACCCACTGTTGCTGTCACCACTGCCGAAATGCATCACCCCCACCTCATTGTTTTTGCATCTATTGTTTGGTCTCTATAAACATACAGCAAGTGTTGATGAACGTCAAAGGGTGCAAATTTTTTCCTCATGGAGGAATTCAGTGACACACCTTTGCTTCATGTGCACTTCCAGGTCAAATGCCATTCTGTCAGACTGACCCTCTGCTGCCATCTGTCACACGGCAACAAAATGCAATGGAATACTGTCAGGAAGGTTCACCCTGTGCTGCCATACCACCATCCACCTCTGACGTCATAAGCCAACCTAATAAAATAGGAGGCATTGCTTTCAGAGCCGCCCTTATATTCTCCAATCATTTGTTTCTGTATTCGTGTATTAGTCTTTTCAACCCATCAAAATGTATGTGTGAGCATGTGTACCTAAAATATCTTTTCTAACACTCACAAATTTTGCTGCTGGTGGATGCAGTTCACTACCCTTGTTTTACAGCCCCCCAGGCTCTTGTTAAGTTTTGTCCTTTTATGTTCTTTTATATAGACGCTTGCAACAGTTGTTTCAAGATTTCCATCACCCCTAGTAAAAACATGTCTCTACATGTCTCAAATGCAAAGGTGCCACTCAGGATGAACGTACTAAGGATAACGGACTGTCATTGGATTCCTCATAATCTTGTTTTCATCTGCTTGCATGCTGTACACTGGCTAGCACCACTACTAATACACTCGGTTACAGAGAAGCAGAATCCAGGTTTGGAGACAGCTTTATGAAACCAGTATCACACCCTTTATGAAAATGCGAGACCAAAGAAACGCACCTAGATAAATATAGCAGCACAGATATTGTAAGAAAATACCTTTAACAAGTTCCTGAGCTAGCAAATATTCTCATATGTTTTATATTAGGTTCACTGTACTAGCACTAACCACAGCACAGCTGGAAATATGATGGTTGTTGAACACTGAATTTTCCCAATATATCACTGTTATAGAAACACCTGTGCTAAATAATTCCGAGCTCAACCACTGGCAATTCAACTGCAATAAACCCTGGTGCTGTCTGACTTGTTATAACCCAGGGAAGGATTATAGCCCTGGTGGCACACAGGGCTGGAGGGAGGAGGCTTTATGGTTCCTGATCTCAGGCTGGTTTTCGTTGTAGCCCTTCACAGCACATCTCTAGCACTTGGCTCACCAGACACTTCTTGTCACTGCACTTTTGATATTTTTCTATAGGAAAAACCAGTGCCATGGAGTCAAATGAATGATTGTGAACATCAAAATTCTGTACATCGTTTTCTTATCTCACTACTCTGAATACAGCTGCCACAAGCAATGGTCCACAACCGCTAAGTCCTACTCTGCACAAGGCAATTATGTGCAACAGGGGCTATTCCAGACCTATTAGTCCCCAAACTCCTGAAGGTGGTGACAGTAACCAAAAGTAAGTTGTGTAAGTTCAGAGGCAAAACAGAGACTGGCATTAATTACAGGCACTGGCCGCAGTAAGTCACAATAGCTTGGTCTTTGACAGTATTCTGGTAGGGGGAACAAAGGGGAACGTTTCATTTGACATCTGTTTACCTTGTCCTCTTGTATTGCTCTGAATTGATAACCTTGAACTCAGTTATTTCATGCACCTTGAAGTAAGTGTCTGTAAACGAACAGATACTGCCTGCAGCTAGGCTTAGAGCAGTCTGAGCCAACTCAGTCAAACTGTCTCCATTACCCTTTTTTGTGTTTTTCAGGATTGGTTTCTTTTGCTAGACTAAGTACGGCTCTGAAAAACAACAACAACAAAAGTATTAATTCTGAAATGGCAAACGGGTTTGTATCTGGCTTTTCATTGCTTTGAAGTTTGTGTAGACAACTCTGAAGAGTGAATGTAGGGATCATACCATGCTGGCACAGCAGCAACTCACTATGCTTCAGAAGAGTGCAAACATCTTTATGAGGTACCAGTTAGCAAAAGAAGGCTCTGCAGGACATTTTTTCCCTGTAGAAACCATTACTAACGACACAGATGATCTGGAATCAAGCATTCAAAGCTGTGTACGTTAGCAGAAATGTAAGATCCTAACACTTTCCCTTCTGAGCAGACTTTAGCTACTGTATTTCACATGAATAACATTTACTTAACTTACGGGCAACAGAAATGCCACTGTTCCCCACCTCACTCCCTTTGTGGAGGCTGAGAACCTTAGCTGGGGGAATAGTTGGAGCAGCTGTGGATACAGCCCTCACAAGTCCACCTGAGCTATCACAGCATCTTCCCCTAGGTGGAATTGGGTGGGTTCCTTCCAAGCAGGCAGGAACAATTACAGCCATCACTGGCTTAGCGTTACCACTTTCCTACTGACTCATGTTTGACTGACTGCACACCTTTACAGATCTGAGCTAGAAGTGTTTTCATTCTCAAACACATCCCTTTGGAAGCACAGTACACTAAGTGCCACGAAGCACATGTCACTCACATTTGCACTGTCACTATCCTACAGAAGTGATGCACTTCACACATGATGTGATGTGATACACAGAGCACCATTAATTTTCTCAGAATTAATATGTAACAGACAACATTAGTAGCGTGACTAACATATAGCTCAAAGACTTCAAATTAGTCATCATCTTAAATGACTTGGTAAGAAGCTGCCAGCTCAAAGAGCCGCTGTAGTCACACGGCAGGCCTGGGCTGGCACTTAACTGAGAGCCCCACAGCTGCTCAGGATCTGCAAGCACTTTTAGAAGAAACTCAACTATTTCTACGATTCAGTAGAGCCATAACAAACGACCATAAGCTTTCTGTCTTAAAGCTATGCTGTGGTGCAGAGATAACACCCAGTTTCACAGGCTCTCAGCTGACTAGAATGAAGAATTGTGACTGAATTTGCCCGAGATTTGCCAATAATAAATTTCAGCGATGATGTCAGAATTGGTGAAAATGCAAACAGAAGGACAATGCACAGTTTCTACATAAACTCATACTCAAAAGAATGCCATTCATTTCAGAGACCCAACTGAAGAATCAGGCCCTTGCTATAAACAGGAAAAATGTCTGTAAACTTGGCTGGTACGGTTAATTTTGAAATGCTTCTTACTTCATAATGCATAAGGTCAGATGACAGATGATTTTAAATTTTCCTCAATTTTGAATATTAAAATAAGACAGAGCTCAAAGTTCTAAATTAGTCTCATAAGCGACTTAATCTGTGCTAATTGGTTTTAAATGGTTCAATAATGCCTTCTTAGGCTCCGGACTTGTGTCATTATGTCATCTAATTTAATATGAAGTTCTAAGAACCGCGTGTTGGCAGCAGACCCAGCTATAAATCAAAGCTACCTCCAATTCTTACTCAGAGAGACCAGGGTTATGACATCATACCGGGGCACCGGGCTGAAGACAATGGCCCTCTGTTTGGGTCTGAATGTGAGAAAAATATTTCAGCCAGTTCTTCAAGCCCGTGTTTAAATGAAAGGCTTTTCTAGCAGGTAAAATGCTAATATATCAAGCCTCGAAGAAAAATAATAAATCATGGACATTCAGTAAATGGAGTCAGAAAGTGCTTGAATATAAATTACATATATTTTTGACAATTCTAACAAGCCCATTTGCTTTCATGCTTTGGCAGTCCAGATGGGTTTTAAAATTTTTTTTGGGGGGTGCTATTAAAATATGCGAACTGAGAAAACATAACCATATAAATTAAACAGATGTTTGTCCTGATTAACATTAAACTAACAAATCCCCGTTTCCATGTAGTATTATCAATGCAGGCATTTATGCCACTATAGCACATTTGTTTTGCCCTCGGTTTGACTGAACCTAACAAACAGAGTGGTCACTTTTCACGCTGCAGACTGTGATTATCTCTGAAGGTAAGGATTTCAGTTAGCACACGAAAATCAGAACAATACTTTTTTCATCCTGCATTTCTTCAAATTCTGGAATAAGTATCTCATGATTGCTAAGAATTTGGGACAAGGCTTCGGAAGAGCATCAAGGAATTAGATGGTCCAAATCTCTACTATTGAGCTGAGATCTGAATTGCCATTTCTGCCCCCACAAATTTCCTTTGTAAGTCAGTTTTGATGGAAGCAGTACATCCTCTTGACTAATAAGCTGACGTTCCCTCAGAAGAAGCTGCTTCAGTTAACACAAATGCTACTGTTCCTCTGCTACTGGCTGACTGAAGGCATGCACATCTCCACATGCATCTTAAATGCTCTGGATTTGTGCAAGACAAAATCTTGGCAGTTTTGGCAACATTGGCTTAAGTGGAGAAAAGACCTCGCTCCATGTTCTGATTCTGGTCTGCTGCTGGGGAGAGGCAATGGGCTGGCTACCTCAGAAACTATAATCTGCTTGTTTGTAGCATCAGAGCAGTAGTAGCCCAGCAGAGCCTGCCAACTTGTCTGCAGCCCTGGCAATCTCAGTGATGACTGGACATTCAGATCCAGGGATCTTCTGGGGCAGCCCCTGTGAGGGTCTTTGCAGATACTGTCTGTGAACTGGAAGTATTTCCCCAGGCATCAATTCAATCAAAATGTTTTATAAAGGTCAAGCTAGTATGAGACCTTTGTTTTTTATTTAATAAAGCCAGTGCACAGCGTGTCAGAAACAAAGAGACCTGTAGGTAGGACGTGTGCATTTTCAGGTTTTTTCTATGTAAGTATCTGAATTCACTCACCCTTCCCTGATCGTACGTTAACAAACATCCCACTGACCTTCACTGAGTCATCACACACTGATCACACAGCTGTGGCCTCGTTCCCTGCGTGTGGTTGCAGGGATGGAGCTATAGAAGGTCTCATGGGTGAGATCTCCTGGGCATTTTAGCTCTGTGCTACTCTGGGAGCATGTTCTGCCTCTCCAGAAGAGCATTGGCCAAGCCACACTACTGCTCTTCCTGCTTGAAATACATGAGTTGGATGTCCTGTCTTACTTTGCCTAGACGAAATGGGGTTTTCAATGAGGCCAAATTAAAGATTTTAAAAACTTTACCATCAAAAAAGCACAAATATACATCATTCATTATACCTAGCACCAGGAAATTTATAAAATTATCTGAAGGAAATGTTGTGAGAAATAACAGAAGGAAATCTTTTCTTAGCACAGGTAGTTCATTAAATCTTCCTCTACATTATCTGACAGAAAGATGCACTTTCTCAGTGAGCAAGTGGCACACGGGGAAGCACTGAGCTCTCACCCTGGCTCAACCTGCCTGTGCCCACTCTACCACCTGTTGCTACCTTGCCCCTCACCAAATGCCAGAGTTTAGCTGCTTAGCGCCAGTGTTGTGTGTCCAGCCAGCCCTGCTGCATGCAAGCACCAGCCCCTCTGCTGCAAGGCAAGCTGGCTCAGCAGTAGAGAGGCTGGTGAGTGAACCACGGTGCTGTGGGAGCACAGAAGGGTGAGGTGTGGGGTGATGTTGCTCTGGGATGCTTCTCCTGTTGTGTTCACTGCCACACAGCGCTGCTCTCAGCCTCACTGGCCAGCTGTAGGGAGGGAGCATGGCTCTGCAGTCTGACAAGCTTTTCTGCTGCTTACTGGGAAAACTGCCTCCTACAGATCTGCCTGTCCTCTTTGGTTTTACATGTGTATATTTTTATGTGAACAAATGCATGTGTATAGTTTCATACAGTAATAGCATCCAGGTAGATGGGAGCCTTGTGCATGGAAGTCTGCCTATAAACTTGGACAGTGCCATTATCTGATTAGAAAGTGCTTTCCTGGTAACTCAATTACCAAATGCTTTTCAACAGCTGTTAAACTATTAGGCTGTTCGATGCATATTTATGAACCAGAAGATTTTACACACTTGGTGTATACACTGTAAACCAAAGTGGGAGGGGAGGAAGGTAGGTAGAGGGCAGTTGATTCTTACGTTAGCACAAAAGACAAGAAATGCATTAGATTTCTTTCAAGAGAAAATGGAGATATTCTTATTCCTTTTCTATTTTTTTATTAAATCCCAAAATGATGAAAAGAATGAATCAAGTAAAATTATCTTTTCTTCCTCTAAAGAAAATGCAAGACCTGTGAAAGAAGTTACAACTTTACTTGCTACTTGTTTTTTAAAGGCAAAGTACTGCTGTTCTTGAATCTCTTTGGACTCCTTGCCTGTATGAATCTGCTGCAGTTGAGATATTATGGCTTGACCTGTTGGGATGCTGCTTGAAAACCAGGGTTTTAATGCAGATGCCCAACTGATTTAGATTTCTCTTTTAGATACAAGATGAGATTTCTCAAGATCTCTTAACATTGTACCTCTTTATGGCAAATATTCCTCTTTGATGCAGGGGTGTAGATGATGAGGGAAGACTAACACCAGAGCTTCTACCTGCCGTATTCCTGCTGACAGGAGTCTCAGCTCTCCCATGCTGTCCCACATGGGCTGACCTACTGCTGTTCCTCCAGCACCATACCTGGCCCCGTGGAACACCTTAAGCTGGAGCTTTTACAGTACACACCTTGACTGCACTGGCAGAAGACTTATATGTCATTTCTGCCAGGCATGTTAAAATTCACTGGAGTGAAATCTTTTCAGCTTGACAACATGGCATGGCGTTACACCACCAGTGCTGGCATTGATTCTGCTCCCCTGACAAGGAGATGAAGCAGGGAGGGCAGGGGCTGTGGGCAGAGTTCTGCAAAGGCAGCAGTGGGACACAACCAGGCATTTCAACAACTCCTGTCCCCCAGCAGCTGTGTGGGAGGCACTGTGGGGACATGCTGGCAGGAGGGCATCCTCACTGCCCAAATTCTGGTTAACTGGCTCACAAAACTCACTTTGTATACTATAAATGTTTTTGTGCTTCCAGGCCTCTCCTCAGCTCTCGCAGAACTTGGGGGCCCAGCAGCGAGGGGCTTGAAGGACTTCTGCCCTGCTCAGCTTTCCTCCCCCAGACCATGCTGTGCAGCCTGGTCAGAGGACTGGCTCTTGCCCCATGCTCAGCATTCTTGCTCTCCTGCAGAGTAGTTTGGGCCTGGCTGACCTCAGCCATTTTGGCTCTGACACGCTCCTTGTTTTCAGGGAGTGATGCAGTCCCTCCCGCAGCTGGGAAAACACATCGCTCCCATGTATTTCACCTACAGCAACAGTGTGAACCATACCCTCTTTAGGATCAATCACTGGGCTAGATTAATTATGATGATCAGCCACTTGAGGAGAACAGAAATAGCCATCTCTGGTAATCCTGCCCATGTAATTCTAAACCTAATTCTCCCTTACACCAGTTTTACCTTTTGGCTTTTAAGCTAATTGGAAGATCCTAAAGCCCGATGCTCGCTAACGTGTACATGTAAAATCACTGGGGAGTGAGGGAGGGATCCCCTAAAACACTCCTGCAGAGGGATTTGGCAATCAGAACCATGAATCAGAACGATGGGGAATATTTGAAAAGGGGGGTCCTGCCTGAGGACGACCTCATGTGCTGGAACTTAACTATTCTGAATGATTGTTTTGGTTGTGACGAAGTCTGATGTCAGACATACTCAATGGCACCCCTGCCCTTATCAGGGGCATCACAGCAGGTAAAGCTCCTTCTCGGTCTTCCACAGAGAGGCAAAGTTCATCTTTAGTCAGGGATCAAGATGACTGCATCTGCAGGTCAGATGCACCTGGCTGGGCTCTGCATGTGACGGTCAGGACAGGCAATCACCCAGACAAAGCATGGGCAGCTTCAAAATGAGCAACTGGAGAAGTATTTGACAGAGTAATGCTGGAGTGAACGAGGGGAACGCAAATGTCTCTCCTCCGCTGCCACCATGGACCTTGCTTTGCTGCTGGAATGGACTAGCAAGGCTGATGGGCCTGGTGATGATGAATGTAGCTATCCTCTTAAATGGAAACAGGACTCTGACAAAATCTTGCCTGCTTTTTGTTTCTCTGTTAAATGTCAAAAGTAGCAATCAGTCATCTAGCAGCCAAAATGAAATAAACTTAACAGCACATACTGTAAAAATGAGCAACCATGATTCATATTTTCACCTTAAAAAAAATAAAAATAAATCCCTAGTGGCCAACCCCCCCTTCCCTTCCTGCTCTGCACAGGCTTTGCAGTGATCCAGCTGTTCCCTGGGCTCAACAAAAGGACTCGCAGCAGGTCCAGGGCTTCAGGCCTGGCTCCGCTGCACCGCTCATCCGGCGCAGATCCAAACCAGGTCTGCGTGTGATGCACACCTCCTCACTTTCACGCCTCCTTTCATGCTCCTCATTTTCACTTCCTCATTTTCATGCTCCAGCCAGTCTGGCTACAAGATGCTAGGAAGGGTCAGTGCCTGTGCTGCTCAGGGTTCTCAGTGGTGGGCATCCACTCCTCCCCACCCGCTCTGGAATTCACCTGGCCCCATGACCCCACGCCTCGTTCAGCAGCATTGCTCCATTCCTTCTCATTCCTCTCCTCATGCTTTCTCCTGCCTCACTGCAGCACAGAAGCACTCCTCCTTGCAGTGGCTGTCCACATCCTGCAGCTTGTGATCCTCTCACAATCCAGCCCTGCTTCCCCTTCCTTCCCCAGCCACCCCCTTCGTATGGCATTTTTGAAGATGCGGCTAATTAAATAATTTTGCCAGCTTTGATATGATAATTGAGCAAATACTCAGAGCTGAGAGGTGTCAGCAAACGATCACTAAAAAGTGTGCTCATTGTCACATTAGAGCAGCAATGCTTTGCATCCTCGTTTTATTGTATTCTGCTAATGTGACCAACGTGGTGGTGTTGTCACTTAGAAAGTGAGCTGTGGGCGGAAGAAGTGAGGTTAAACAGAGGCACATCTGCTAAATGTAATCACTAGAAAACTGCTGAATATCTCATCTATAACACACTCAAGAGATAATTTTAGAGCCGAGGCAGGAATTTAGTAAGATGCTGACAAAAATGTGCAGTGGGCACCGCTCACCATTTTCAGAAGCACACTAAGAACTTTCTTTGCTTTCCCACTGCTGGGTGGCAAACAATAACAAGGCACATCCAGTCACCACAAGCAGACTCTTGGCACAGCTCAGCACACATGCATCCAGAGAAGCTCTGCTCCTACCAAGCCCCTAGTCTAAGCAGCCAGACTTTCATACATAAGATTCCACCCCAGCTTATGGAGCTGCCGGCACAGAAGTAGTTTCAGAAAGGCTAGTTGTAAAAGTGAAGGCTATGCTCTTGAAAATGTGGCCCTACAGATGGCAAAACACATATCAAAGTAAAAACTGCAAGCAAAGCAACACCACTGTAATAAATACTAGAAGTAGTGGATTGATTTTTTTTTAATAATGATTTGAAAATTAAGAAGCCTGACAGAAACAGAAACTGGAAATACTTTATCTTCTACACTTTGCAAAAGCTAATTTTTCATTCCAGTGAACAAAACACATCAACTCGCTTTTTTGCCCATGTATTAATTTTTTCCTGGACAAACTAGCCTGTCTTTGCTTTGTCAAATACCATCACTATCTGTCTGAATAAAATACAAAGAACACTGTTCTATGTTCGCTCCTCTTTGTAGTATCTGCGTAGTATTTGTCGCATAACAGAATCATAGAGAGCATTAGCATCTATCTGCAAAAATAAGTTTTTGAACAAGTTTCCTCTGTTTTGATGTACCTACTTAAAAGATATCTTTAAAAAAAAACAGCAAACCAACAGAGATTCAACTCTTATCATTCAGTGAATTATTTAAAATCTTCTGCAGTCTTGCATCTGTGCTGGAGAACTCCTTCAGCTTTCTTAGCAGATGAAAGCCCAGGATTTGGAACCACAGCATACATATCAGATTGTGTGCTTCTTCATCTTCTGGTTATACTTCAAATGCTACCACTTAAGCCTAGTGATTTCAGAAGAATATTCCTCCTGTTTGAGAGGCATATATATGCCATTAGCATGATCAATTCACATAATAAAAATGACACAGTCATAAGCATGAGGGAAAAAACAGCATTTTTCTACAAGTTCCGTAATGGCATTCTGAAATGTTCTGCTGTGCATAGTAGAGTCAACAGAACACAGAGCTGCAGCACTGGAGGGATTCTAAGGTAGAATATCCAAGCATTTGTACTTCGTGCTTTGCACAGGTTTCTGACTGCAGTGCCTGGTTCTGAGCCTTGCTCCTCGTATTCTAATGGGATGAGGCAGTGCAAGACACATTAGTACTTACCGTATGAGCTGTGGGGATTCACCTGTGCCAGAATGGTAAGGAAGCAACTTTTATTTCTGTGCCAGGCATGCCTGGGGAGTGGCCTGGGGAACATAAGGCTTGCAGGCGCCAGGACATAACTGATACGCGATTGCTCTGTGATGCATAATAGTGAAACACTACTAAAAAAATGATACTGCAGCCACTTATGTACAATACAGGCACATACAGGACTGGGGATAGTTCAAATTCAGCAGAACTGGACCCGTAATTCAAAATTTCAATGAAAAGTGGATTACAAGCACTCAGGTTTACAGTCTGTCCCCAACCAAAGACTTAAGCTGGCCCCTTCCCCAGACCTAGTCTCTTACTTTTGAAGCCTCTGCTATGTTTTGTTCTGGTTTTGAAACTTTTCAGTTATGAACTTTTCATTTATGGAGCAAGATTTTCATTTATGGAATATTTCTTTTCTCTGACGCAGGAACTTGTTTTCACCAAGTAAGCTCCTGCTCTACAAAACGTTTGAGTGCAGTCCTGCCATATCTCCGCAGCACAGGAGAAGCCTTATGGCAGCGAAACCATAACAGTCTGCTGGAGAGGGCAGTTTGTGCTGCCTGCGTGTCACAGAGCTGTACTCCAAGGAGACACTCCAGGACCATCCACTGGGGGTAGGATGAGTGACGTCACATGTCCCTGGATCCACTGGCTGTTTTCTCCTAGGGAATGAGGAGAAACAGGAGCTACAGGAAAGCAAAACTATCACTCTGCAGTCTGGGTGGCAGCCACACAGTGAGTCCCTAAGCTCTTCACATGTGTTCATCCTGCTGGCTGCAACTGCCTGCACTTGCACAAAGCCACTCCAGGAGTGTGGCCACGGGGTTTGCACAATATCTGGGCTATATGCATCCATACATGGTATTTTGCTTTGGCACAGTTCAATTGGGCTGTAAAATATATCTAATGTGTATCACGCCGTTTTGACAAAATCCCCAATGCAGAAAAACCTGCGGAATTATGGCAGGCAATTAAATGTTAGCACTTGAACTAAAGCACCGAATGAGAAGCTTACAGGGTAACATCTTTGTGTTTAAAATCTTTTTGTTTGTGTTTATAATCATTTTATACCTGATGATCCACTTTGACATTTGCTCACCAAAAAACTACATCACCTATATTTGTGGAATTTATTTAAACAAGAGTCAGAGTGTTACCTGGACAAAAACACTGCTTATTTCTCTTCATTTTTTGTACCCAGATCACACAGTGGGGGTTTACTCAAATATCATTTTCTTAATGAGCAGAACTTTGTTTCTTTTATAATGCCTTGAAACTTTAAAATGATATAGCAACTGAAATCAAATAAAGCAGAATAGCCTAAAAATCATTGCGAAAAGCACAGCAACTCAAGAGATTGTTTTAGTCATTGTGACTGATTCCTGAATATGCAGTCAAGCCGACTGCATCATCTTTAAGAGGCACAATAGAAACAATTACTACCAACACAGGGCAAAACCAGTCATAATACAGCTAAATAAATAAATAAATAAATATTTACTGATTCTGATGATTACATTCAGTCTTATCACTGTTATGAGAGTTTGTAAAGAATGTAAGATATTTTTCAACTATTTATGTGCACATATGCATATATGGAAAGGGAATGTCAGTGTCAGTGGGCAACCAAACAGGAACAGGAAAGTTAAATTTGCTATCCAATACTAGCTTCCATTTCCCCTGCTCTGGCTTTGTATTTGTTCTTTCAGGTTTCTCTGCACTGAAATGAAAAGATTTCACAGGAATTCAAATCAGTACAGCAGGCTAAATATGACTCCCCATGTTTTCAACAATTACCATAACTAAAGGTGTCTGCCGAATAAAGCCTAGGCTGGCTCTCTGTTGCCTGTCACTAGGTAGCTATTCTCATCACTTCACATCAAATGAAATATCAAATGTTTCAACCATGTATTGGTGATACCTTAAACCAACTCTAATAGACAATACTATTCCTATGGTTTAGAATAAAATGATTAAAGAAGTCTTGTGTAAATTCTGGAGAGGAAAGATGGTGCTTAACTTTCATAGTATCATAGAATCATACACTTGTTTGAGTTAGAAAAGACCTTTAAAAGCCATCTAGTCCAATTCCTCTGCAATGAACAGGGTCATCCACTGCTAGATCAGGTTGCTCAGAGCCTGGTCCAGCCTGACCTCAAATGTCTCCAGAGACCAGACATTCACCACCTCTGTGGGCAACCTGTGCCAATGCTTCACCACCCTTGCTGTAAAATAACTTATTCACTATATCCAGTCAAAATCTCCCTTCTTCTATTTTGAAACCATTTCCCTTTCTCCTACTACAACAGACCCTGCTACAGAGTTTGTCTCCTTCTTTCTTATAGCCCCCTTTATATCAGAAGGCTGCTTTTAGTTCCCCCAGAGCCTTCTCTTCTCCAAGGCAGAACAGACCCAGTTCTCTTAGCCTGTCCTCACAGGGGAGATGTTCCATCCCTTGGCTCGCTTTTGGGCCCTAGTCTGGACACATTCCAACAGGTCTATGTCTTTCCTGTATTGATGACTCCACATGTGGACACAGAACTCCAGGTGAGGCCTCACCAGCACAGAGCAGAGGGGCAGGATCACCTCCCTCAACCTGCTGCTCACGCATCTTTTGATGCAACCCAGGGTACAGTTGGCTTTCTGGGCTGCGAGGGCATACGGCTGGCTCATGTCCAGCTTGCCATCCACCAGGACTCACAAGTCCTTTCCAACAGGGCTGTGCTCATCTCTTTTGTCCCCAGTTTACTGGTAGTGGGGATCAGTGCCTCAATCCAGGTGCCAGACCTTGCACTTGCATTTGTTGAGCCCCATGAGATTCTCCTGAGCCCGCTGCTCAAGCCTGTCTGGGCCTCTCTAGATGGTGTCCTGCCCCTTGTGCATGACAGGCTGATGGCTGCACTTGATGATCTTTAGGTCTTTTCCAAGTGATAAGCTTCTATGTATTTGAAATACTTATGATGGTAACCTGGGTAGCATCGCAATACCTTTTGGCCTTTGCAACAGATTTTAGTTGTTGAAAAGTGCCGTGCAATACAATAACAACTCTTTTCAACTCAAGAAATGAGAAGTCTTTAAATATACACAGATGTACCCACTGAGGATGAAATTTGCATAAGTAGGCTGGTTCGGTGAAGCATAACTACTCAGCACGTATGCAATAAGCAGTCAGCTGCTCATGTCAGGTTTCTTGTATTCTTATTTTAAAGTCCTGATAAAAGTCTGGAGTGTATGAAAACTAACCAGATGAAATTCTGAATATGCATTTTATGGGATTTCATCTGCAAAAAGTTGGCAGGTCTCTTCAAGCCACGTGGCATGACCTAAGGATTGTTTTGTGGGAATTACTCTGACAGAGACTATTTTCATCGTCTACAAAAAGCAAAAACCCAATCATTTTTCTCACTCCACTCACTTCCAGAACAACAAAAACAAAACCATCACCCTTTTCTCAAAAAAAAGTGCTCTCAGATAAGAACCATTTCAAATTAAAAGAAATAATCTAAATTTGCTGTAATACAAGCCTACTTAGAATTCAGCTAGCATGAATATTTTATTGTCACTTTGTAGTTACCAATAAAATCTTCCAAAAATAAATTGGCATACTTGTTTCTAAACATTTCTGCATGAAGCATTTTTATAAAGCACTCTGATCTCCATACACACTACACTTTTCATTGCTGCCCTAGGGTGGGACCAGTGCGTAGCACTACTTCTACCCTGAGAGAGACAGCAGTGTAAAAAATGACTTGATGAGGAATCCCCACACCACCTCCAGCTGAGCCCAACACACTATGATGGTGTGACGCAAATTCAGATCTAGTACTCAAATCCAATGATGTACCATCTGGGGCCAAAAGTCAGACTGAAGGGTGTCAGCATCCCAGCAGAAAACTCAGCAGGTTCATGATTTGTGGGTACACGTCAGTTTGTGCAGGAGTTTGTTAGCTCCAAAAAGCAGTAGATTCCTTCTTATACCAATAAAAAATAAAATAATCTGCAGAGGCCTCTTGGGCAGGCAGTAGAGAGAAAGGCAACCCTTGTGGTCTCTTCCTCACTCTTAATGTCACGTATGCCTGCAAGTTACTCAGGATACTAAAGAATTATCAGTGCCATGTATTTTTCTAAGCAACCCTTGTTATCTCTTATTTTTACTAATAGATAATAAGGAACATATTTTATTACCATTAGCAGGAAGATAGGTGAAAAGCTGGTACTGGCTTCTCTTTCTCTTTCCATTGCAGACATAGAAGTTGACCTGAACAGGGCTGGTAATTCTCTGATTGCGGAAAGGTGGTATCTCAACCACCAGTGAATTCTGCAAATACAAATAAATCAGAAAGTCAGGGCATGACCAAGGCAGATGAACTGTACAATAGTATTTATATATTAAATCTGAGAAGACTGGTCTCCCAAGGAGAAGTGCACTCTCCCCGTGGAACTGGTGGGTTTCATGCACAGGGATTGCCTCCTGCTGCCCACAGTGTCCTTTTGCAGACAATGGCTACAGTGCCTTCCAGCTCTGAGCCATCCAGCATAAGCACCCAGCACTGGTGGGCAGGACAGGCACCCTTGATGTGGGGGTGAGATGCTGTGAAGGACTTGGCTTTAGACTGATCTGCACACTAAGGGGGCACAGGTGAGGTCAAGCAGTTCAAAATCACTTGAACAAAACATGACCCAAACAAAAGGGTTTTATAATTGGAAAAATGGAATAGTAGCATGGCTCAGGTCTTTACAGGTTCACTAGCCATCAGCTCTTTCCTTTACACAAAAATTTGGGCCCAAAATCAAGCTATGGTCTCTAATAAGGCAGTAGAAAGAACCACCACTCAGCTGGCATAGCAGGCTGTCCTTAGTATATCCTGCTTCCTTTGAACGGAGAATTAGGACAGGGATACAATTATTCTTGTAAATATACTTGTAAATATACGAGTATTTACATTTTTCAAAATGAAATGTATTTGGTGTTTTTTTAACTAATACCTTGGGAAGTTTTAAGCATGCTAATTTCTGGGAGATCTTTCAAGAACATCTTGTTCTACACCAGGGAGCTCTGAAGATCATGCAGATGATCTTCCACTGTCATAAAACAAGTGCTCCAGCATGGGGCTGGGGAGACTTGGCTTCTAGGGCATCAGCTTCCACAAATGCACAGCATAATCTGCTGTGATCATCAAAACCTCTCTTGCACTTTGATGGAATAAAAGGGAATGGTAATCTTAACATTTGGCCTGTTTTCAGATGAGGTCTTTCAAATTGTGTGCCTGCCTGTCTCCAGTAGGTTTACAGCTAACAAACTATAGCATATTGCTACAGAAGTAAAATAGTTGCCATAATTCCCATTTATAGTCACGGCTGAATGAGCCACAGTTCTCCAACCCTGGGTTTGATCTCCTGTGAGAGGACTCAGATTTCGTCTGCTGAAGGTATAGGAAAGCCAGGGAAAATGATCAGAAATTGTTTTGGGAGCAGAGAGGAGAACCAACCCAGCAAGACAGAAGATGAGCAGACAGGGCTGGCCCATCCTGGGCAATGAAAAAATATTTTCCAAATGGTCTCTTCTACTTTTGGGACAGCTTCCAGTAAAGGCTTTTTACTCCATGCTCCCATTAAAGAAAGATTTCCAGAAGGGGAGGCCCAAGTACTTGTTCTGTTTCAGTGGGGAGACACACTGCCAAAGCCTTGGAAATCCCTCTTTAGTAACAGTGCTAGAGAAGGCAATATATGTTTTTCATCTTGATGTTAAAATATTTAAGGCAGACTTACTGGCTTGCACATTTCTTTGTCAGTTTTGGCTTCCATTTCCCACACATGGTGACCATCTAAAAGACAAAAGAAAAAGATATCTAGTTCTGTCCTTTTTTTCTTCTCCCAATCCTAAAAAAGAAGGACTTTTCAAAAGATCTCTTTGATGGAAGGGGCATTGCATATATGAAAAAAAGCTCTCAGAACACATATCCCAAGCTTTGCCCAACCAGGAAGCCATCTGGGTAACCCGCTACAGAATCCCATTTAGCATTCTCTTAGGAGCATACCATAATCTACAGTACAGCATACTGTGATGTGGGAAAGCCACTGAGATGTTGTTCTGTCACTAATTTGAACAGTATGTGAAACTTTTCTACAAGTTAGTTTCCCAAACATTTTGACAAAATTTCTGTTACCTGTAAGTTCTTTTGATCACTATCTATGCAGTCAGTCGTGTTCAACATTAATATTAAACAAAACAAAAATATAGCATTAAGAAAGCTCCTCAGCCATCCAGTATTTCATTTTATTATAATCCTAGTCTGGCTTGACATATTTTTGCTGCTTGGAACAAACAGCAAGACAATGCACAGGGAGATGTAGCTTCTATGCAACATTTAGGTCCTGAAGAGGTCCACCCTATAGTTTGCCATAGCTGTTTTGAGTGGTGTGTTGGGTACTCTTAATTCAATGCATTCATATTTTCAAGCAAAAATGAATTTAAGCCACAACTATCAGTTTCTACTGAGTACCTGCCTATTGGAATAAATTGGTTTCATCTGGTCTCTTTTTCTGTGCTTGACACAGAAGTACTTGGTCAGTAGGAGGTTATTTCCTTCTCCCTTCTGGCTTCAAGATGCAACGGAGAAATTTGAAACAAACAAACAAACAAAAATGTAGGGTTTCCATCTGCAAACCTAGAAAAAAACACGTGTACAAAAGGCCACAAGCAGACTGCTGTCTAAGTTCAGCAGGATTGACATATACAGCTTAACGTGTCCCACCACTGTCAGATGTCACTGGACTCAATGGAAAATCAGACTTCATGTTATCTCTTTTGTGCATTTATTGCAGCATCAGGACATACAAATGTAAATATTAGCTACTTTGAACTTCATCGCACAGATGTGCGCCTGCCTTTGGAAAGCAGCTCTCAGCAAGGTAGAAGAGTGAATGCACTTTCTCTTCTCTCTTCACTTTCATGGCCAGGATGGAGGTGACGCATTTAGAACTGTCTGATTTATTACAAATGTCTGTAAATAGTATTTTTGTGTACAGCTGTCCTACTGTGAAAGGAATGTTGCTGAGGAACTAGCACTGGCGATTATTTTCACATCCAAAACCGATTCTTTTTAATGTATGGAAAGAAGTGCAACGTGAAAGCTGCAACACAAATAGCACAGTGGATTGGCAGGTATTTCTGTAGGAAACAATTAACAGATCTAAACTTCGTTTCTTCCTACATTTTACCATGACACTGGAAAAGGAATCCTATTAATCGGCACTGCCACGTTTGGGTTGGGAAGAAAAGGCTCAGCCAAACTATGCTCAAATCTCCTTAGCAAAGGCTTTAAGAGTGCCAGCACTGAAGCAGAGTTCTCTGGAAGACGGGTGATCACAATTTATCCAACAGATGCCTCCCCCAAGCTGTCAGTAGAAAAACCTGACCAATATTCCGCAAGCCATGACATACCTGTTGGCTGGGAGTGGGCTCCTCTACCTCCCTCTCCCTCCCTACAGAGAGCCTGCAGCCCCTCACTTCCTCCCCACCCAGTTAATCAATCGGTTGGAAAGGCGACACAACATGGACACTTATCACACATTCTGCAAAGGCTAGGAACTTTGGCTTTGTAAGGGTTTTTGTGTTGTTGGGTTGGTGTTTGTTTTTTTTTCTTTCTTAAATCTAAGGTGTCCAGACTAGTAGTTAATGTGTTCCATTTACCTTCGTAAATGTATTACATTACTTCAGTCTTTTTGCAGTGTTTAATTTCTGCTTTGAGAGACGAATGATCTGATTCAGGTTTCTGGTTTTTATTTCCTGCCAATACTTCAGTAAAATTCAAAATGACTCCAACTATCGCTAATCTTTCAATTACTTCATGCAGCAGTGCCTTTATGTGCTCTTGAAATTTTTATGATGACAAAGAGAGTTTGTTCAGAAATATTTTAAATGCTGTAAGCTAAACTATTAGGAAAATAAAAATCCAGAGCCGTGGTTTGTCTCTGGAAGCTAGTTAAGAACAATACAGTTTTTGCTCCAATAAATTCTCCTGAGACTGTGCAGATCATTGCTGCTTGACGACTGCAGGGAAGGTGAAGAGAGAGAAGGACTGGGGAATAGACAACTCATTAACAGCTAGTGACATTTCATTTAACAAAAACACATGGAGGAAAAATTGTTATGAAGCAGAGACTAAAAAAAAAGATGAAAAAAAAAAAGACAATTCCTCATATTACGTCTGGTAAACCAAGAGGGAAATCTCAACGCCCACGGACTGGGATCAGCTCCAGGAGGGAAACCTTAGACCACTACGTCAACCTCTTACAGTAAACATGTTTTGCAGGTTTATACAGTTCAGCTGAAATTTTTTAAGAAGAGAAATTAATAGTGGCTCTGGAACGGTTTGTGGGAGCTCAAAGCACCAGGAAAATCTGCCTCCACCAGAGAAAACTGCATTGCCCCCAGTGCCACGTGTGCTGAGGACCCTCAGAGGCAGGCGGGATACCGTCTCCCATCAGTGTGCTTGAGGAGTGAGGACTGCTCAACCACAAAAGTTTCCATTGTACGCCTGCCACATCTGCAGCAGCCTGGTTCAGAGCCCAAGGCAACTCCCTCCTGGCTGCCGGCCAACCAAAGTACACCAGAGCAATTTATACCTTTCCAAAATGCAAATAATTCAAATTACAGACATAACACAAAGCTGAAGCAGACACATTTCAGGCATTCCCGTTAAAGTTTACTCTCTGGAATTACTGTACCCAAATGGGCAGTCGTTATATGGGGAAGGGGGAGGTAGAAGGAGGTAGAAGAGGAAGGAGAGGAGGAGGCAAGTAGGAAAAGAGAGAAGGGAGAAAAAGGCTTTTCCAAAGGTCTTATTTCATTCTCTCTCACTTTGCTATTTACTTTTACCAAGTAATAAGAAGTGTCTTCTCCAAACCAAATGTCTGGCTTTGTTTTGGTGTTTTAGGATTTATATTGCAATGTTTTCAACAGAAAGACTTCCCTTTATATAGCTAAAAAGTCAAGGTATTCTTTCGAGTTGGTTTGCTTGCTTGTTTGTTTAGGTTCTTTTCTTTGTTTGATTTACAGAAGGAAAGGCAAAACAAAACAGCTGCACACAGAATCACAGGGAAAAAGCCAGCAGAGAGCCCCTCTCCTGTGATGGCCAAAGCAACTGATTTGACAAACCAAGACTCCCACAGGGACTCATGCCATGGGCTTGGAGGAGCTCTGAATCCCTCTTCTTCTGAAGAGGCAGCACAAGGAGTGCGGCACAAGGAGTGCGGCACATGAAGCCCCATCTCACAAGAGCTCTTGGACTGTGCCCACCTGACCCGGGTTTGGCACAGAGCTGTGCTTCATTCACAGGTGGCCATCAGCACTGTTGGCAGCTGAAGACATTGAGTTTTGTCAGAAAGCCTCGTGTTTAAAGACCCATCACTGCGCTGTGCTGGTATCGATAGCAGTCTCTGCTTTGGGCGTACTTCACCATGATTCATTTTTTTCAGCACTCAGAGCACCTGGGATTATGAATGATGAAATGCTGTGAACCTACCATGTTACTTGGGGTGGATTTTCAGCTCTGCAAAATACAAACATCCAATTTTGAAACGGAGCAGCTCAACGATGAATGGGTCTTTGTAGGCTGCTCTTATCAAGTGCCCACTCCAATGTTAAAGGAAACTGCGCAAAACTCCAGAAGTAAAAATACTCTAATTCATTAGGGAATTCCCTGCAGTATGAGTCACTGAACGGCTTCCCCACCACACCCAGCTAAAAGATTTCCACATAAAAATGCACTGTAGGAGCTTGTTTTAACACAGAAGCAGCATGAAAAAAGTAGTGTAAACTCAGACATAAAACCTAGCAGACTGCAACATATGTACGAGGGCTGCTCTGAAAGTAATGCCTTCTATTTTATTATGTTGGCCCGTAACGTCAGAGGCAGATCTTGGTGGTATGGTAGGAGAGACTGAACCTTCCCGCCAACATTCTGTTCTATTTTGTTGCTGGGTGACAGATGGCAGCAGAGGGGCAGTCTGACAAAATGACGCCTGACGTGGAAATGCGCATGGAGCAAAGATGTGTCATTGAATTCCTCCCTGCGTAAAAAAATGGCAGCCACTGATATTCATCAATGCTTGCTGAATGTTTTTGGGGATCAAACAGTGGATGTGAGCACAGTGAGGTGAAGGGTGGTGTGTTTCAACAGTGGTGACAGCACCCTGAAAGACCACCCATGTTCCAGATGGCCATGCTCAGCTGTCACACCATGAAAAGAAGTGTCTCAATCAGCTCATCTGTGCGAATCATCAAATCATAGAATGGCCCAGGTTGAAAAGGACCTCAAAGATTATCTAGTTTCAACCCCCCTGCCATGAACAGGGTCACCAACCACCAGACCAGGCTGTCCAGAACCACTAACCAGGCAACTCTGTGCAGAACTGAATATTGACTTCAGTGTATTGAAAACAATGATGTCAAGTGCTGGAATATCATAAAGTTTGCAAACGCTTACACAGGACCAGAAAGAACAGCATATGTGAGTTTGTCAGGAACTACTGAACCAGTATGAGACTGAAGTGACATTTTCCTGGATCACATCGTTACTGGTGATGAGATGTGGTGTCTCCAGTGTGAGCTGGAATCAAAATATCAGTCCATGGAGTTGTGACATGTGATTTCCCCATGGAAGAAGAAGTCCAAGCCATCAGTAGGTGAAGTGATGTGCACTGTCTTTTGGAAAGGGGCTCTGACTGCTACATCATGACACTGACTAAGCTGAAGGCTCAATTTTCCAGAATCATTCCAGAGAAGACGACAACCTTTCTCATGCAACATAACACCAGGCTCCATACCAGTTTGAAGACCGTGGAACACTCTGCCAATCATAGCTGGACTGTCCTACCACACCCACCATATAATCCAGATTTGGCATCTTTTGACTTCCACCTGCTTTGACTCCCATCTGACTTCCATCAGATGGACTGCATGGGCACTTTCCAAGCAGTGACACCATCATAGCAGCTGTGAAACAGTGGGTCACCTCTGCTGGCACAGATTTTTACAAGTGTGCCATGCAGGCTCATCACCGGCAAAAATGCATAGCTAGTGCTGGTGATTAAGTTGAAAAACAGCATTTTGTAGGTGAAAATCCGCTCTGTCAAATAGTGTAACTGTGCTCTTTGTTGTAGTCTCCATGGAAATAAATAGGAGGCATTACTTTCAGAGCAACCTACAGTACATAGGTTCTTCAAAAACAGCCACACAGTCAAACAGCTGTAAAGATTTTTTCAAAGAAATCTTGTGCTGTCTTCTACTTCTCACTGCCCATCAGTTTCCAAGGGTTTCCAAAAACTGAGGTTTGCAAGCTCACAATAGTCAAGTTGCCAGTATAACTTTCATCACAGGCTGAGAGATGACAGAAAGGGAAAACGATATACAAAACTGACACAAAACTCCAACCCCGGAAACCTGGGAGCGTGTAACATGCATATCTGGCAACTAATTATACCCTGGATCAATGAAATGGGCATAAAGGGAGAGTTCTGATGTATTTAAGCTATCTTTCTTTATTACAGCGGGTAAAAACAGTCTATACCCTTTAGCAGCACTGTGTTCATTTGAGATACAAGAAGAGTAGACATCACCTGGGAGTTCACTGCCTATCCACAGTGTACGTTTTATATTCTTTCAGCCTAAAGCTCAACAGTTTGATTGCGCTGGCTGGACTGTAAATCTGTATTTACATTCATATATTGCAAGCAAGACAGTGAAACTAACTCTATACTCCCAAAGGAATCCACTCCTTGATTAATGTGCTGTGAGACTACCCTAAACAATAGTGCCTATATTACATACCAGATTACTTTAACATGTTCAGAACAGGTAGGACACAGATGCAATGGAAAATGCTCTGCAAAGTCTGTCTACCTTTGTATTCAACTACATTAGCACATATTCAGCTCCTTTAGCACTGAAGGATTTGTAAAGTTTTAATTTGCTTGCCAACCCCTTCTTCCCTCAGATGTATACTCCTGGTTCTGACACTACTGATCCGTGAGTATGTCCAGAAGGAAAGGATGGGCCTCCAGTGAGAAAAGAGGATGAAAACTAAGGTAAAGACCTGTCATTCAGACAGTCATTCAGCTTTGTGCGAAGATGCAATCAACTTCCACATGAGGCAGGTTAGGCCAGGTCTGTGCTTGGGCTGAGGATTAGAGGCAAACGCAGCCACTCTGATTTTCATGGATTTTATTTCCCTCCTCCTTGCCAGGAAGATCCCAGTTATTTTTCTTACCTCTCCTCCCAGCCTACTGTCTCACTACAGACATTGATCCCATAGTTTGGTTCCCTATTCAGAATCAGTCTGTGCAGCAGGGCTCATGCAGAACTTGCCTAATTGCAAAGCTGCTGTATATGTTTGTGTCCCCTTATAAGCATTTGCAGCATATGCATTTTGTGCATTCCTCCAGCTACACATTTTTGCAGTCTTGAACTTATATATAAATATTATGTATACTTATGTGAGTCTGTCATGCATGTGATGTTTTAAGTTCCTTTTTCTCTCTTTTTTACACTACAATTTAATTGCAATTTACATTACAATGAAAGTGTCATGCAGCAACCTGGCGATAAAAACGCAGTACAAACTGTACCTTACAGTGCATTGGTCTCTGTGCCATACATGAACTTCCTATCTATCTGGTTCCTATCTATCCCCCCAGAAGTTGAGGGAATCACTTTGCCTAAGTAGCACACTTCTTGCTGCTTTTGCCACAGTATGTCTAACAGACTTAATTATTCCAAGCTCAAGTGTTTTGAAAACAAGAGTAATTTTAGTCCAGGTAATTAAAAGGAGGCACTGTGCTGAAAACAGACTGATTAAGGCTCATTTTGAGCCAAAACCATCTGAAATGATCTGCCAGATCCTATTTTCAGCAGAATGGGGACTGATTACACAATTTGTGCTCTCTGGCACCTCCCTCTATTTAAACTGATCTTAGTCTGAGGGTTTTATTTAAAAACTCTCACTAATTCCAGGTTTAATACACTCAACTTACCAGTAAAACTGCAGTTTGACATGCCTATAAAATTTCTCTAGAGCAAGCACAGAGAACCAAGCCTACCCACCCACCATCAATCCTGCATTCTACCTTTGGTTACAGTTCTCTTATCTCCTTGTCTTCAGAATTTTATTTCCTCTGGGAACCTCTAGGAGTCAGAACTTGGGTCTCTGCAGCTAACAGTAAATAGAATAATCCTGGCCCATTTTCTTCAGTTTCATCTTCTGTCTTGTATTTTCTCAAAGACTTTCAAACTAAAAAACCTCACAGCCAGTTTCAACCAAATTCTTCATTTTCTCTCAAAGAACAATTATTTTTTTCTACCTCTTCTGTGTTTGATGCCGACACCACCACTTGTACAGGCCATCAGATTTGAAGCTACCTTCCACTACTACATCCTTCTCATCTTGTTTCATTTGGACATTTGGTCCAAATGTTTTCAATTCTTCCTTCTTGTTTGTTTTTAAGACACAAGCTCTCCATTTTATCTACGTGGCCACAGCTTCTCATTTTCCAGAGACACCCCGTTATCAAGACTTATCAAGACTTTGTTTAGCAGAGTTCAAACAGTACACTTCTGAATGGCATTTTCATTTTTCTATCTCACTGTCTCCATTGTGTCCCTTATCTGGTTTCTCCTGTTCAAAAAGACTAGGCTTAATCATAGACGTGTAATAACTGTGGAGAATTTGTGTTGCTGTAACGTGATGATGGGACAAGGTGTAGAGTGTCCAGTTTTGTTGTCGTGATGATATTACGTGTGAATCTATGATTCTGTTATTTAATATACCTAATAATCCCTGATCATTTGTCTTGATATCAGCTTTCTTGCAACAAGGCACACTTTGGAAATGTCTTAGCATTATTTCTCTCTAAATATCATTGTACTTCCTTCCACATTGCTCTTGAAGGTGTAATCTTCTTCATTCAGCAGATCTAAAAGGACAGGCTATTCGTCTTCCATTTCTCTTCCCTTTTCTTTCTGTGATGTCTACTTCAGACATGAACCAACACTTAATGACCAACTGGGGGAGTAACAGCAGAGAATGAATTGTGCTTTAGCAGAAGATGCAGACAACCAGTGTTGGCTGTGGGGCACTACAGGGTTGACCCCTGTGGGAAAAGGCCAGCGGTTGCCACGCGTGGAAACAGCCAATTCAAGCTTGGCTCTGCAGTGGACCCAATGTTGGTCAAAGCTGAGACAAACAGTGATGCTGATGGCATCTCTGTGATAACATACTTAAGAAAGGGTAAAAAGCACTGTGCAGCAGCTTTGAGGAGCAAGAAAAATGCAAAAGAAATAATCCTACAGAGAGCAGGTCCAGAAAAGGAGAGGGAGGAATAGCTCCCAGTGCCAGATCAGAGATTTCCCTGCTGTCCATGGAGAATACCACGCTGAAGCAGCTTGTCCTATTGCAGCCCAGGGAAAATGATGGCAGAGCAGATGCTCGCAACACAGGCTATGGATTTACCCTGAAGGAAGCTGCAAGCCCAAGGAGAGCTCATGCAGACTCAGGCTCCTGGCAAGAGCTTCAGCCTGTGAAAGGAAGTGCCCATGCTGGAGCAGTCTTTTCTCGAAGGACTGTACCCTGTAGAAAGGAACCATCTTGAAGAACTGCAGTTCATGACAAGTCCCGGAGCAGTTCATGAAGGACTGTCTTCTGTGAGAGGGACCCTATGCTGGAGGAAAGGGAAGTGTAAGGAGGAAGGAGCAGAAGAGATGAAGCATTATGTCTTGACAGCAACTCTCATTCCACATCCCTCTGAGCTGCTTAGGTGGGAAAGAGGTAAGAAGAGCCAGCAGAGAAGTTGAATATGGGTGATTTCGCTGTGTTTATCTTGACCCAAGATGTTTGTCATGTTTTCTCCCAGTCCTGCTGAGGAAGAGGAGGGAGGGAGCAGCACAGTGGGAGCCTGGCAGCCAGCCAAGGTAAACACCCCTTTTCTCTCCTATCTTTGGGCACTGATTGCTTCATTAGACTGTGGACTTGAAGGGCTGTGAACTTCTGTATATTTGGAGGGTACTGCTGGAACATTAATGACTCGCTGAAATCTTGTGCTAGTTATAAATGCTCATAGACAAAGCTTTGATTGAACAGATGCAGCTTGAAGCCACTCAGTTTGGCAACGGCACAAAAGAATAAACTTCAACCATCCATAGTTTCTGTAATAATTGAAAATTCACAGAATTGCTCAGACAAACTACTTTGAACTGGAGACTGGATGCTTATTCCTTGTTTCTCTGTTGTGCACAATAAGTATCCCTGATTGATTCATCGTGTTCTTAACTGCAAGAGCAACTCCCAGGATGAGGCTTGCTGCCGCTGATACCATCTCATGCATATGGCTGCTGTCCCACTCTATCTTTGCCATTCCCTGTGCTAAACAGCCAGGAAAAACTGAAACGTGCTGACATTTCCTACAAGCTACATCATGGCGTCTGCGTGCGCGTGAAAGGGTTCCACCACCAAATGACTCTGCCATTTGATGATACTACTCACTCAAGGATATCTGTTTCTGAGCAACGGCCAGAAACCCCTTCAGCTATCAATACATCTCCAGGAAGCAGGTTCAAGTGACCTTCACATGAACTCCACGCTTCCAACTCGTATGCCTTTGAAATTTCCAGTTTATCTAGTTTCCAGAATTTTTAACCTCGCTGCACATGAGTCAGAGCATAACTGCTCACTGCCAACTGGAACATGTGTCCCGAACTTGGAAAAACAGATAGATAGAGACCAAATTATGTATTATCTGTCCATCTGACTAGAGGGGAAAGGGAGTTTTGTCACTTGCTTATTTATTATGTGAGCTACAATATGATTACCAGTGGGAAACTTGACCCCTTTTTGGCCAGTTGCCCCCTAAACTGTGACTGCTACTGGCAATGGAAAGAGCAATGGAAAGATTGCTGAGAATGTAAGATCTTTTACCAAATGGAATTCTGCCAAGACTCAGGTCACCCGTCTCCCCATCACATCACATCACGTCAAAACAGACTCCAAGCCCTGAGCTCCAGAGTACAGCTGAGTCAAACCCCAAAGCCCACATGCTTCCCCAACGCATCCGTTCCATCCACATGCTACTCAAGTGTTTTGGAACATACAATTTTCCAGAACTTTCCGTAAGTTCTTTGGAACTTAAAATACTGCACTTGAGTGCCTACCATGCAGTGAAGTGACTTTTTCTCCCACAGTGTACAGGAACTAGAACTGAATTTCTCAGCATCCTTCCGAGACTTTGAACTGACATTTGCACCCTAAAGCAGCAACTGACTGATTACAATCTTTGCTACAGATGGTGAAAATCAAGAGGAACAAAAAGCCTGCTACATGCTTCAGTGGACACTTAAATTCATCCAGCTTTCTTCTTTTCCATATTGCATTTTCTCTGTGCAAACATTTGGCTGACCAAACTTGACCACTCTTTCAACATAAAGGAAGCTTCAGGTTTTCCTATTTGAAATAGTTACAGAAAAGAGAGATTTTCTTTGGCATATAAGCCAAAAATTTGGTGATCTCACCCAGCTATCTCTCATCTGCTCCAGCATAGCTATTATCATGCTACATCAGTGTCTTAATGATCTAAGAGCGCAACCTGTTCCAGCAGCAAAGACAAACAGTTTTGACAGAAAAATTCATTTAACATAATAAAAATGACACTACAATGAACAGTTTGAAGCTAAATCTGAGAAACTGTTTAACTCTTTGAAAATGCCCATAAACAGGAGAAAATAATTGGAGGAAATGTTGCTTAGGTGGTGTTTACTTCTCCATCTTCCATGAACTTGAGTTTCAAATGCTTCAAGCACAATAGCTGGGGATGTTATGTAATTAGGTTACAGGTGCTAGGATCATTGTTGATTTGAAGGCAGAATAATCAGCAACATGTTCAAAGCCACAGAAATCCATAAGCCTGGAGTTTCTAAGAGATGTAGTGCTACAAATAGTGAACTTTATTATGCCCACTAAAGACAGTGGTGCATCTTCAGGGTTGCATACATAAAGGACAAAAAGGCCGTCAAATTTAACAGCACAGAATCAGAATTTCAAAGTCAGTGTTATCTGAAAATCTAATCCTGTGATGAAGCTGGGTGTTACATTTCTGCCTTTCTGTTCTTTAAAACTCTTGCCTTGAGCTCTGGTCACTAAGCACAAAACCGAGTAAGTGAGTTTGGTGCTCTAACTTAAAGAGTGGAGACTCAATTGAATGACAACCAGTAATAATACACTAAATAAATATCAAAGTTCTTCCTATATATCAAAACCTGTTAATAATGAGGATTTCAGTCATTTTAGCCTGATCTCTGAAGTATGTCTCGACTTGGACAAATCAAGGAAGTCCAGAAATACTTGAGCTAGCTCTAGTGCCAAAAGTATTCTAGCTACAGGAGCAAGGAGAGATTTTTGGCCTAACTGGATAAGTTAACTCCTTCGGATCATAGTGCAAGACTTTCCAAAACCCAAAACACCTTGTGCAACTCTACAATATCCTAGAAGCAAGGACATGGATATGTGCCAAGAAGATACACCTCTGTCTTCACTGTGCTATGGTGCTCGCAATACTACTTGGTTTGTGTCTCATTAGTAAATTTTCATTTGTCAATTACAATAAACATTTTCATGAACTGAGTTACAGAGAGACTTAAACATCACTAATCGTACGCTGATACACAAGGAGACAGAAGTCCGGTTGTTTCTGTTAGGTTCTTTGTGCTTTTTTATGTTCTCATAAAGGTAACTCTTGTTACCTTTCAAAAATGGCTTTGTAGATAATGTTTGTAGACACTGTTATAAGAGAAAACAAAAAAAGGAAGGTAACTGCCAGATATATAGTCTTTAAAAACTCTTCAAACATCTCTGCATTTTCTTAAGTTCCCTGAAGGTTTTTGCTGCCTGGTACATTCACACAACCTAGAAACTACGTAAAAAGATTAACACAGGTAAGTCAATAAATCATTGTCTTTTAATATAGATCCAGATCACAATCTAAGCTTTTCCAGATGAGTGTGTTAGGAAGAAAGCATTTTGCTGATCTTAGTTCAAACACCTCCTTGCATAGCTAACATCAACTTCACTTCATCCACTTTCATAACCAAAATGCACACCTTGCCTCCACAGTGAACACCAGCATCAAGTGTCCTTGTTTCTAGGGTGCTGCAGACATCTATATTCATATTTCAGATAGAAAACAGATTTTTGCTGTGTCCTAAATCTAGCACCCAACAAGCGTGATGCACAGACTCACAAGACACTTGAAAATTAGGAAGAGAAACCCATGACTATAAGGACAGAAACTGAAAGAAGGTAATTATTAGTCAATTTGCAAGAGAGAAGTATATTGTGAGATCCTTCTGTCATGCTAAATTCAAATGCTGAATTTAAAAGAGCAAATTTCTCAAAGTTCATTCAGCACTTACATCTTAACTATCCCTACGTTTCTGGGATGGTTGCTTTATGCCATCGCTCATCATTGGAAAACATGGTCTGATGTGCAAGCAATAAATCACTGAACAAAATCCTGTGAAATAAAGTCTCATTTTAACATGTGAGAATTTTTTTCAGGTCCTGCAGCAAGCTTGAGCTAACTTCAGTCTGCTTCTGAAAAGGCCCATTGTTTATCCAAAGGGGTGCCCTCTGCCTCAGCACCACGCCGTATCACAAGGGGCTCTTGCAGATGGGGTCCTCACAGCCCTGCCTTCACAGTCCTTTCAGCAAACCTTCACCCTGCAGCTGACTAGTTTCTCCTCTGTGTTGCACTGCTGCAAAGAATCTTTTGCTCCTGTTCATGCACTCCTTGGCTGAAAAGAAGCCAGTGAAGGGTTAACCTGAAAATACCACGTCCTGCCTCCCCGGCTCAAAGATTGATTTGATCATTCTTCAGGGATTCCCTCTTGTATGAGTCACAGTTAAGACAGACTCCCTACGCAAGGAGGCCAGGATAATGCCATTCCTCCAGAGATTACAACAGCTGAGGGCTAGCCTGAAGACGGAGAGCTTGGGACTCATGCTTGGAAAAACATTCAGCATACCACAATGCACTCAGCAGACTTAAAGAAATTATTCAGACAGAAGGAAAAAAACCACAGAAGCCAAACACAACGTGTTCTCAAACTCTCTGCGTTAACCAATTAAGTATGCAGACTAGCATAAATTAGACAAGCACACAGAGGCTGCCTCCTGGCTTGGGGACTCTGCCTGAATAAAGACTGAAAACATGAACTCATGTAGTATAGTGTTTAAATTTCAAATAAAGGATATTTTCCCTTTATAGAGTGCAATTATTCCTGTGATCTGTTACTTTGTAATAGCTGTATTTGGCTGTTACTCACTAGGAACGTGATTAACATTCAAAAACAAAAACAGCAACAGTGGCAAAACTAATGAATGTCTCCAGCTAATCACAGAAGTTCATAACTAACTTTCTAAGAGAAGAAGAAACTGTGCTGGTGTTCCTTCTCTTGACCTACTTTTATATACATGCAATAGCTGAGAGGGAAACACTGCTTGCTGATTTTCGAAAGTAAAGGCTGGGAATGCATTTTCATTTCATATTATACACAATGACCTTGCTCAAAAAATGAGCTGGAACAATCTGTCACTAGGACAGTGATGCACTGGACTTGCTTGTTTTAAATGCATCAAGCTGTGTTACACAAAGTAGCACACAACTCAGAGTCCATAGAAATTGCCCTGGATTTGCTGGCAAAATTCTTTTTTTGTGAGCCATTCCTAGTGACACAATTGCCTTACGAATCAGCAGCTGGGCAGCTTAGAGATTAATGCAGGCTAGGTGTTCCAGGAGATGCTTTTAAACCATAAAGGCTCATCCTCATAGTGTCCTCCCATGTAGCAGTACTGCCTTGCAATCGCACCAAATCTCCTGTGATCGCACTAAAATGAAGCAGGCTGTCTCAAATCAGATCTTCTACTACTGACTTAATCATACTGATTACTCTTCAATGGCAACAGCTCACTGACTGACTCCTACAGCGTTTCCATCCGCTTTGCACCCAGGAGTAGAGAGCAGGGGGACCTCTGGTGATGTCTTCAAGTAGAGGAGACACTCCTGCATGGGTCCATCCTACCAATCCATACACCCAAGCAGGGTTTTCCAGAGTGACAGGCCTTTAGATCATTTAATTCCTCACCAGCAGACTCAGTGTGCAACTGTAGACTCCTTCATTTCTCATGATTTTTCAAAAATGTGGCATATATAATTTTTTCTTGATCTCTGTGCTGTCTTTATAAGCTGCCTTTGTGCAGCCTCCAATTCCTTTTGCTTGAGGGAGATATCTGGCTAGACAGAGCAACGCTGGCCTTGTTTTGTACTTTCGTAATTTAAGTCAATATAGTGAGCATCCTGCTTTGTCCAAATCCACCCTGTGGTACCTGCTAGTGAGCAAGGAGCATTCCCATTATAGTTCTTTGGTACAGGATAGTTCAGAAATTTTTCGCAGTCAGTAAAAGATGAGGACAGAAAATAAATAGGAAAGAAAGCACAGTTTAACACGTTTTCCTTCCTGTCATGAGAAATATCCGGGACTTAGCTCCTGAAATGTCACACTAACCCAATTCTGTGCAGGGAATGAGGTTTAAATATAAAGTACACAGAACCACTCTTCTATCTCATCCCTCTATACTCAGATTTTTATGCTGCAATACTGCCCTTTTTTTTTTAATCCAAACTTTCTGAAGAAGCCAAAAGGGCATCCTGCTCATGCCCTGAGTGCAGTGTGGCACCTGGGACTGCAGGAAGGGCTCAGGATTGCTCTGCCTCAGCCTGATGCTTACTTTCGGTGACTTAAAGCATGATGGGAACCTTCAGGAAAGCCCCACACTTGTCCCCTGGGAGCCTGCAGGTGCTATAGTGGTGTGGGGGGAAGGTCTCGTGCCTCCTCAGCCCTCTCCCCACCGGGGCTCCCCTTCCTACTGCTCTGCTGACACCAGCAGGGCTGGCCTGAGGAGTGCCCAAGATGCTTGAAAGTGCAGGGGGGGGTTCAGCCGGCAGCTGAGGAATCCATGGCTTGAGCCAGTGCCACGGAAACCCTTTCCAAAACAAGACTCCAAGCTATCCTTAACTATCTCATTTCAGAGCCTGACTTTGACTCACAGCCCTGCTCCCACTCCACCACGCAGGCATTACAAGGAATGCCACTGAGGGCCTCCAGTGCTCTTCCACTGTTGCACTGCTGCAGAAACAGCCTCACTGCTGCCTGCCTGTGTCTACAGCTGCTGCAGCATGAGGCCTCGACACAGACCTCTCTCACAGCTTAACCCAGAAATGTGGAAAACATACTATGCACAGAGGAAAATGTGATTATGGGGATGATGCTATCACCATTTGGCCAGGATTTTGTGACAGGGGGAAGAAGGCAGACATGAGTCTGAATTGAAAAGACATACCTGGTGCTTTCTCCAAAAAGATGACTTTCGAGTCTTGCAGAAAGTTATGGCCAGTCAGAACCATCTTTTTCCCTCCAGTAACAGGAAAGCTGTCAGTACTTTGCTTCTCCACCAGAGGCAGTTCTTGGGCAGATCTCTGAGCTGGAGAGGTGTATAAATGGAAAAAAAAAAAAAAAAAAAGCAACCACAAACACACAAAAAGAAATAAATATTACATTAGCAAGGGACCTAATGCTTGCAATCCTTACTCTCATAAGATGAGTTTGACATAAAAACAAGAACAGCCAGAAGATTTGTAGGAAGCACGGTTTCTAAGCGCGTTCATCATAAACAATACTCTTATCCAATACAGTGGCACAGATTCAAAAAGCTCACAAAAAAAACCCCAAGATGTTTAAGTTGAAGACTCAGCTTGATCTGTACTGTGCCAAAAAGAGTATTTTTAGAGAAATTTGTTTATGTAGAGTATCTTCTCCGAGAGACCAAATAATAGTTGCTCGCATATATGCCATTCATTTACAAGGCATACATGAGAACAAGACCATCCACATCCAAACTGCATTTCTGTCACAACAGCCATAGCTGACTTTTATCATTAGCTATGAGCCTCACGATCCAGCAAAAGTTCACAGTTTAGAAAGCATATTTCCACCAACACCTGAGTGCCAAAGCACCCGTGGACTCATGCAAACAGAAACTATATTCTCGTGGCAAATATTTTATCATCTGAACTGCGACATGGAGTGAGCATGGCTGAACTTCAAGGGATGATGTGACATTTTATCCAGATTACATGGTTACTCCTGGTGTCACATGCACTAAGAGATGCATGAAGTTTTTGGCACCAGCTTATTCCACATTCTGCACTGGAAATAACACTAGCACTCTTTTTTCCCTCCTGTTTTCCATTACTTTGAGGAGGCATGTACCACGCTTTTGCTCATTACACAGTACTTAAAATTGCAAGTCACGGATACAAATCCAAGTGGCTTCATATTTAGTGGCCTCTTGAACTTGGCATATTGTATGGACTCTTCAGGATGCATTAAAACTGTGGCCTTATCATGCTACACAGCAACAGAAAATGTCTCATCAGCTATAGCAAGGAGCAGGATAAAACCATGGCTCCTTTTTTTTCCTTCTTCCTTTTTTTCTTGATGTTTATTAATTATTAGAGCGTTTTCAAAAAAGAAACGGGGGAAATTCTTCATCTCACACATATGGCTTTATGTCAGTCTACTTATTATAGGTATGGAGGCTCTGCTACTCTTCATAATAACATTGGGATATCTTAATATAACTTCCTTCCCACCACCACCACTTGTTTGTTTATTTAAATGGATGGCTATGAAGGAAGAAGGCTATAAACTACTGGTATAACAGCACTGCTCTTTCCTACAAAGCTTGCTTCTCTTGTAGACTCAGACTACCAGAATGGCAGCAGTGCTGCCCTGCAAAAATGGATGTAGTTCTATCACTGGTCTTAAAGTCTGTCACTGATGACACTGCTTTTGCAAGAGGAATGCAGGGATGCTCTTTCCTGGAGTTTTCCAATAACAATCCCTAGAAAAATACCAATGCCAAGCAACTGGAGCCAGGGTGTCACCTCTAGTGTATTGCTAGCCCTTCATCAAAGTGTTCAGGTCCTGTTTGCTGATTTTTGCTTTATGCTGGGGAGAGAGAGTGACTAGGACACGATAACTGCTTTCCAAAACTATCACAGTTGTCACCTGTATGATAAGAAGTCACCAAAGAAACCCAAGTCTTGCCAATTTTAGGCCTACTGTTAGCTTAGCAGTACTCTATTTTTGTTCTAAGTGCGTTCTTCCTTATAAAGGGAAAAAGGCACAAAGCTACACTTTTTTTTTCTACAGCAACAGTATTTTGCCATCACTACAAACCACGCATTTTTGCAAAACAGAGCAAGGTTCACTGGCTGGACAGGTGTGAACAAGTGTTTAGCACATTGATGGACAAACACCACATGTTCAGTGACACAAGAGCTAGCAAGAGAAAGACATCTGTTGCTACTTACAGCACTCGATAGGGTTGGAAGCTACTTGCAAAGAGAGGGTCCTCCCGTTGGACTGTGGGATGTGAACTCGGAAGACCAGTCGCACACGAGTGTTCTTCCGCCCAATGTCTGTTTCTCCCTTCCGCAGCTCAATGTCAGAGTTTCTGAGCTTTAATATTCCAGCACAGTCAATGCTACCCAAAAGGGAACACAGAGCAATTCAATTCATTTCAAGCAGAATTGACACAAGAGTGCAGTTTCTTCCCTCTCTCCTGTACATCTTCCGTGCCATACAAAGCCTCAGAACCAAGCTAAACGCAGTAGCCTTCATCCACAAGTAGCTCAGTTCAGGCTATTGGTAGTAACATACAGCAGCTGAAGTTGAGCACACAAACCTAGGACGTTACTTCGATTGCCAGAGGGAGAAAATGTAAAAGATCCTCCCACCCCACACATCCTGAAAGGATGGAGCT
Organism: Centrocercus urophasianus; assembly: GCF_019232065.1. Classification (NCBI taxonomy): domain Eukaryota; kingdom Metazoa; phylum Chordata; class Aves; order Galliformes; family Phasianidae; genus Centrocercus; species Centrocercus urophasianus. The sequence goes on along the minus strand of NW_024884253.1, from coordinate 88,549,349 downwards.
TACAGACCAGCTAAGTGCAAAGAAATGGACTAAAGGAGTCCAGAGGACAGGTCATTACCTGCACACTGTGCTACTAACTTAGAATGCAGGTATACTAACAATCTCACATGTTATGGCTAATTCGGATAAAAATATTCCATGATTTTTATTCTAGAGCAAAGTCCTGACAATACTCATTATTGAGCACAGTTCTCACAAAGTCAGTCCCACTGTCAGTGTGCTTCTATCAGTGAATTTCTAAGAGTCGTAAGCTGAAGTGAGCTGAAGCTTTGCAAGAAAAAAATAAACTCAAGGTTTCCCCTCTACATTAGAGAAAAATGTGCTGTTTGTCCAGAAAGAACTCCTGCTATTTCTGACCTCCCTCACTCCTATTTTTCAATTTTGGTTTTCTTGTGAATGAGTCAGAATTTCTGTCAAAGCAAATTCCGACAGAGAAAGTTCACAGAACAAAAGATAAATAAACATACGTGCTCAAAAACCCACTGCAAAAATACCTCTGCTTTGGTTAAGACTACAAAGTCTGCATTGCAGTTTATTCTGGGTACTGGTCTCTGGCATGCATTTTATTATACTAAATACATATAGTTTAATTTTATTTTGAATTAAAGAGTTTAATTCCTCCTCCAGACCTTTGAAGCTCAGTTCTGAAGCAAACTGCAAACAAAAACTATGGCAGCCTGGTTTTGACCTGCATTTTTTTTTGAAGTATAGATTTCAGAGTAACAAAAATACCTTTGCTGGTATGATCAAAGAAACTAATGAACATATTAATGCTTTTTAACAAAGCATATTAGCAGAGGAAGTCATAAGAATTAAGAAATATTTGTACGCATGTCAAAATTTTATGCAATAATCCATATGACAGAGAAGAAATGATGTGCATCTCACTATTGCCTCCTCAATAGCAAGAGTTGTAAAACAAAAAAAACCCTCAACAATTTGTTCAGCCTCTGTAAGATACAGAGGAGCACAAATCAGGTTGTAAAGTCATAGAAATTAACATTTGAAATCGATAGTAGTAGTTATACGTGCAAAGTTAAAATATGCTGATAAGCTTCATTGCTTCATTATACGAAAGCCAAACACACAAAGTGTTTGTGAGAAAAGTCCTTGGCTCTAAATTTCATTTCATTGTTAGCCTACATGACATTTTAGAGCATTGACATAGAAGGCTTATATAAGCCAAAGCATTGTTTGTGGTTCTTGGGAGAACTCTACTATGATCTGGCATTTGTGTCATGAAAATACTCAGTTTGGTTCCAAAACTGTGTGACTACCTTTATTCTACAGGGAAAGAAACAGTATTAATATTCCCATATGGCAAAAAATATCATTCAAACTGGATAACAGAAGGACCAAGAAATATTCTCTGTGTACTAAGCGGTGACATTTCAATAACCTCAACGGAATTGTGCCAGCTTCCAATGACAGAAAATGGGGCCGCTGATTTTGCATGCTCATCACAACTTAACACAATGAAGTGACTGAGGTCCTCATATCTTGAGTGATGATCCTAATCCCAGCTGGCAGTGCAGTTAACCACATTCTAGTTCTTCTATTTACATGATGCACTCCGGCACATGTTGCAGATGACATTGCAAACCAGCTTCTAATAACTGCTACATACAAGAGGGCTTCAAGTGTCTGTTTTTCACTTCATTAAGGTGCAGAAAACAGTGTATGAATAACCAGGAGTAGAATCATGGTTTTTGAAGGTACCCTGGGATTTCCCATAGTCTTTGTTGTGGTGGGGCCTGCTTTCTTTTTGTCTGTTTATTTGCTTGTCCTTTCTGTCTCCCTATAAATGCACACAAACGTGCACACATCCATGTATACATATATGTACACATTAATACATCAGTAGATGCACATACAAAATCCTCCCAAGGCAGGTGATTTGGAGAAGGGTTAGCATCATTGAATGAGGGATGAAGAAGGGAGCGGATTAAATCATACTGAGGGTCTTGCTTATGTCACATACACAGCTTGATACTGGATGCCTTATGCACAATCCTGTAATGAAATTTACCACTAACACTCAGATTCCTATTAAATCAGAAATTCTAAGGTGTGGATGCTTTCTTTCCTGCATGGGAAACTCATTCCAGTTTAGTAACTGCATTCTGTAAGCTTTAACTCCTTCTCTAAAACTTTTGCTTCTGAACAAATGCGGATTTTTATTACCTAAGAACTAAGAATGGCTTTGTTTGTCATGAAAAAGGCTAGGTTACTTGGAAATGTCCTCTAGAAGAGGTTCCATTGACATCCAAAGATAAATTTTAATAGGCCCTGTTCCTTGTGCTAGCACATACAGGAGTAAGAGGTGTCATATTTAGAAACTAAATGCAGGAGCTGAGGTAGGAGATATTTAGAGCTTGGTAACCGAGACACTTATTTTAAATGGCAAATAAGCACATCGGCTGAAACTCTAGAATGAAAGCAATCAGTTGTCATAAATATTTGCAAAGTTCATTTTGTTGTTAAGCTGATGAGAGGCAGTTTGTGCTAGTGAAGTTGTGAAAACTTACTACTACTGAGTGGAGTTAAAAAAAAAAAAAGGACAGAATAAGGAAAACAAGGAAAAAAAAAACCAAGGAAAAAAAATCACAGAACAGAAGAAATGAAGTGGGAAACAAGAGGAAACTGCTAAGCAGTCAGGCATAGTATCTAGGTCTTACGTTGCTCTCATGTTGTTCTCTGGAAGAAGTGGGATTTCCAAGACTTTGGTGTTGGAAAGTATTGTTTCGTGGCTGGTGGTGGAAACAGTCTTCCCAGTGATTCGATGAACCTGGTAGAAAGCATGGGGTCGCAGCAGGCGGTCGTCTGCAGTCCCAATGAACAGCTGTAGCGTCAGGGGCTCGCTTTCTAAGTAACCATGGAGCTGGCAAGAGAACAGAAAACGCCCACTGAGCACCACGGACATAAACTGCTAGGAATCAATTAAATTTTTATAAGCAGGAGAGCCTAATTCAAGGAAAGAACTTGTGACAGGTGCTATGTGTTAAGTTTCCCCCTTCCATTTTTTCTGTAATGTAATATTGGTACAATAAAAAGGTGCACTCAGAAAATGTCTCATTATCCCGGAGGACCTGAGGCATTCTAGATGAGGTGAACTTTAGTGCACTCTTGCTATGTCCACAGAAATCTTTGCATAAATTCTGTCACGGAGTTTGGCAAAAAAAAAACCCACAAAACAACACAGTCAATGTTTATCTGCAGTACTGAGGATAGCAATTGTAAGGGGGTTTTGCATGTGGAAAAGAGCATAGATTATCCACCCCTAAGCTTCCTGGGTTGGTCCACGTGTGGAGGATGTGTAGGACACTTCCTCTCACGGATTTTTCTGCCAATAAAACTGGAACAGAATGGAGACAGATAACGTGTACATAACTTGATGCTCACCATGTGTGCAAATTCTTCTTACAATTGCACAGAAATCTCACTGAAGCTACTTGGCCTGACTCGAGCCTCATTCGTGTTACAGTGACAACTGTGATGCCAACGAGAGTTATTTCTACTGCATGTCAAAGCAGTAGTGCCTACCCTCAATAATGTTGCTCTGAAGAGGCCACATAGGTTTTATGCCAGTGCAAAGCCCAGTCTGCCTTGGGAGAGCAGACAGCACACGAGTGAGCCACATGCATCCCACTCCTCTGTCATCAGCAGCCCTCTGCTCCAAAGCACGAAGCCTCTGTGTGCTGCTCATATTTAAGGTGAGGCCAGCCTAAACTCTGTGAAAAACAAGAATACAACAGATGCTGCCAAGTAGAGGGTGTCTTTGAGCTGACACAAAATGAGCTCCATACCTGCCATTTTGGCTCACCTGGCTAACTTTTCATCTTCAGACTACAAGGGTCTTCAAGACCTGGCTGCAGAAAAGCCCAGGATGAGCAAGCTCAGTGAGCCCAACAGCCTGGCAGATGAGGGGTGCACTGAGTAGCAGGGAAATAATTGAATTGAATACATCTGCTCCAATGCCTGGCAAAAACTGGCAGGTAACAGACAAGCCAGAGCTCCTGGCTCATACTGCCATGCCATGCAAAGGGAGCTTGCTGCTGCATGCAGAATGCGTCCCAGGCAGGCAGAGAGGTTTTAAAGTTTCCTCTCCTCACGCCTCCTGACTGACCTCAGTGTGCCTGCCACACCATCACTACAGCCAGTCAGCCCAGGCATCTATGCCCTTTGCAGTGAGCCATGGCACAGAGCTCACAGCGCAGTAGCACTCAGAAGCAAGCTCAGGGACTGTGCCTGCCACAGGGCCCAACCACTTCTGTTGCCTTCACCCATGCTGAGTCAATCCCAGCCACACGGGCATAGCAGTGCCACAACCCCCTTGCTCTTCCATCTCTCATCACTCTGCCATTTCTTCATGCTACCACCTGATGCTGGGAAGCAAGCCCTCAGAATAGCTCTTCCACCTGAGAGCAGTGAAGCTCTGCACTGTGGGAAGGGAGGATGTGGCAGCTGCAGGAAAGAGGAGCATGAACCAGGTGGGCAGTTACAGGAGGTACGTAGTGCTGAGAAAATGTTCTCGCTGCTACAGATGTACTTTTCTCTGCTAATGATTCAGGTGGGAGAGGCCAGGCTTTCAGGTTTACAACATCACTACACCATCACTAACTCAGACAGATCTATTTTATACCATTGATGACATCTTGGCGAGCAGGAACAGTTTTAATTTACGGTGTAGGAAAATGCAAACAAAGCTACTTCCCTACAGCTTTTTATTTATTTTTCCACAGAAGATTTGCTGGGTGGGCCTCTCCCACGATCCTAGATCAAGCAGGAGGATCTGCTGCCATTCCTTTAATGTGTGTAGCTCTTTGTGGAGGAGGCTGGAGGCTCTGATGCTTTCATTAACTCCTCCACATCTCTTCCCTGTCTCCAATACAGGCATTGTCAGAATGGTAGAAACAGAATAGCAGATCTCAGCCTCAGCTCTCACAGAGGTGCTATGGACTGTGTCTTTCAGTTCAGCTGCCAGCCTCAGAGCCAGGAGCAGCAGGTGACAGGCTACTTCTCTGCCGGGTCACAAGCAAAAAGCGGCAGTGACTTTCTAATTTGCTGCTCGAATAACTTCAAGAAGCTGCATTTCCAAGATTTCAGTAGGAGACCTTAAAAAAAAAAGGTGTTTTTCTCCAGCAGGAGTTTGAAACATGCCTGCCATGAGGCTGAGCTTTGTCATATTGCAGCAGTCCTCAGCTCTCCTGCCTCTGACCCCACTGTCAGCCATCTCTGTAGCCACTGTCTGTACCAAAACAGTGTACTTCCCCTTCCAAAACAAGGTAGTTCTCAAAACACGTGGCTCCTATGTCTGGCAGCAGAAAGATCCTCAACACCAAGATCTGTGCTATGCTGCAAAAACAGAATTTTCTGGTTTTGACTCCCAGACCGTTGAGATGCAGTCTGAGCAGCTCGTGTGCTCCCAGCACAGCTGGCGACCACTGGGAAGCCACCGTCTTACTCAGCACATCTCTGTCCCCGCGTGCCTTGAGGCCATAGCTGTTTACTACTGCCACGGACTTGAGTAGGGCTAGCAGAGTGACCTGGATTCAGCCCGGACTGATCTCACGCTGCGTCAACATCTCCAGAGCCTCAGCATTGACGGTGACGGAGGAGACATGGGGTACTGTTGGGTATTTTCGATCGTGAGCGTAACACAGGTTCACAGAGGAAAAAGTAATAAAACGTGACACACGAACCGATTAAATTTCTACAGGAAGCTGCTGGAAGAAAAAACTACGTAGCTATGCATTACCAGCAGTGACTTCTCCAGCTTGTTATGGAGGGTGCTTTTTATGGAGTGTGTAAAATTAAAATAAACCTATATTGAATTACAAGGCCGCTTAAAAAGTAAAAATAGACCAGCAAGTAACTTAAACCTCAATTCGTCAAAAGCAAAATCACACACTGAGATAACCGTGTGTTTTACTGAATCAGGGCGAACGGGTCAAAAAATCTTAAGTCTTGCATTGGGTTTTGCCATTTCAGGCTTTATCTTGAAATCAGAACTTAGCTACTGCTGTACCTCATAACCTACTTGTGAGTCTCACATGGTATTTTTCCCTCAGGTTTTTTACTAGGAATCAACCTAAATGCAAAGCCTTCACCTTTCATCATCCTCACCCTCACCTCATCCCTGCCTTCCTACAAGAAGAGTTTAAATGCTAGAAAATAAATATTAAGACATCAGATGCATGTTCTGCATTGTTCTTTAAACTGTGTGATCTTCAAACTAGATTTATGGTTGTATTTCTTTTTCTTTAAGGTCCTGTTGTACAGCTCTGCTGGGCTCCACTAAGCTGTGAGCACTCTCTGGATACATCACGTATTGTTAATCATGCATTCTCTGGGAGCTCTTCCTCATCTGGTAGTTCTGAATCTGAAGAGCAACAGTGCTCAGCATGATGAACAAACATGAGATTTCAAGAGAATGGAACGGTCAGAAACATCCAGGAAGATAAGGTTGTTGGTCCAGTTACTATACAGTTGATTTTGCAGCCAACAACACAGGCAAAATCCTTACTCAACTGTAAGTTTTGTGCTCTGCAGTAGAAGGCTTCGGATCTCAAATACGAATTTCCCTTTGTGTTTTCCTCAATGCATCATATTTGTTACTTTCACATTATGTGACTTATATTCCAATAGAAGCAATAACAGACAACAGCGCAAGGATTAAAATTTGAAGGGGCACATACTGTTGACTAAATTTAGGTCATTCTCCCAGCATACAATTTCTGTGACAGATAACACTGAACTTTGGAAGACTTTTTGGCATGCTGTAGATGTCTGGAAAACAGGCAAGATTCCGCACACTTTCAGCAGGTACAGCAAGAATACTCTGTGCCTCCCTCAAAATGTAGAAGTGTGACATTACTGTCACGTCATTCAGAAGAATGAAAAGGGGAGCACTGGCACTACAGGAAGAGCTGTAGTACTCCGGGCTATTACATTTGTCAACAGGTAAAGGAAACAGAAAACAAGGTGAACGTGAAAGGGGAAGGGGTAAAGGGGAACTGAGTATTTCTATTAGTTAGGAAAGATTTCACACATTCACATACACGCATATTTTCCATGCATGCTCTGGAATACTGTACTTGGTATAAAGATTCTGTTTCCTGGCATGCAACACGGGATGCGTGCGTCAGACACCCTATTTTTATCTTTTTCTCTGTGTAACACAGTCCCAAAGCTGAAGCTCTTCTCATAATACCTCAGTGGCTGAGTACGGGTGACAAAGGCTGCTCTCAGCTGCAGGGTTCATAAAAAAGGATGTGCCTTTCCTATCAAGCATGCTGTGCTTGGCAGTACCTACATCCAGATGGAAAGAACCATACATTCCCTTGATGTGAAAGTGTAAAGGGACATCACTCCAACTAAGGATCGGATGCACTCAGTTATTGAATGAGTTATTCTTCCCCAGTAAAGGTGAGAATACAGCAGCCACCTGTTTTAATACAAAGTGGACATGTAGGACAAACTTGAGTATGTAGATAAGACCACTGTGGTCAACGTCACTGGTTTTGAAGTGAAAGTAGGTCATGTTCTCCTGTTCTGACTGACCACTGACTAACCTGCTCTTTTCCTTTTTGAGCAACACTGTAAAAATATTTGAACTAGTCTCCAAAGACATTTGCATATATATTGTCTGAAGCTGCTAAGATCAAAATCAGACTTTAATTGCGGGCCTGTTTTACACTCCTCTCATTCTATCAAAAGCAATGCAGTCACCAGTAATTAACAACCAGAACAGGACTGATCACAGTTAAGCTCTTCATCATCTTACATCATCTTACGCAAGAGTGAGAGAAGACTGCACCGCCTGAGTGACTGCTGCACCACAGCAAGCTTTCTCTGGAATTCCTAAAGCTCTCAGTCATCGTTTTCACAACACCATCTCTCACCAACACCTCTTGGCTTTCATTAGTAAACTGCTGCTCATCTTGATGCATGGTGCCAAAGCAAATCCCAGTCTTTCCCTTGGAGTGCTCAGTGTGGAACGGTCTTATTGTTCCAGCACGTCCTGGCAGTGTGGTGCTGAATGCCAAGAGGTGTTCCTCTGACAGCCAGCAAATCCCAAGGAAAACAGAACCATTCCTCCCAAGCAGCAAACATCTGACTGCAAGGTAGCACCTGATTCAGACATACATCAATCATAAGCTGAGGTTTATCACAAACATGAGCATACCCAACAACAGGGTGTTCCTGTTGTATCCGAACAAAGTGCCTGGTACATATCTACAAAATTTGGCAACCAGAATTGAACAGACCTGAAAATGATAAGCAGAAGAAGCTGGAGTGTTTTTAACAAAAACATTAGAAAAACAACAAAACCTCTCCAAGCTCACTGAGGCTACTGAATTTTGAGGAATTTTTTCAGATGTTGTGTCCCACATCTCAAATGCTATTTCAGAAACAATGGTTCTCCAAGAGACTGCAAAGAAAACTTCTACTATTTAAGTTAGGACATTTATTTTAAGAAAGGCAGCTGAAATATCCTGCGTGCTTCCGTCAAAGTACTTTGTGCTTTTGGCATGCTGAATTATCTGTTGAAATGCTCAGAAAGCTACCTGTCATAACAATAAGCTCTCTGTGCCTGGAAAGGCTCCCAGAGGCCGCTGAAAGAATGGTCCCATTCTGGTGGGAGCCAAGGAGGCCATCATGGCCAGGCACACCAGCCAGGTGTATATGGAAGACTGTTCAGTGTACTTGCAGGGAGTTCTGCAAAAAGACCACAGGCACACCAGTGCTTCTTTTTTTTGCAGGCAACTAAACCAGGACATTCCCCAGGCTCTTAACTCTGTAAATGTGTTAAATGAGTGCTGCTGCTGAGTTAGGGCTTAGCCCATTCCAAAGTTTTCAGGACTCCCACTAATATCAATGTGGGGCACAACCAGGGACTTCATATCCATCCTCTAAACTAGTCAGGAGCTTGTGCTTGATACTGTCCAGGCTATCAAGTGCTGCATCCTTCACAACAATGATGTGCAAAAATCCATATGTAACACCTGTATCAGCAATAAATTTGTAAATGTGCGTGCCTGTTCTTTGTACATTCAATACATAATCAAGTCTGTGTGAAAACAAACACATCTATGCCTCTAAAAATAATACGAAAAATATCTACCTTTTTTTTATCTCTTCTTGTGCCCCGTCCCCGGAGGCATTCAAGGCCAGGCTGGATGTGGCTCTGGGCAGCCTGGTCTGGTGCTTGGTGACCCTGCACAAAGCAGGGGGTTGAAACTAGATGATCTTTGAGGTCCTTTTCAACCCAGGCCATTCCATGATTCTATTATTCTTCTCCAGCCATGCCACTGATGGCCATACTGCTTGCACTCAGCAGTGCTATACACACCCGTCTGTCTCACTCTTATTTCAGAACCGTTCAAGGAATAATCTGTGCTTGAGTATTAGTCTGGAGAGAATCATTAGCAAGAATAAACACTCAATCTGATGAAGGGGGGCTTGTTTTGCTTATTCTCTCATCAGTGATCTGGAATGTAATTGCTAAACGCTTTCAAAACAGGAAAATGTGATAAAATGTAAAATCTATATAATAGTGAAATCTTTGAAGTAATTGCTGCTTGTCTATTCAAGCTAGAGCTTCAAGAACTCCACAAACTAGCTTTATTGCAATCTTTCTCAATCAGTACGTTTTTGTTGTGTTTTTTTTTTTTTTTATGGTAACTGCACGTGATGAGTGGTAAAATAAAACAAATTGTCACATTTAAAAAATGTACCTAATACACAGCCTCAGAAACATAACATCAGTGAGTATTCAGCATCTCAATTTTTCGAAAACAAATTGAAGATCAAGCTGTTTAGCTATAAGGAAAGTGCATAAACATTTTGGGTATTGATTTCAGCTATAAACACCAAGCATGCATAAATATAGAGCCATCACTCTGCATTTTAAGAAAAAAAAAATACTTTCAGCTACCATACAGAAGTATCTGGAGATGTAAGCTGTTACATCATGGATTTAAATGGGTAGAAGGAAAAGTTGGTTTTCCAGGCACTGATTGTCCAGGCAGTGAAGTAAAGGCGCTGAAACCAAGATCAGGAGACCTGGAGATCTGTTCTTGTGTTCACTGCCTGACCTTCGCTTGGGCATGTCCCTTAGCTCCCTTGCCTTGGGTTCCCCTCAGCTGAATATGCCCAAGGACCTTTTGCTGAAGGACCAGAAAGCCAGGAAACTCCTGCTCTGCCAAATATATATATATACGTTATACATACATACATATATATATATATATATATATACACATATACTCGAAACTGGTTCATGAACTGCTGTGGTCCCAGCCTCACAGTGGGCTCTTTCATCATCCCTGTTTCTTTCCAGCTTTGGCTCCTCAAGTGGACGTGTTTCATCCACTGCTGTACTACTTGAGTGCTCTCTATTCATTTCAGGGCTCCAGCACACCTAGGTCCAGAAGTAGCACAACACAAGAAGGAAACTCACTTGTTGACTAACAAGAGAGGCTCCCATTCTCTTTGCTGGGAACCAGGCGAGCGAGAGAGCTTGCCAATTTTTTGATTAGGTGCAAAGCCCAGGTCCAGACCACATGTCAATGTGGATGCAAATCAGAGGTGCTAAACTTGGGCCACTCGGATGCTCTTGTACACTGTGTTCTCTAGTGAGAGCACAAGGCAAAAAAAGGGAGTCTCTTATTTAAAACATTAGAACGGAAGAACTTCAGTCAAACAAGAAGAAGAATAAGAAGAAACACCACAGGAACCAAAACAGCTGAGCTGTTCGCTAAGAGCTCTCTGGTCACAGTAGCTTCTCTGAATTTTATCTGACGTGGTTGGCCAGATTGAGTGTATAATTTATGCCCTGTATGACATAACATCCATGCTACTCTCCACAGTCCCTCACTCACTCCGCATAAAAATGTAACAGAAATTCCTACAGTTTTTGTGCTGCTTTCAAGATTTATTTTTCCTTTCTGAAAATCCACTTTCCTTGGATTCACTCAAACTCTGCTTTAAGATCCAAATGTAGTTAAGTGTTGGTTCACAAATAAAAATAAGATGGTTTGTTCCTGCAAAGAGCAAAGCCTAGGCAGAGAGTGAGAGCTGGATGGAAGAAGGAGTGAATGAAAAGCAGCAGGAGTGTGTTTTATGTGGCACTTTCTAGTGCTGCCACTTGGACTTAAATTCAACAGTGCAGCAAAAGAGCAGCTGTTCACATCATGATGAGTAAAGATCTATATAAAACTTCCAGCTGCAAATACGCTGTGAGGAATTATTAATCTTAACATAATAGAGATGCTGTATACTCAGTCACTGGCTCACAAGTCATTTCTGTCTCCATCCAGAGAAAAACAGCCTTCGTGGCTGCTGGCTCCCGTAACAGCCATGAGATCTCCTTCTCTAAACAGCCACAAGATGCTGCTCCCTATTTCTAGGAAAGCTATTCCTCAAAAACAGGTGTTCTTGCTAATGATTCCCTCCAGACAAACACTCAAGTACCAACCCAGTTCACAATCCTTAAAAAATCTTAATCATTATATTGATGAGGATGATGTCCATCACAGTAACTAACAGGCACCTCGTGCACTGGACCACTGGGACATCATTATTATTCTTGTAACCAGCACAGAGCAGGTAGCAAAGCAGAAGGCAGTCTTCTACCATGAAATCAAGATGCCCCTTCCCTGATCGTAACTGTTCCCGGACCTGCTTTCAGGTGATCAAAGGCAGCCAGCCAACTCTGAGCCATATCACAACCCATCTCCAAGAGAGCATCACCCAACTGTACAGCTGTGATCCCCTAAAACCTCAGCACAGCTCTCTCTGGAGAGGGCTATGAGAGTTGTCCTGTGTGGAGGGAGGGACACCAAAGCGCAGGCTGCCCACCTAAATCAAATTTTCCTTCTCTTCAACAGCCTTGTGCTTCCCTGTGGTGGCTGCAGCTGGCCCTGTACTCTGCCTTCCTAGGTAGCCTGTGTACAAACTGCAGGGGTAATAGGTTGCCCAGCTACACTGGGCATTATCTGCAGAACAATCAAAGCTTTTTACTGCACACCAAGGTGAATCTTGGTTCACACGGGACAGGGGCAACACACTTCTAGGCAGAATACCTCTGACGTTCACAAACACCAGTGGGACAGTATTAGACTAGAAGTTATTACCTTTCGCCTCTATTTTTACACCTATTCCAATGATATTTATTTAAACTACCACTGAAGGCAGAAAGCTGGGGCTAAGCTTAAAGGCGTTATCTCTGTAAATATTTGGAGAACTATAAATACTGAGCCATATTAATAATATGAATATTGGACTATGTGTTTTGTTGCCATGAAAATTGGCATAAATACTCTTTTGATTTTTAATTTCTCACTGTGTGATCACTGATTTCCAGCAACTCCTTTAAAAAGACAAAATAATTCTTATGTAAGACTTCATACTGTTTAGTTAGCAAATAGAATTAAAGACCACAGCACAGAGCAGGATCTAAAAATGAAAACTCAGTGCCAGAAGCAGACAAAGCATGTTGTGCAACAACAGTTGCATGTCCCATGTTGGACACAGTATAATTAGGCAGTCCATGAGTTAAGCCCAGACTCTGTTTAGGGAAAGGAAAGAGCTGGAAAGGAGGCTTTGTGATGGTCTGAAATAAACTTTCTTGCTTCTTCTGTGAGTAACATGAATATTGATGGCTTCCCAGTTTCACAGCACCTCCATCCCTTTTATTTATGTACAAGTGAGTTAATGAAGGAAAGCATTTTTAACAAATTATAGAAATGTAGAGTGAGGATGGCTTTGCCAACAAAGAAGCAGAGAGTTGGTCACGGAGTTATGGAATTCTCTGCTAGTTTTTGCTTCATCAGATACAGAAACGTATGAGATTAGAGACAGAAAATTTCATCACAAGTTTTTACATATTTGGAGCCTGCTCTATGTTTACCCAATTTCTGCTTCATCCTTCTTAAAAATCAGCATCTGTGCTATGTGGTAGAGTAACTCCTTCTCCACTGTGAAAGGTACAGCACTTCCCAACCCTCTGACTGTAATCCTTGTGCAGAATTTACACTTCCATTCCTTGATAAATAGAACAGACTAATGCAGCTCTCTTGTTCTTTGGAGTCAGCAGAGTGCTGTTTACAAGCACATGCTCTTCAAGACAGGTTCTGCTTCCATTTTTTAATCCCCCAAAAGGTACAAAAGTGTTGTCACAGCACACACAACATTCATAAAGGTGCTGTTTGTGGCTCCTATCTTAAAGCAGAAATGGCAACATGTTTGGCACTTTAGGTCCTGTTCTCCTTCCACAAGCTACCTTTGATCCAATTGGTCCTAGAGCTCTAATTACTCTGAACTTTTATCTGAGAGCATGCCTTCCACAGAAAGCATCTTAATGGAGCAATAAAAATAGGCCAGGTATATTTTATGTCTCAGCTTCAAGGTTTTGACCTCCAAAACAGTCTGGTTAAAATGTGAAAAATTCTGAGATTGGATTCCACACTGTGAGCTGTTTGAGAGCAATGGTGATACCACAAATTGATGTCACCTGTTTTACAAAAAAAACCCAACAAACAAAAAAACCTCCAGACATTTGCACCTTTCTTATAAACAAAGTAGTCTTTAGGTCTTTTAATTTTGATAGGAACGGAATTTTAGAATGGATACAGCAGACCAGATTGCCTAACTAGCACAGCATGAGCACGAGCATCTCTGCCCAACAGACCACCAGGGCTAGAATAAACTGAAAGGTCTGTGGTCTGTAACATCAAGTAAATCAAATAGGTAGGAGAAAGTCTTATGACACACTTTGTCAAGACCTGTGGACAGTTTTCAAGCAGTCATTCTAAATACCCATGTTGACCAGAATTATTTGGCAACAACTGTTGCACTAGAATTTCTCTCAAATACTGACAAGCTTAGACCACAGCCCTGTTCAAAGCTTATAAGATATATATAAGACAAATAAAACACTGAAAATATTAATGACTGAATTTGCAAATAAAAGCTTTGCAGAAGAGATTATTTGCTGCCTTAAATGGATGACACTTCAGTTGATGCAGTAGGATGTCCTTACATGAATGGGATTTGAAGAGGACACTGAGGTTACACCATCTTCTCAAAGGGAGTCACAGTGAGTACCAGTGACCAGCACCTGTGTGCTTTTACACCAAACAAGGACAGTATTCAGATCAATTTGTTGAAGTTAAACATGGCTCTGGCATGGCTTAAGTCTCAAGCCTGAGATAGGAAAAGCAATGTCTCAAAAGCCATCAATCCTCCCCACCATACTCAAACTTAACTTGGGTATCTCAGTTAAGAAGCAAATCTTAGTCCTGGCTAACTGGTAAGGCTATAAAGCTTGCTAGGCCCAGTGATACCTAATTATATATAACACATCAAGCCAGAAATAAACAGGGGAAAGTTGGGTGATTCATGCCACCTAACTAACATCTACAGGCTGGACAACCATGAGGAGTAAGTAGTTAATCGTGACTGCCTTCACAGCCAGCAAAAAGAAATTTGCACTCTGAAGGTGTGACTTACCTGAGCTACTTCAGATGTTCTCACCAGAATAAAATTAATAGCTCCCTAAACTCTATAATGACAAGCTTTCCCCTGATGACAGAGAAAAACTAAAGCAATTAGCTCACTTGAAGACATCAACGCTTAGCCAAATAAAACTGAAACACAGAATTGCCCCGCAATCGACCTGGGGCACAGTTCAAAGCATGAGTCTCTCACAAACCCTGGCAATACTGGAAGGAAGATGCACCGCACCTAACCTGAAGAGACATCCAGAATACTTTCTGTGAGAACATTCCCACAGTGGCACAGTCTGCTACAGACATGATGTTTTGCACTTTACTGTCATGCATTTTGGGCATTCGCTCGTAACTCTTTGTGGCAGTGGTACAGGACCATCAACTTGAACCACAGCTAAGGCTGGAAGGAACCTCTGCAGGAAATCTAGTCCAACTCCGTGCTCAAGTGCAGACACCCAAAGCAAGTTACCGAGGACCATGTCCAGACAGCCTTTGAATGAGACTCCAGAACTGCTCTGGGATAGCAATTCAGTGCTCAGTCACTGTGCTCGGTAAAAAAAAGTGCTTCTTGGCATTCAGGGGGCACCTCCCTTGCACTTCGTGCACACCACCTCTTGTCCTGTCACTGGGAAACACTGAAATCTATATTTATTGCACCCACACTTCAAGTATTTGTGAACATTGTTAAGACCCTTCTTAGTCTTCTCTTCTCCAGGCTGAATGTCCTAGCTTTCTCAGCCTTTCCTCATAGGTGAGATGCTCCATTCAGTCTGTTCAGCATTTTCATGGCCCTTTGTTGGACCCTCTCCAGATGCTCCATCTTTGTCTTGTACTGTGGAATCCAGAACTGAATACAGTGCTTCATGTGTGGCCTCATTAGAGCTGAGCAGGAGGAGAAGAATCACCTCCCTTGACCTGCTGTCAATACATAAAGTAGACCAGAATACTTCTGCACTGGTCTCTGTGGCAAGGTCACCCTGCTGGCTTATGCTCAATTTGGTGTCCACCAGGCCCTACCAAGCTGCTTTCCAGCTGCACAGCAGCCAGAACATCCTGCTGCTTAAGACTGCTCTTCCCCAGGTGCAGGATTCTGTACTTCCCCTTGTTTAACTTCATGAGGTAACAGTCAGTCCACATCTTTAGCCTGTCCAGGTCACTCTGTATGGCAACACATCTCTATGATGTATTAGCAGTTTCACATCATCTGCAGACTTGCTGAAGGTACACTCTGTCCCATCATCCAGATCATTAATGAAGATGCTGAACAAGTCTGAACCCAGTACTGAGTCCTGGTCTTCACCATTAGTTACTGGCCCCTAAATAAACTGCACTACTGTTCACCACCCTCTGGGCCACTCAGACATTTAACTGCCTGCTCATCCAGCCCAATCAGCCCATAACTCAACAGTTTGTCTGAAGATCTTAAGAGTGACACTGTCAAAGACCTTATTGGAGTCCAGGTGAACAACATCCTCTCAGCTATCGGGACACTCATTTCATTGTGGAACCTTGTCAAGTTGGTCAAGGATGTCTTCTTGATGAAGTCACGACTACTGCTGATGATTTTCTTCTCGTTCTTGTGCCCACAAATGGTTTCCATCTGTCACTCTCCCCGAGACTGGCATATAAACGCCTTTGTCTTTTTTCTTGCTCTCCTTGAAGATAAATCTGATGTGTGTTCCTCCTGTCTTAGGATAATTCTACCTTCTGTCATGATCAATCAAGTCATAGGAGCCATCCTACCATGTCTCCATGACCCCAACAAGACCATCTCCCAGCAACTGTACAGCTCTAACTCATCACATTTATTCCCCATACTGTGTTCACTAATTAGTATACAGGCACTTCAGACAGGCATCATAGCCAGTTGAGTTCCTAGAGAGAGTTAGGTGATTTTGCTGTTATTATGCCTGTAGGCACCTCCTTGATTACATGCAATCTTTGGTAGCTTCTCCACAGTATATATGATGCGTGTTCCTGGAACAGTGGTACTTTGCAACCCTCTGCACTCCCAGAAGGAAATACCAAAGCCAGCATGATCAGTGCTTCACTGTGTTCCTCCGCTCAGATTTCTGTGGGCCTCAGCAGCAACACATGGCTGGCAATAGGTGGTCACATGTACCAGCTTCACCCTCAGCCTCACTCTGCTCCTTCCCCACAGGTGAGTTGGGACTGACAAAACAGCCCTCCCTCAGATGGGAGGTATTCATCTGCAGGGTAAATTCACTCGTCTACAAGGACTGCAGTGGTCCCACTCATTCCAGCAGTGCTCCAGATCTTACATCTGGAGCACAGCAGAAATTCTGGAGCAGCTTCAAGCGCATTTCGCGTGCCTTGCTGTTGCTTTTATTTTGTGTATGATATTACATTAAATTAAAATTTGCATTACATACCTTTCTTATACAACAGGGCAAAAACCATTTGCTAACAACTGAAGAGATAGGAGGCTGGAGGTCAAATTTAATCATATTTTAGTTTATTGTACTCAAGACTGGAGGAACAGAAGAATTCTTCTACTCATTAGATTAATTGGGGTTGGACTCGATGTCTGAAGGTCCCTTCCTACCCCTACGATTCTGTGACTTCCCTAAAAGCATCTGCTCTTAGCTACTAGGATTCTAAGTTAATGCTGGCCTGTGACTAGAGCAACTACATGTGTAAAATCCATTTGACTGAGAGCTTCAGGAGCTTTATTTACACTAGCAAAATTGCAGAGCCATAGCTTACCGTCAGCATGACCACTGTGCTGTTTGGCTGTTTGGAAAAAGCTCTCAAATGTGCATCCATTTCAGCTACTGTTCTTGTGCTGGCAGTGGGGCTATGCAAGTTCACTTATTTCAAGGTTTTCCTCGCAACCGAGAGGGATTAGGAAATGGGGCTTTGATGTGTTCAGGACATGTGCTTGACATTACTTGTATACCTAGATGCTGGCACATGTGCCTGCAAGTTGTGGTCTGAATTGTTTGTCCCTGTCAGCTCATATTTTCAGCTATGGGTGGAGTTTGTGTAAAATTCTACTACCACATGCCGTTTTATATTCAGTAATAATCTACAATCTATACTCAGTAACTATATTTGGTTCTACATTCAGGAATGTGTTATTACTGTAGAATATGAAATGCAACACACAAGACCCGTGTGATGAAAACAACATCATCACAGGAGAGGAGGCTGAATACTCAAGTTACAGCCATTTGGAAAATATTTGCAGAACTTTAAAGGATTATTGATCAATAAATGCCATCCCTAAACGTAAAAAAGAATATATACCCATTCCAAGTCATTTTATGATTTCTTGCAAATATGAGGAGGCATTTATTTATTTTATGCAGCTTTTAAAGCATTCTGTGATGACAGGTGCTATCTAAATATCTAAATAGTGTTACACACACAAACAAGCCCGCATGGCGTTGCGTTCTTTTTCAACCAAACGAAATACTCTTCTATGGCATAGGAGATACAAGATGTTAAAACACTGAGCTCTGCAAAGAGTGGCAGCGTTTTGTATGCCTTCCCCCCTCCCCAGCAAGTGTTATCTTCTGGGGACTTATCCAAGGTGGAAAAACTAATCTGACCCATCCCAGTTACCCTTCTTCAGCACTTCATTTGGCTTCTAGAAAAGCTATTCCTCTTCAAGTCAATGAGTTTTACTATTAAATCTAACGTGAATGTGCTGCTAATTTTCTCTGGTCTTTTTCTTCTAGAAATGAAGGCACTCGATACATATACAGCAGTGAAACTGTATTAAAAGCCACAGCAGGTGGAGAATAATACAACCCAGGGAAATTTTTGTTTTTGACTCTACTCACTATCAAAGCTATGCACAAAGCACACCAAGGCACAGTAAATAAAGACATTTCACACAGACAAGCACGAAATCTTCCAAAACAAAGAAAATTAAATTATCTTTCAACTAAAGAGCACATTGCAGTGAAACACTAAATGAGCAATTCTAATTAAAAACACGCTGCGAATCTCCTACTTTCCACCAAGAAAAAAAAAATAAAATCACACTAGTGCTTATGCATGTATAGCCACTCTCTGAAACCAGTCAAGCAGCTTTCAAGCCAAACAATGCAAGACACAGCATCTCAGAACTACAAAACATATTGAAACTATTTCCAGAGCAATCATAACAACAACATGCTAGGCGAGGATCTCCAGGGAGGGGGTGGCTCCCTGGTGCTGCCCACTGTGTTTGGCGCAGTGCTAGCAGCACCCGTGCAGCATCCCATCCCTCACCCCATAGCCAGCAACCTCCCAGTGTATGCAGCCCTGTGTACCAATGCTTGCCTTGGCAATGGTTAGTCTCATCCAAAACACAGCTTGTAAACAAAGCCTTATGTACCCACATGCATATGCAGGAGAGTTGAAGAGCTGGTAGTCCTGGCCCCAGGCAAGCATGGGCAGCTGCTGCGCAGGCTCTTCCATGCAGCTCTGTTCAAGCCTCCTAATCCCTACGTGCTGCAATCATCTCAGGCTCAGATCCCTGTCATGGCAGTGCTAAATCAAGCCACAGCCTCAGATGAACACGCTGAGATGGGAATGAAAAGTCCAGGCTAACTGTTTGCCTCTAAGCAGGGTTAGAGTTTCACGTACAGCTCTCAGTTCTGAGCAGCTCTCCAGAAATGAAACACAATCCCTCTTCCAACCCATTTCCTTCTATTTATTTACCTTTTCTCAGAGCCACAATACGCTGTGGGCTTCCTAGACACTAGTCACTGTCCTTTCATGGGCAGAGAGCCAACAGGATAGAAATGAACGGCTTGTTATGTACAGCAAAGACGGATAACCTGTGCAGAACATGTATGATATGCTGATACTGCTATTCTGATGCAGGCACAGAAACAGGAACCGGCTAAATATAGCAGGCTTCAGTGACTGATCTAAAGTACAGACTTAAACAATATGAAGAAAGGTGAAGCTCTCCCAAAGACAGAGAAAAGTAACGGGAAGATTTTGCTAAGTGAGGAGAATTTTGGTCATACCACCATTATTCCTGAATTGCTATCAGGACATCCAGTTAAAGTTTCAGAGACACAGAGACCTCATGCAGAAATTAGATGTTTACAGACAGGTGAGAGAGCATAATGATGGAAGAACAAAAGATGAGATCATCCTGGAGAATCTCTAAATCAAAAGGACTGGGGAAAAGGAGGATCCAGGTAACAGCTTTCACCTGAAAACCACCAGAAGGAAACAGGTACAGGTGGGGTGAGCCCTGAAACTGATATCCACAGGTTTTTAAGAAGGAAAAACTATTAAACATCCTGAACACCATCAAAGAGGCCCTGCAAGGGCAGAGCACAGATTCTGCAGTCTGAACCCTTTTTTCATGCTGTTTCCAGGCAGCTAGCGGTCTCCCATGCTCACGTATGATACCCACCCTCTTGTAGCTCTGGTGCAAAGCAGTGTAAGTGTCTTAATCCACATTTTGCAGCTGAGTAACGTGGGTGACAAGGAATAACAATGCCACTTTATGAACATAGACTTGTTTGGTAGAAAACTCAAGCTCACGTTAAACCTTTAATCCCACTTTATTAAAATTTAAGGATGCACAGCTGTGCTCTGCTGCACTGTAACAGAAAGATCACTTTGCTCAGTCTTGCTTGCATGTTTTCTCTTACTTTTCACAGAACTGTATTTTTGCACAAGTATGATTTCGAGTGGGAAGGGAGGATGGCTCTCTCCAGTGAGACAGATAGGATTTTTCCTATTAACATCAGTGGGACTAGCTTTTGGTGGTGACACTGTATTACCAATGTAACAAAGAACATAACTTGTTGAACGGGACTTGGCTGTAGGTAGCTGAAATGTTGAGGAACACCCAAAAGTGTAGCATTGCCATGCCTGCAAGTGTTGTTTACTTTTATTGTGGCTCCAGTTGAAACCCATGGAGTAGACTTTTAATCCTTAACGTACATTATGTCTGCATGCAAACCACAAGCAGGAGTTTCTCTGTTTTATTGGGTACTGAAACATTAAAAACAGGTGTTTAAAATCCATATTACAAATCTGTCTGCAACCTGTATTATTTTTACTATGTGCAAGTAAATTGATCACTAGTGTATTTCAATTGTTTTAGTGAAAATATACAACTGCTGAATTGTTCCTTACACATGTGGAGAGAGGGAAAGTTTATTTGATTTTGCTCCACTGACAGCAGACAACAGACTTCACTTCTATATATTTATATAGCAGATGCTGTAATGGATCATCTCTTTCATGGCATGTATCAAAGAACATCTCTTGAGCTGTTCTTCATGGGGAAAGTCGAGATAAACCCCTGCTCATCATTAAAGCTGCAATGTACTTCTAGAGAGCAACTGAGTAATTTGACACCATATTTTCCACCGATTCAGTCTGTTAGTTGGAACAATGACTGATTAAAATGGAAAATCTACACTATTACCACATATACCGACACTCCAGATTATAAGGTATAGTACAGATGTGATTTTACTCTTCTTACATACAAAAATCAGAGAGTATAAACCAGAAATTATTCCAAAGGAGTTACCCTGATGTGAAAGCGATCTAAAATATGAGCTGGCCCCACAATACCTTCATACAGAATGCACTCAATATAATTTTTGTGGCGTTCTGTGTAATTTGGAGTACTAAGAAGAAAAATAAATTGTTTGCCCTGAGATATTACTTTTAGGAATAGAGGACAGATGTCTAGTTGCTGAAGCAGACTTGTAAAAAATTAATCACTTGCCTCATACAGGTTAGCAGTGTTTGGCAGGTAGGTTAGCACAGCTCATAATGAAGCATCTGGCTTTTGGTAGAGCTGCATTTTAATTTTAACTGTGTTTTGTTTCAGCTTTTGGGCCCATATAAACGTGCAATAATCTGACAAGTCTGGAGCGGATTTGCTGATTGATAACATTGGTGTAGATCTTCTAAATTGCAACCAAAACTGCAGTCAACTGAATTAGTAACTGTGCCTCAAGCTCAGCTCAGTGCCTGGGTGACCACTACTGAACCTCCCTACAAAGTCATTTTAAACCCAGTCCTCAATCTCTTACCCATTCAAATTATTTTCTTAAAATCAGCTAAATTAACTACAGTAAGCAACTCCTAAGCACATACTTAGATAAGAGGGAAGAATATCTTTTGTTCACAATCACAACCGACTCAAGCCATCGCTTTTGGGCAGCATGCACATTCTAAACACAGCACACAAGAGTAAAATTTCATCAACAGTCTCCAATGAACACCTCGAGCACTAAGAACTGCAGCCCCTTCAGACCCGCCCTGATGTGCTGGGTTCGCACAAACGGGATCAAACACCCTGCTACTTCGATTGGTTCTGTTCCTCTTTTTTTTTTTTTTTTTAAATGTTTTAAACAAAATATTAATTTATTTTTTTTTTTTTAAGTTATACATTAACGGTATTGTATATTTTATAAGGGCTGCTCCAAAAGTAATGCCTCCTGTTTTATTGTGTTGGCCCACAAGGCAGATGTTGGTGGTACAGCAACAGAGGCTGCACCTTCCCACTGACACCCCGTTACATGTCGCTGCTGTGTGACAGATGGCAGCAGAGTCTGACAAAGTGAGGTCTGACATGGACGTGTGTATGGAGCAAAGACGTGTCACTGAATTCCTCCACACGGAAAAAAGGGCACCGACTGACATTCACTGACACCTGCTGAACACTCATGGAGACCAAAAAGTGGGCGCGAGAACAGGGAGGCAGCGGGTAGTGCATTCCAGCAGAGGTGAAGCAACAGTGGATCACCTTTTCTGGTGCAGATGTTTATGAGCATGGCATGCAGGCTCTTGTTAATGGCTGGTGAAAATGCACAGCTAATGGTGGTGACTATATAAAAAATAGTGTTCTGTAAGTGAGAATTTTCTCTGTCAAATAGTGTTATTGTGCTCTTCGCACAATAGTTGTAGTTCCCATGGAAATAAATAGGAGGCATTACTTTCAGAGCAACTTAGGTACACACAGTCTAAGACATTTCCTCTTCACCCAGTGAAGACAAAAGGTTGGACGCCCATCTATTAGAGCATGAATTAAACAAGTGCTAATTTTGTTTTTACATCATAACCATTTTTTAAAAGGAACACTTTAAAGGAGGACAGATCACACTGCAGGCTCCTGGGCTCTACTACATCTCAAAAGTGAGCACAAAGAAAAGAATTTGGAAGCACAGTTCTGCAAGCACGTTTGCAGCACCCTTAGCAGCAGTAACACAAACGCCCAGTTTGTGTAGGTATTTTCCAAATGCACTGCTGTGAGGAAATTGCCTATGTCAGCCACTGATTATATTCACCTTCTTTTGTTTCTGTCTTCATTGACCACCACCACTACCACTGGAGGACAGTCCCACACCCACAAAAATACTTTCACCTTGTTTTGTTATGTAGGGAACAGAGAGGGGACAGATTTCTTTTTTTTGTTGTTTGTTATCTTTAGATCTGACCACTTGTGATAAAGGTGAATGGCAGCTTCTAGAAAGAAAATTCAGCAATGGAGCATGAGATATGGCATTTACAACTTTTAGCAAGGGCTATGCAATATTAAACAGGTGAGAAGGAGGGGTGGAAAGGAAGGACAAGAAGAGCACAGCACTCAAACAAGTCAAGGTTGAGTCCTGATTCTTCCCTGGTGAGCAGCAATACACTTTTTAAAGTAATGCTTCCAAAATCATGATAAATCACCCTTTCAGACAGCATTCCAAAAAAATCTTATATGTTGCAAGCATTTCACCGATGTAGCATGACAGATGAGGACAATGTGAATGAGGCAAAAGAAAATGAAGACTACTACTTTTATGCTTACTTTTTCTTGGCCTTACAAAGACTTGCATCATGTTGTTTCCAGACTTTTAGAGTATGTGAGCTGTTCATCACCAAAGCCATCAGACAAGGGGAGCAGAAGAGATGGTTCTATGAGATAAAGTTGACTCCTCCACTTCTTTGCTAGGTCTAACCAGGATGGAAAATATTCACTCATCCATGTAAAAGAGGTACCATGAAACAGCAACGACACAGTTTGCATCTTATCAGTAACTGCCAGAGGACAGATGCCACAGAATGACCGAAACATAGAATATCCTGAATTAGAAGGGACACACAAGGATAACTGAGTCCAACTCCTGGCTCCACAGAGCAGCACATAAATTCAAATCCTACGTCTGAGAACACTGTCCAAACATTTCTTGAACTCCTTCAACTTCAGGCCATGTTCCAGGGCTCAATCAGCCTCTCAGTTAAGAACTTTTTCTAGATATCCAACCTGAACCTCCTCTGCTACAGCTCCATGCCATTCCCTCGGGTCCTGTCGCTGTCACCAGAGGGCCAGAATACTAGCAGTGTTTAGCTCTGTGCTAACAGGGACAGTGTGTGTGCCAGGCAACAGCAATCTATGTGGTAAGCAAGAAATGGAGGAGAGGAGCTTACATGAAAAAAAGAAGACTCAAAGGTGCTGAGGTGCAGAGGCCATTCCAAGTACACGGTTGGCTTTCAAACACCATCACTAAACTGTGCTTTTGGAGCTGCCAGTGAGTGTGAACTGAAGGCAAACCCAGCAAGCTGTTCTAAATCCTTCAGGCTGGAAAACCAGATTAAATATCTTGTCATCCAAACAGTCAGGATATGTCCTATAGCATCAGCCAGGCTGAGCATGGGTGAGGTATCATTTTAAAAGGAGAGTGGAGTGCATCACCCGAGCGCTGGCTGGTGGAAATTTTGTTTATTCGCTTGCAAAGGGCTGATGCTCTAAACAGCAGAAGCCTGTCCTGAAGATCACTCATAAATCAGAGTTGAAGTTGCATTTTCAGGATCATTAAATTCTCACTGGCTGACAGCAACACTCCTTCCAGAGTGGCTCCCTTCTGGTCTTGGCCCTTCCTAGGTAAGCCATAAGCTACCTATATGGAAGTGCCCTGTGGGACCAAGCTTTATATAAAATACCAAAAAAGAGAAACTCCCTTCTTCCCAAAATATCATCTTCTAATGATGAAAAGCTGCGGTAAAAAACTTTCAGTGGGCTTTCTTCCATTTGTTGGATTTATAGAAGCAATAACAGCCTTAAAACATCTGCCATATCATTCTACTTTTCAGTTTTGATTATCTGTCTGCTAGTTTGAGGCTAGTGTTAACTATACAGATGCAAGAAGTGAGAAAGCCATTCTGCTTAGATTTATTCTTATTAGAAGAATAAGGCTGTCCAAAGGAAGGCAATAAAACATAGGCTCCTTGTTTGATTTGTTGTACGGTCTCATGGCTTTGTGCTATTAGTTGCAACCTGGCTAACAGGTGCTTGCTAGTGTCTTTATATTCTTCTATAAGAAAGGATTATATTTCCATCTGGATAATAGGGTGACACTCTTCTATAAAGAAGTTAAAAACAGCACAGAACAGAAGTCCACTCTGGTACAACAAAATAAATCTTCTTTTACTAACAAGAATATGGCTTTGCTCTGCTCTGACCAATGAACAGTGGTAAAGGGAAATTGGTTAACACCATTTTTTCCATATCCATTCCTTTTGGTCAGGCATCAAGCTGCCAGGAGCTGAATCAACCACGGACTGTTCTTCCTCCAGCTCCCTTGACTCACCCAGAAATGGTGGTGACCCTGCCTCTTAAAAACAAACTCACAGTGTTTTGGGTCCCCTACCAAGGAAGCACTTATGCACGTACTCCAGGTATGTGAAACATCCCATACTGCGTGCTGAAAAATGAAGCACAAGCTCACCACAAGCTCACTGCATTGCTGGGAAGGACTTGCCCTGTTCTGCCTGGAAGAGCCTTTATCCCTTCATCTCCTTCCTGTCATCAGCTACGAACACCACTTTCCAGTCCTTTCCTTTAGCTGTTTATTTCTCTCTCCCTCCCATACTGTTTGTGTAACTGCACAGCTCTATTACCTCATGCTGTCAACTATTTGTGAAGCATTACGTGTGATGCAGTGGCACATGAGGCTGTGAGGTTCAAACACAATACCCCAATTTGAATACACTTGTAGCTCACTGGACTGACTACAGCCCCCTGAAGTTACAGTGGTTTGATATTCTGTAAGGGGCTCACGCAAGATATTCAGAGCTCTTGGGTCTTGAAGCTGAAAGGATTCAGATGGGTATCTGTGGTAGCCAGCTGCTGGACTTTTGCAAGGCCTTTGGTAAGGTCCACCATCGCACTCGTATCTCCAAATTGCAGATAAATGGATTTGAAGGGTGAACTACTTGGTGGATAAAGAATTGGTTGGATGATCACAGCAAGAGTCTTCATGTACAGGTGGAGGCCAGTGAAAAAAATCATAGAATCATAGAATCACGAAGTTGGAAAGGGCCTACAAGATCACCTAGTCCAACCATCCTCCCATCACCATTGCTACCACAAACACTAAACCAGATCTCGCAGCTCCTCATCCAGACGCCTCTTGAACACTGCAAGGACAGCAACTCCACCACCTCCCTGGGCAGCCATTGCAGTGCCACTCCAGAGGCAGTGGCTGCCCCTTTTCTGGAGGTGTTCAAGGCCAGGTTGAATGGGGCCCTGGGGAAACTGGTCTAGTGGATGGCAGTCCTGCCCATGGCAGAGGGTTGGAACTAGATAATCTTCAAGACCCCTTCCAATCGAAGCCACTCCACGGTTCTGTGATTCTATGTTTTGAGATCTTCTGCAGAAAAGACACAACCCAATTCTTTTGTGCAGATCTCCTGGCACAGATATTTTGACAGTGCAAATCAGCAGACAAATCTTTCACTTATTTATTTATTTATTTAAACCTATAAAATTAGGGAGTTTAGGCTTTTCATCTGTTCACAGGCTCAATCAAAGATCAAATTCTGCACTGGAGCACACAAACCACAGGCAGCATGTAGCGTCCCGCTACAGAGCACATAATACAGCGAAAAGCAAAGCAACATCCACTGTATCTTCAGTGTTAACACATTTTTTCCAATAAGAACACAAATCCAGGCCAATGCTAGGTATCTAGATAACAACAACAAAAAAAAACCAACAGAAATACCCACCCCTACAAATCATTTTCTCCCCCTTTCCTGACTGATTTATCTATCTCATACTGAGATGGAACGAGGAGAAAATTCCTGGCATATTTTATGTAAAAAAAAAAAAATAAATTAAACCATAATCAGAACTTTTGAATGTGCTTTTTGACTATTCTATGAATTTTTTTCTTTCACCTTTCACTCCACTCTCCTATGGGAGTAATTCATATGCTTTAATTAAACATTCTTGAGTATTTGGACTTTATCTCACAGATATACCACACCCTGCTTGTAAAAATTCCATCTCAAGCAGCCGAAGTACTTGACTTATCCCTAAGAGGAGTTATTAATTAGAGTGACTGCAGACCATATATTTATAATCTGGTGCCATCACTTCCCATGGATCCCAAGCTTTTATCTGCAGATGACTTACCTGCAGCTAAAGCAGAATCATACCTGGCTGGAATGTAACCCCCATCTTGTGCAACTGCTCATCACCACTTTTAAAATGAAGAATGGAAGACAAGTCCAAATGGAAGAAATATTTAAGATGTTTAAAGAATTTTTTAAACATATTCAGGCTAGCAGGCCTGATTTCACTCCCAGAGTGGTCAGACCCCCAGGTCTAACTAGCCTCACCTGACACCGTGTGATCCTTGCAACCCACTGGGGCACTGGCTGGACGCTGACTTAGAGGGGGAGAGTACCCCAGTCTGAAATCACCAGAGGAAATTACAAGCAGCAAAATACTTCCACAAGCCAGCGGATAAAAGCTAGTGCCAGCCATGAGCTCACCAGCATTGCTCCCCAGAACCCCTCGTTGGCCAGTGCTCTGCAGCATTTTTAGCCTCCTAGGTGAGCCAGCTCCCCTCACTCTCAAAATGCTTAGCAATCAAGAACACGGTTCAGGGCTGCTGCAGCAGCCAAACATCCGCACAGGCATGGGGAAAACATGTGAGAGGGGAATATCATGCTACAGGACTCAGCAAAAGCACTCACCGGCAACTTTATGCTCCTAAGTGCAGAAAGGAGGGTGCAGCCATCCCTCAGAGAAACATCCAAAGGAAATCCTGCTGGCACGATGCAGACTGGGAGACAGCCTGCAGGAGTCCCCTGTAAGCAAGCCCTAGCCAGCTGATGGAAAGGTGGCAAAAGCAAGTGTCACTTCCCAGCAGTAGGGACAGGAGTGTGCCTCTTTGGGCAGCACACAGAGCCTGCCGGGCTTGTTGCTACAGCGGGTCAGCAGTAGTCCTCACCTGAGGGTGAGCTTGGAAGCTTGGACTCCTTTCTGTGTAACTGAATTGAGTAAAACCCCTGACACAAACACTCGCGACACCTGGAAATATGTTGGTTCAGAGCTGCATTTTACAGCTTCAAGTCAGTCACAGAATTACCAGAAGTTACTCCCCAGATTACCTCCTCTTCCTTTATTTCTTTGCAAGCATTTTCTTTTTTTTTTTTTTTCTTCCATTTCTGGTCTGAATCAGAAGCTGTTAAGTTTTTCCTAAAACAGATAATTCTGGCTGGGATGACAATGTCAGTATGGAGCAGCTTTCTCTGGCCCTCTTTTTAACTTTTCTCTTTTCATAGAAAAAGATGTTCAGGTTGTAGTAAAAGTACAAAAACATGCATCAGTCTTTGTTAAACCGGTAGAGTCAATTGACATGGCTCGGACTGGCTGCTTCCTCCCTTTTCCCTTAATGCCCATCCACAGCTTCCTCCCTTCTCCTCTCTTCGGACACTGTGTTTGAAAGCTGCACGCACACTCCCTGCAGGCTGGGACAGAGGATGATAGGGGAAACGTCTGGATGCACTTAGTCCAATTAAGTGTTGGCATCACATTCAGTCTTTCTGAAGAGCACGTAGGAAACTGTAAATGTTAGGCAGGCCACTGTGAATTGATGTGTCCCCATTTACATTTCCTTGCATCAAGCCACGGACAGAGTAGGTATTAATTGTCATCAAGTGCACTGTCACAAAACCCTCTTTAATATAATTCACAAGTGTTGCGCTAAAACCTTTAGTCTTTCAGCAGATCACTTCCATAATCCCATGTCACTGATGGGTTTTGGCAGAGATGAAGAGCAAACTGTGTTTGCTGCTGACAACTCTGCCACACTTTCCGTTTTTAGCTGCCGCACCAGTACACAAAATCTGTAATGGCACTCCCTGCTGAATGTCATTTCGAACTGGCAGCATTCCTCCGAGCTGTGTGCTTGCTAAGAGAGCTTTAATGCAAACAAACAGACACACACGGGCCCTGCAGATCACCCTTGTGCCACCCGGCCTTTCCTAACACCGCTCCTCTGACAGGAACATTTGTGGCATAAAGCCAAGCTGAACGCAGAGCCAGCTTGTGCCTCACTCCCACAGACCGTGCCATGACATCCGTGGGGCCGTGGGGCCAGGTCACTGCGCCAGGGCAGTGGAAATACCTGGGCTCCCCTGCATGGAGACTCACAGCCCAAGCAGGGAGCACTCACAAGTTAACTCTGGGATAAGAAAGCAGCCAGGGAGGAGGGACAAGCACAGCTAGCTCTCTCCTACTTCTTTCTTTTTTTTTTTTCTAAACAACTAAATCTTGTTCTTCCTGCTCCTGAGAAAACTCCTTTAAAAATGAATGAGACTAGTCATGTAACTGAATTAAGGGTCAGCTTACAGTGTTATTAAATTAAATGCTTTTATATACAGTAACTGAGGAGCTTGGTAGCATTCATGAAACTGGATTCAGACTTCCTCAGATATTTTCCAAAGTGGCTAGAAGGGTTTAAGGATCTAAACAGAACAAACTCATGAAACCATGCTTTGCACACTGCAATATCTAAACTAGCAACATACTTCCACATGGCTGCTATGGCTTTGCCCTCCAACATGTGTTCACAGCTCTGATTAGATCCAACCACAAATTCAGGACTAAATGTACTGAGACACGTCCCCAGCTGATTCCAGTATAATCTGCATGTCCGGAATCTGACTGCACAGACAGGTCCATGGTCACAGCATTCCAGCTATGCATCTCCAACTTGTGTACTGATGCACAAAAAAGCAAGAATGCATTTGTGCCACATTCACATTGCTAAGACTGCTGAGTGAACAGTGAGGAGAAGGAAAGGAAGAGAGCAAACAGATGCTATTGCCTTATCTGTAATAAAAGCTTAGTCTGTTAAGTTTAAAATATGTAAAATACACTGCACAGGCATGCTCACACACAGTAATCTCTGAGGATGTGAAAACCTCCTATCACGCTTTTCAGATTTGGAGAATACATGGTGCTAATCACAGAGTGCCATGACAAACAACCTGTGCTTCCACTGCACATTTTGGTACCTGTACAATAGGGTGGCCCCCAGCAGATGCCTTCACAGCCCCTCGACTGCCTTCTGTCTCATAATGAGCTCGGTGGTGGGATTTGGGCTGCACTTCAATACGCAGTTCATAAGGTCCTGAGTGAGATGGCAGCTGCCAATCAAGGGCAGGCAGGGATGGGCTATAATGGAAAGGAAAAAGTATTAAAAATTAGCATCAAGTACAATATCACAAACCACAAGCGTCCAGCACTATTACTTTAGAGACCATGTTTCACAGTTCATCCTTCACCATCTTACATTCAAAATTTCATCACAATGGATAATGACATGACATGAGTAATTTGGGAAGTAATGGTTATTTTATGAAGATTTGTGGGTTGAACTTTGTTGATAGCCCAGATGCTTTGTAAATAAAAGATAGTTTGTAAATAAAATGGGAAAACATTAAGAGGTGGCTTACAAACATCCTAATATATTAATTCTTGAATCAAAAGGTAGGCAGAATGACAGAGAGGAACTTAGGGGAGAGTATTTCAGCTGCGAAAGACAATGCCAAACCAGCTCTGGAGAAGTTATACATTTAACTAATCCAATGGATTTAAACAAATCTGCATAGTTTACAGGCAATAACAAGAAGGGCATTTCCCAGCTTTCTTGCAAACAAGAGAACATCTCACAGGGTCTCAAAGCAAAGCCAGTCTCTCACACATCACAGGGAAGCAAGACCCGAAGTCAAAACGTGGTTACAAATCCCACCAATGATGACGCACGAGCCAGAAGAAAATCCAGCTCACTCTTCCGGCTCTGTATTGACTCAGCAATTACTAAAATATTAAGGACTCATTACTATCACAAAAGCAAGCAGAACTGACTGTATGCAACAGGGAGGGAGCGTCATTCTTAGAAACCCACATCCAGAGTAAAACCACACTTGAAAACATTGGCAGGAGAGCTCAGCTGCAAGAAATGCCACACAGATGCTCTGGGGAAAATGAGAAAGAAATGAACAAATGTCGTTGAAAAAGTACACCAACGTATTGATCTTAAAATCAAAGCAGTAAGCTTAATGATCTGGAGCCCAGTCAGAGGCTGGTGGCTGGGATGTACCAGCTCCCTGCCCTGCCCTCAGGCGCTGGTGCCAAAGTGGTATGAGCAGCATGACAATGACCACAGGAAGCTGGCTGGGAGGGAGAGGATGCAGCAGAGCTTCTGTGCTGGGTACATTTATTACAGGCACGTATCCATTTCATTTCATTTTGTAATGTTTATCCAGTACTTATCACCAGCATATTTCATTTGTATCTGCTGGAGTACAAGTGCGTGTGCACTCATGGGACTTAAGGTGGTGCCAAGATTTTCAACATTATCTTCTTCACTGCCTATAAATTTGCCTGTTTGAGTAACTTGAATGCCTATGGACAAGCACTACATGCATTACAGAAATCCCCAAACAACTTGAATGCCTACGAAACAAGCACTACATGCATTACAGAAATCCCCAACCTCTGTAACTAAATTTCTGTAAATGGTGGCTGCTTTACACTCAGTCAGTCATTATCTCACAGCTAACACTTTCCACATACTCCATCTGTGCCACTGCAGCCAGTCATGCTGCTCTGGCTGGCGAGAGAAAGCTGGAGCCTCTGAGGGCCCACTGGAGACACTACAGCCCAGAGCTACACACACTCCAAGCTTCCTGCTGCTCTGCTCCCCAGCTTTGCCCCAGAACAGACAGGGCCCACCTTGGGGACAAGGAGATGGGTGTTTTGACTCCAGTCCATGCTCCTGCACAGCAAGGCACTGCTCAAGGCACTAACAATGAACAATTTGTGCAGGCAAGCTTTTAGGTAGGCAACAAATGGTGTCCAGGAGAGGCACTAACACTTCTTGCATGCTCTTCTGCTATTGGACACACAGCAAAAGAGCTAAGAGCCACCTAAAAATTGTAGGCAATTGGCCACTGTTGAAGCCACTCTTCCTTGTCTATGCTCTAGGTACACATTCTTTAGCCTGAAAATCTCTACAAGAAAATCTGGACAAGCCTTATTTGAGTAATGATGAGTGACAAGGCATGGAGCAAAACAGCTGTATCTCTCCTGGTGATGATCACCATACATTTTAAAACAGATGTTTCTGATTTTAAGTAAATTCTCACTTCATTGACTTTTTTTTTCTTTTTTTTTTTTTTCTTCTGAAAACACAACATCTATCCAATTAAAAAAAATTAACATAACATTAAAAAGGCCTGCTCTAACTGGCAGCATGTAGCCCACAAGAGCAGACAGATATTTCTTACAATTTAGGGAACCATGTAATAGTTCCATGACTAATTAGACCTTTTAAAATAACCAACGCAACACACTTTCAAATTAGCATCTGAAAATGTCAGTGTAATTAATTTATGAATTTCATGTTTTCAAACAAAGCATGAAAATAAAAATACGTTTGCTGCTGGTCTGCAATCTATCATCAAAATTCCAAACTACCACCTGACCAGTTATAAATTGACAATTAATGACAGTTTTCCTGATAAAGGAAGCAGAGTGATGCATTTGACAGTGCCACTGGCTGGGGCTGTAAGAGCTATTTCCTATGTTAGGTTATCTTCACCACACACTTAATTTCCTGCAGCTAAATGTGGTTAAAGAAAAAAAATCACCTAGCAAACTGTGTGGTGGTAAAGTGAAATCTAGTTGCTGCAAGCAGACTTTATCAATTTGAAAACTACTTCAACTAGCAAGCATCACGTGGAAGGGAGATGAGCCGCTCCACTAGCAAGGGGAGAGAAAGAGAAAGAAAAGATCTTCATATCAAACATACATTGGTGCATTTCCCTCTGATTGAATTTTCCACCAACTGAAAATCTGTCCCATTCCATTCCATATCATAATAAATCTTACAGCATTCATTCAAAATGTTGTAAAGAGAGATGATTGTTTCGAGGCAGGTTCACAAAACCCGGTGTGAGACTGTAAAGAACTTGCTCAATGTAACTACGTCCTACATAAATCAGATTAGAAAACAGATGAATTGTGATTTATTTTGCATTTGCCAGATACACAACGTGATTAAATCATAAACAGATTATCGAGTCTGGCTGACTTCTGCCTTTAGCAGAAAGATTTATCAAGTTACAGGGTAGAAAAAGAAAAGATATTAGGCAGCACACTGGAATATAGGCAGAGAGGAAACAAAGCCAAAAACTTCTATTAAACTCTGCAAAGGTGTTTAAGCCCTATTTTGATGGTTGTGCATTTGGGAATTAAATTGACACTACACTTTCACCGCATGAACTGCTAAGTGCGCAAGGTCATTTGCAAAACACTCGCAAGCATTTTTGCTCTTGGCTATGCAGCTCTGCAAAGGGCTTTGGAACCACTGCTGGTCTTGAAAAGAGAAGAATCCTGCTCCTTCACCAGGTGTCACAGAACGAAGTCACCTACTGAAGACAGTGGCATGACAGCAGCAGAAGCTGCTGCCCCAAGGAGCAAAGCGGAAAGTGCTTTCCAGCAGCTCAAGTAAAACAAGTGACGTAGCCGAGTGTGGCTGAGACTTCATGCCTTCCACTGAACTTCAGAAACAAAGGCATAAACCAGAGAAACCACAGGGCTGCTGAACCTTCTAACATGCTGCTAAGTTCGTCCCAGCTTCAACTGTACACCAAATGCAAATATGGTTATGATTTATTGCTTATTATATGTCTCATGTTAAAATGGATGGCTGTTTAAAATCCTTGCACGCTTTTCAGAAGCATAAGAAAACAGCACATGTCCCACTGACTTGTGGTCTGAGAAATACACTTGCTTTGTATTTCACTTTATATTTCACCTCTGAGAGGACTTTTTTTTTTTTTTGTTTTTTTTAATTTCCTGTCTGACAATTGAGCAACCTGGCTGTGAGCTGTTAAAACAAATGCTGCATCCCACCCCAGACTTGGCTGTGCCTTACTGGCATGCAGAGCAATTTGCTTCACTGTGCAGAGCTTTGGCATTCCTCACACTGAGCTCCAAGAGCACAAGTCATCATCATGCTCACGGACAGATAATACACAACACAACCATCCTGAAACATAACATTCAGAGACAGATTTGCATAGGAAATGCTTCATTTGTTGACGTAGGTTTAGAGACAGAACAAGTACCTATTGCCGCAGGAATGGCAGCAGCAAGTGGCTCATGTTGCATCTCTGCTTGTTCTGAATTTAGTATCACATGGTGCTGAAATGAGCTCAGGAGGGCAGACCATTAATAAGGAGCTCACAGGGGTGTCTAAACGAACTGAGAAGCGGCCACAAGAAAGTGCTGGGAGGATTTAAATCAAACAAACAAAATGGTTTACTGAGACAAGTTTCCAAGCAGACCTACACAACTGAAAGTTGGTGCCACATGGTGGCAGACTCAACTTGTTGGAGCTTGAAGATGGCTCTACGCAGCATGAATAGAGCAGGGAAGATGAAAAGCCTGGATAGGTTCTCCCCTGTCCCCTCCTTCTTCCCCCCAGTTAACACCAGCTAGTCCTGGGAACTGGTTACCAGCACTTGGCCAAAAGTCTCTGTCTTACCGGGCCATGCCCCAACAGCTCAGCATTTGCTTTGTCTGAAGAATTTCCTCTGGTTTGCAATAAACACAAAAGCTTGCCATAAATACACAGTTCAGCAAAAATGGTGTTGCTGCGCTTGTGATGGTCCTTCTCCATCTTCAGAAACACTGATTTTGTGGGAAATTCAAATTCTCCCAAGTAAAGTTATCCTTTCTCTAGACCAAATCCTTTCAGCTAGACCAAAATATCTATTTAAGCAAAAACAAGAATATCCAAAGGTCCATAAATCAAAAGAATAACGAGGGAAAAAAAAAAAAAGCACATTAAACCCATTTTTTTTTTTTTTAAGTAAATCATACCATTTGGGACCTCAGTGAATCATTTGGAATGCTTGAGTTTAATACTGCCACAGTCACAGAAGTGGAATAAAAAAAACTAACAAATAATGAACAAGCCCAGTGACACAGATAAAAGCAAAATGTGCTTTTGAAACTGGCAGACAGATACCCAGCCACACATTCTCTATATGCAAATCACAGACTCTGTATGTAAAACTATATGTCTCTCTCTGTGGGTTCAAGAACTTATATGCATTATTTTTCAGGCTGGAAAAAAAAAAAAAATACATATACAAAAACATACAGTAGGGAGCTTTTATAAGCCACCTGGAACTGCCTGTCTATTCCTGGAAGCTCCTTTTGGAAGCTCCTTTTGGTGGTAGACCTCACACATGCCATACGTCTGACCAGCAAACCCAACCGTTTCTCTCCTCCCCTTTCCCCACTACACTACTTCTGAAGAAAATTGAAGTGTTACATGCCAACATGCTTCTTGTTAAACTGATTAAAGCGTATAGAGAAGCTGTTACTTTTCAGTGAATAAGAAGTTGTGTTAGTTAATGAGAGTAGCTAAAGAGGGAGATGTAAAAAGATGTAAGACACTCAAAAATCCAGCATTTTCACGAGTGCCAATCCTTTCTGCTAAAGTAAATAGTCATTTGGGATATGCAAATGGGCGGGTAAGAAATAAAAAGCAGAATCTTAATTTTGGATAGAGTCCCGAATACGGTGTTGTTGGTTCTGTTCTCATATCCAAAGGGAAGTCAAGCTCTGTAATTCCACGTTGCTTTTGACATTTTTGCCTGTGAGAGGCTCTCAATCGCAGAGTAAGAAGAACTGATATAGCAGTATCAGAGAAAAGAAAGCAATTGTTTCAGGGATGTTGAAAGAAAGTACAGAGTATCACCTGCCTGTACAACAAATGGCAGATAGAATGCTTCTCATGGTACGCAGAGGTCTGGAAGAGGTATGACTGCTGCTGCCGCCTCACAGTTGGCTCTGAAGCTTCCCATGTAAATCTCTGCTTGGTCTGTCAGTGTTTTCCACATCCAAAGCCTTGGACCCAAGACGACGAGTTGCAGCTCACAAATGGAGACAAAGCCCAGTGCCAACTCCATGGCAGCCCTTGGATCTGCCCTCCCATTCTCCCTCACCAGACTCAGCACGTGCATGCCAACTGCCATGCAGCAATCCGGCTGCATGCTGGTAGCCCTTGGTGGAGGCCTGACAGCCAAAGCCTGCTCTGAAGAGCCCAAAGCTGGCAACCTGGAATGAGCTTCTAAGCTGATGGGTTGCACAGAATCTTCAGAAATCACAAAAAAGACAGAGCATAAAAAGATTGTATTTCCATTGAGCCAGGCATTACTCTCTACTTTTATTATTCCCTGTTGTTCTAGTACTTGGAAATACAAAAATTGATTGAGTCTTACTTGTGAGAAATAAAAAAATACGTCAGTTTCAGACATAATATTAAAAAAAAACTCTTTCTTTTTTAGATTAACGCCTGCCATAAAAACATGGGTAAAGAGACATTCACGTGCTCGGCTGGTGCTGCTGGAGCTCTCAAATACAGGGAAGAGGAAGAGAAGGAGGGAAAGACATCAGTGATTTTCCAAGGCACGCTTGCTTTTGATGAAAATGTTATGTGTATTCAGGAAGAGACTGAGGAGGTAATCAAATATGGTTATCTCAAAATCATTACAATCGGGTAGATTTTGGAGCCTGAGTTGTTTGTTGGAACCTAACCCTAAAGTCCCCGCAGTTGAAATAGAACAGATGTGTGAAATAACAGGAAAAAAATCCAGATCTGTTGTGACAAATTCTTAACCAATTTTTTTTGAAAGATTTAAAATAACACAGTTTGTGTTGCGTTGGCTGTGATCCTGTTGACGTCTGTGCTCATTGCCCAGCGCTTTCATATACATAAAGTTAGAGGTATTTTTGGTGGAAGGAAGCATGGTCAGTGCATCTGATTGGTAAAATTACTTAAAATCACATTTCGACAGTAACTTCCAACTGCCCTAGAGCACGAGTTAATGAGATCACATGGAAACATATTGCAAACCAGGAAACATATTTTATACGAGACCAAAACAGTGGAAAAAATGTTAAATACACAACGTAGTGGGGCTCCGTTTTGTACACTTCACCTTTCTTGTTTGTGTTAGCACACAGGAATGCTGGGTGCCTTCTGACTGACTACAACAAAGCGCATAAGGGCGGCTCTCTGCAACAGAAAGATAAAAGCGTGTTTGGTCAAACTCTCGCACTGTTGCCCTTGAAGTCTTTGGCAAAAAACAGCCAGACACAAAAGCCAGTGTCCTGTCATTCTGACAAAATCAAATTCCTTTATACCTTTGGAAGAAGAATGCAAAAAAAAGAAACTTTTTAAATACGTGGAAGGCTCTGAGAGATTTGCTGGGACTGAAAAGTATCCCAGTGCTCACTTCCAGGTGGCTCCAGCAGACCCAGTGGGATGGCCACATTTCCCAGTTCTGAACTGGGCCAAGGCCCTGCAAGGAGCTTAGACAGTGCCAAGAAGAGAAGATCAGGAGTGACGAGGAAGGGTAAGGACAGCATTACACAGAATCACAGAATGAACCTTAGAATGGCTTGGGTTGGAAGGCACCTCAAGGATCGTCTAGTTCCAACTCCCCTGTTGCATACAGGCTTGCCAGCCACTGATCAAGTACTAGATCAGATTGCCCAGGGTCCCATCCAGCCTGCCCTTGAACATCTCCAGGGACAGGACATCCACAACCTCTCTGGACAGCCTGTTCCAGCACCCCACCATCCCCTCTGTGAAAAACTTCCCCCTGACATCTAATCTAAATCTCCCCTCCTTTAGTTTAAAACCATTCGTCCTCATCCTATTATTATCTACCCACGTAAAAAGTTGATTTCCCCCTGTTTGTAATCTTCCCTTCAATACTGGAACGTATTGAAAATGTAATGAAGTTTCCCTGTAGCCTTCTCTTCTCCAGTTTTTGGACACAGATCACATCAGAGAGGTGCTGGATGGAGAAAAATGTGTCTGGCAATGCTAAGAGCCAAGGACACTGCAGCTGTGTGTCCACTTCTTTAGTGCAGAGTCCTCTTATGATGAACAAATATGACAAGAATTATCAGCTTCCAGATGAAGTTTTCTTCTTTAAACAAAAAATGGAAGGGAAGAAAAAAGAAAACCAGTGTCCAACACAGATTGGCAAGAAGCTTTCAGATAAAGTTTCAGATGAAGTAAATGCTGAAACAATGTGTAGAAGAACCACATTCCTATTCTGTTTGTATTCACAGTCTATAACAAACAAAATAATGGGAACATCTCTTAGTCCTGCAACAAAAATGTATTTGGACACGATGAACCACTGAAGTAAAACCTCAGTTTGATGGTACCAAATTGACCTAGCGCCTGACAAAATTCTGAATACCCCTGAATATCCTATTTCCACACTGGCTGAACTGGGGCCCGTTCTCATTCACAACCACCATACAATCCACTCTTGGAAAGGCCTTTTAATCTTTCAAGGATTTACTCATGGTCGTGCCATACCAACAACAGAGGCAGCATCACGATAAACATCTAAATGGAATGAGTCAGTGGGAAGATTTGACAGGAAGCAGATACAGGAAGGGGAAGGAGGAAAGAAAAGAATACAATAAAGGTATTAGCAGGATTGTCCTCCAAGCTGTGGTTGCTTACCTCATGTAGGATGTAGAAGACAGAGACTTTGGTTTGGCCCACTGGTACGGATGCTGTGGCACAGACAAGTACTGCTCGCAGAAGTTTCCTTTCCTGATATGCTGAAAGCTAGAGAAGTCTTCTGGTGACAAGTCGGCAGTCGGCGATATGGTCCCATGATCCTCGCCAGCCGGTTCAGTTTTGAGAGTCATGGACGGGGTGTGGTCGATGGCAGTCTTCCTTGACTTGATGGGGATCCCATCATTCATATCTATCGTGCTGTCGGTGGTGAGAGCATTTATGGCAGCCACAATGGCAGAGCTGGTGTACTGGTTGGTGTTTCCTAGCCACGTCTCATCCGTAACACTCACTCGCGGTGAGTTCTGTGGCGAAGGCGTGGGGGAGTGATGCGGTGAGTAGGAGGCCTGCCGGCCATTGAGGCTGTACTTTCTCTTGTTGCAGGGAGATGGAGGCCTGGAGCTGCGAGCCCCCAGCCAGTTCTCCTCTGTGATGCTCGTCCTGGGAGATGTCGATGGTGAGTGCCTTGGAGAATTGAGCAAAGTGCAGGCCACCATGCCACGCTGGTACCCCTCCTCTGTGTCAGTGGTCTTTGGAGAGACGCACGGGGACTGCCACGGAGAGGTCTGGGGTGAAGTGTATGGATACGAGTAGTTGGACTCGTAGGAAGACGCTTCAGAGTTGCAGCTTCTGGAAGACAAGCTACTAGCTGGGCTCAGGCAGGACGGGTCTCTGTATGCCTCAAGGTTTGGTAAGTTCAAAGTGGCAGTGGAAGGTGATCGCTTGGCATTTGGGATGGCCTCTTCCACCTCATCATGGAAAAACTGATTGTTGTTATGATGCAGTCCCATGTAAGAAGTGATTTCGATTCTGGGGCTCTCCAGAGCTGGAGCTCCGTTAGGTCTGATGTTTGGAGGCAGGTAATAGTCGGAGGCCCCGCTGTCAATGTGTCCTCCGTATCCAGAAGGATGATTTGTTGATGGGACAACTGAAATGATGGGATTTGATGTCTGAAGGCCATGACATGGAGTTGACAATGAGGAATGTGCCACATTTAGAGGCAAGCCAGCATTTACGTTTGAAGATGTATAATTATAGTGTTCTGGAAAACAAACAAACAAACAAAAAAGAATGATATGAAGCGCTGTACATAAATACTCACTTAATAACATACCAAGCTGGAATGGAGGGACATGACAAAACACACAAGAGCACAGCACTGCTTGACAACCCAGCAGCAATAAGGGAGAAACTGACGACTGCATCTTTGAATATCCTACTAATTGAGCAGCACAAGACAAGCTGTCTTGGGAGGAGAATTTACATGGACTGAGGTTGTCTCAAAGACACTTATGTAAACCTTCAGAGCAAAAAAGGGTGCGTCGGCATTCAGGGGCAGCAGTGCTGCCCAAGAGATGTGCTTTACATAAGCCAGCTTTATTCCTTCCCTGAAAAGCTGGAATACACAAAAAGCACAGAAAAAAAAGAAAAAAAAAAAAAAAAAGCAGAGGCAGGTTACAATGAAGTCCGTGATGAAACGCATTCTACTAAAAAAATTATACACAACTGAAATTTCCATTACAGTGAGTTTCCACCCGGTTCCAGTTAACCAGGTTTTTGGAACAAGACGGATCTATTGACCTGCTCTGGTTTCTGGGACCACTTATCCTCCTGCCCAGCTGACAGAGACCAGGTGAAAGATAAACATGGATGTCTTGCTACTCTGCGACAGATGAAATTCCACTGAAACTGCTGGTTCTTGCAGATGCCACACTTAAATGCTGCCAGGAGCACGCCCTGGGCCAACTGTCCAACTGTGTAACAGCTCTGAGTGCGTTAAAGCAATAGCACCATCGCTGTGGAAAACCTGAAAAGTGAGATCACATCACAGACTTGTGCCAATCCAGCACAGGGGACCAGCCAGATCTCTGCATGCCTCCGTATCTGCTGTGCAGATCAAAGTTGGTCCTTAAGGATCGTCCTCGCTTCAGCCCCCCACCGGCCTGCTGGCAGCCCACCATCAGCATGCGCCAGCTCCTCTCCCCTGCCCTGAGGCCTCATACAGGTCACTCTCTGCTTCCCAGAGACACCAGTGGGCTGTGGCTGGGCAGGTGGGCAGCTCTCAGTATACTCTGACTGATACTTGAACCAGAGCCCCTCAGGCTGGTATCTCTTGCCATGCCAGCAAACCCTTTCTGTCAAGGATGAGGGCTGCTGAATCTGGGGGTTGGGTAATGCTGTTCTGTAGGTCTGTAGGTAGCAGGCTGGAAATAATCCCAGCTGCAGCTCCCCCTGGGTTAGTCCTGGCAGCGGCACTTCCCCACATGACAGAGGGAAACTCTGTGTCCCCCAGCCAGAGCTGGCCTCCATGAAGAACTGGGCTTTGTCCCCCGTGGGAGGCAAGCTCCTGGTGGAGACCGCTGCCCACCTTCCCTGTGCAGAGGGCAAAGCTCTGCTAATTACCACAGCTGTTATTCCCAACAAGAAATGCTCCCAGGAGCGCTGTGGATGCAAACGAGCCTCCAAGATGGTTATGCCAGCCAGCGCAGTCAGCTATTCCCTTTCTTTGTTTATCAGCTCAGCCCTCTCTGGTGTCATCCTCCAGCTATCCTGTGATCGCATTTCCCACTGGCAACGAATCCAAGACAAACAGCACTTACAAAAAATTAATGTGCTTTAGCAGTTTCACAGCTGCTCTGTGATGTTCCAGCTGATTTACACCAGGTCAGGTAATATTTACAAACAATGAGAAACAACGTATTTTCAACTCATTTTCTACTCTGCCATCAGAAACCAGTCACTTAGTGAGGAACCAGAACATGCCACAAATAAAGCTGGAACGTTCAAAACATGATAGAGCTTCACATGTTGTTTAAACTGTGGAACTATGGAACAAGAGGTGCTCCTTTGACAAGGTTCCTCTGACTGCAGTGGTCAGGTGAGACAGAAGTCCACCTGGGGGACTGGAGACCACTCTTTCCAAAACAAGTCACCTTTTCTTGCCACCTTACTGCATGGCAGCACCGCTCACAGCCATCACAAACACCACCACCTCCTTGTCATTCTTAATGAGGAAAAAACACTGAAGCAGTCAGACCCTTGCTGTTCCAGAAAGGAACTCAGAGAAGGGGTCTAAGCAAGGCAGTTTCAGCCCCTTTCTGCTTTCTCTGGCTTCAGAGGAAGGCACCTCACCAGCTACTGGGATGCCGCCTGGCTCCTCCTGGAAACATTCCTGCATTGCCCTACTGCACAACTGGTCCCCAGCATGCAGTCAGACACAGCAAGCAGATGCTCTGTGCTCACCAGGTGGGCTTCATATATCTGCTGCCTGCAGCATCAGCGTCTCAGTTATTGCAATTAATAAATAAATAGACAGTGATCACTATTACCTGAATGACAGGTATGGCATATTAGAAAATCTAATGCACAGCTAAGGTAAAAATCAGACACTGAAGTCTTCTGGAGATCTGCAGCCCAGGCCAAACAAGCAATGTGTAGAAAGTATGCCCAACAAATATAAAAGCCCAAAAGCAAGATCTAGGAACAAGACCAAGTCCTTGGTTTGTTAGCTAAAAACCACCAGCCACAATTTCTGAAAAAGCATGTTCCCGTCCTCAGCTTGTGTTTTCACAAAGCACATGGAGCACACACAGCAGTCTTAACACACTGATGTTTTTCTCACCACGAAAAACCTTTGCACAAAAGCGAATAAGACACACGGAAATGAAATGCCTGTCTCAAGTGGGAAGTGGCCACAAAGGCACAAAGCTGCGGCACATAAAGCAGCAGCCCACGAGCAGCAGGGTGTTTTGGCAGCACCAATAGGGATGAAAAGAAGGTAAAGTTTCAGCACGGATGGTCTCTGCTGTCACGGTGAGCCTGACCCACGCTGCTCATGGGCATTAACTTGAGCTACTTTCTACAAAGACATTTTCAAGAGTTGAGCCTAACATCCCAAGCCAAACACCAGCATCAGGCCGGCTAGTGCAAGTCCACAGTAATTTTGTTGCCACCATGCCCGTACTTGCACTAGGTTTAAGTAGGACAAGAAACAGGATTCCTCCATTTGTAAGCACATCTTCACGTGTTACATTTCACTTCGTGACAACGTTAAAAAAAAAAAAAAAGAAAGAAAAAACAAAACAGATTTTTCTCCAGTTAATTCCACAGAGCATAGGCTTTATTCCTTTCTATAATTAACAGGCTGATCCTACAAATCACTGAGCACCACCACAGTTCTTATTTATACTCTTTAAATAGGAGTGCTTAACACCCTCAGTTCTAAGGGGCTTCAGAGAAGCAGAGGGCTGTGTTACACTGCAATACATTGAGTCGCATCTCGTTCTGTGCTGAAATTCATGCTTTCAGCACTGCCTCTTCTCACCAGGACTTTGACACTTCATCTGTCCAGACTCCTGCTCTTTCTAGGTGCGTAATTCCTAGGAAATTACATCTGTAATGCCTGGTGTGACGCTTTCAAAACTTCATTTTCTAAAACAGAGAAGCTCCATACAACCATTAGGAATCTGAAGGCTTGCTGGAGTGCGGAGTGACAGGAGAGCACTGTGCACAGCTGTGTCCTACACACGGGCAAGGATGTGAGAACCTGCCTCGATTTAAAGACAAAAGTTCTGCTGAACTGAGAAACTGAGACGGCACCAAATTGCCTGCTTACACATGAGCTTTTTAGGGTGACCAGCTAGTACTGAAACTGTGACAGCCGGTCTCGGACCAGGAAACGACGACAGCTTTCTACGTGCGTCCGTTCTGGGCTCACTCACCTCGTTTCTACTTCAAGTACTGCTGAAAGTCACAGAACAGCAGCCGCGCAGAGGCTTGGCAGCGGCGACCCGCGACAAATCCAGGACCGTTATTTTGGTTTACAGATGACCTTCAGGCAACCCCGAGCCCAACCCGCTCCAGCTCACGGCGGGGAGGCTGTGAGCGGGCCCCGCGCTTCTATCTGCCGCCCCGCATCCGCAAACCCCCGCGCCCGGCAGCCTGCGAGAACAGCTCGGTCGCAACCTCAGAAAAACTCCGGGTGTTTGAAGAGCTCCGAACATCCCCGGAGTTAAAAAAATTCCTCTCCAGCCACCTCCCGCGCGGTTCCCATCCGAGTCACAAGGGCACCGAAAGAGAAAGCGTCGGACGGCCGCGGGCACGATTCAGTTCGGCTCGCTTTCTTCCCGGCTGCGCGGGGCACCCCGCCGTTCCCCCCTCCCCTCCGGCCCGCACACGCAGACTTCGTTCGGGAAGGACCCCCTCGAAGAGCCGCCCCGCCCCGCCCCGTCCCGGCACGTCCCCGTCGGGACCGGCTGCCGCAGCATCCCTCCCTTCGGCGACGCTGCCCTCGCCGCCCCTCGCCGTGACCCACCTCCGCCTCCTCCCTCATCGCTGTGCTTGAACTCGAAGAGAAAATCAAAATCAAACTCCTGCTCGGCCTCCACGCCGGTCATGCCTTCCGCAGCCCGCGACGACACCCGCCCCGTTCCGGCACCCTGCTGCCGTCGCACGGGGACACCTGCTGCCGCGGCTGGGCTCTCGCTCCGCGGCGCTGGGCTGGGCGGCCGGCACGGCGGCCCGAGCTGCGGCAGAGGTAATGTGAGCCCTGCCCGACGGGCGGCCTCGGATCTCGCTATCTCCGCCGCCGCCTCTGATCCGCCTCCCTCGCTTTGTTGATGTTTCCGGGTCGATGCAAACCACCCCCCTCCCACTCCCCTCCCTTCGGCGTCGTGCGCTCCCGGCGCGGTTCGCACGCCGTGGCAACCCCCCCCCCCCCGAGCCCTCCCTGCGCCGCCACAGAGGGCAGCGGGGAGGCGGACAGTTTCACCTGTGGCCGCCCGAAGAAACGGCCA
This sequence comes from Centrocercus urophasianus, assembly GCF_019232065.1. Classification (NCBI taxonomy): domain Eukaryota; kingdom Metazoa; phylum Chordata; class Aves; order Galliformes; family Phasianidae; genus Centrocercus; species Centrocercus urophasianus. The sequence continues at coordinate 88,505,123 of NW_024884253.1, read as the reverse complement.
TCGCCGCAGGTGCCAAGCCGCGGGGAGCCGCGGAGCAGCTGCCCCGGAGCAGCGGCGGGATACGCTCCGCTGCGCGAAGCCCGGCTCCTTCCTCCGAGGGTCCCACCGCTCCTCGTCTGCGAACCGGGAGGCTCCAAGCTTGGCTTATTATTATAATTTTTAAATCTTACTTCGTTGCAGCACCCACTAGTGCCAACTGCGATAAAAAGTGCGGCGTAGCAGTTCCCCACGCGTGCCGCGGACGGACGCGTCTCCGGGCCGAAGGGGACCCGCGGGGCCTTGCAAATGGCCCCCCGCAAATGCCCCCCCCCGCAAACGGCCCCTCGCAAATGGCCCCCGCGGCGGCGCGGCGTTTGCCCCGACCTTCAGCACTCTGCTGCTCGAGGGGGCTGAGGTCAGCCGGGCAGGAGGACAGGAGGACGCAGCATCCACTTGTGTTCAGAAACACTCGCCAGTTAGAGCCCGTTCTGAAGGCTCCGATGTACAAACGACCTCCCCGACCCAGCAGCCGGGGCTCCCTGCCGCTGTGGAGCTCGCAGGCTTTAAAGCCAAATTTCAAAAGGAATAGTTTTTAAAGCAGTTATGGAAACGGTATTCCCTTAATAAACCGAGGGAATACCATTTTCCAGGCTCATGGCTGAAATCTCCACTACAAAGTGCCAGGAAAACACACTTTTTTTCCATCCGAGCCTGTCGTGCTTTTTCCCCTTCCCGCAGGGCCGGGCCGTACCGCAGCCCAAACGCGCCTCAGGCGGCTCGACGGCAGCCGGAGCTCACCGATGGGCAGCACAGGGACCTCGGGGGAAGGCATATAGGCTGGGACAGAAGCGGGAGGTCGTCGGGCGGGCCGGGCCCAGAAGCCAGGCGCCACTTCCCCACGCGCTCGGTGAGTCACCCGAGTGTGCAAAAGCCTCTGCAGCAGCGGAGCTCCTCCGCGTGGAGCTGCCGGCTCTGCGGGGCCGCGCTCCTTCGGGATGCGGAGCCGGGGAAGGGGGACGTTACGCGTCACCCGCGCACGGCCTCGGCCTGACAGCGCGGACAGCCCGTGCCGCCCTGCCCGCATGTGGTACCTGCACGTCGGTGACTTGTGCCATGCCATGTACGGACCGTCTGACGGCCGGCACCGTTGCCGTCAGTAAAATGTTTTGATTGGCGCCTTTCCCCTGGGGGAAGATGAAAGGTGCACAGAGAGGTGGAATGAAAGCGCTGTGTCGGATGTGGAAACAGAAGGAAAGGTTAAGGCGTCGCTTAAAGAAAAAAAACCAAAACATTAATGCCATTCAAGTGGGCAGAGCGAAAGGAGCGAGCCTGAAACGCAGCCCCCAAGCGTCCCCGTGGTGAACCTGGACGGCCCCAACGCCTCCGGGCGCAGAGCAGCCCCACCCCGCAGGCCCGATGGATGGCACGCAGCGTTAAGCCCCGGCCGTATGCTGGGCTCCGCACCCCGCAGCGTCCTAGGAAAAGAGTGGGGTTTGTGGAGCCGTGCCCGCTCCTTCCGCTGGGACCTTCTGTTTGAGTTCCTTCCCAAACTGATGTCAAATTGCCCGTTTTCTTTGACTGTCATCGCTTGGCTACCAAGAGGGACCTCATTTTGCAAGCAGCGATCTTGACCTGTGGGGTTCCCTGACGCGTTTCCTGCATCGGGACACAGCTTTTGGCCTCATTCTCTCAGTCTCTTACAAAATACATCCACGTGGCAGAAAGTTACCGAGGAGGGCTGCTGACATTTTAACACGGGCATCAGAATTGCCAGAGGACTAAAGAGGGGGAACCTCTTTGACAGAAGACTTCACTACGTGCATAGCGTGAGCTGTGTACTTCCCACACGGGGGGACATTCGCTGCCTAAAATCTCGAGGTGCAGCCCCGGGGTTCCGGGGGA